>NC_142169.1:23547954-23872272 GCF_029865625.1 Vigna umbellata
TGAAAATATCATAATATTTGAAAATGAGGAAGAAACTGGAGAAAAAGAAAAAGCTTCGTGCCTTTCGAATTGATGATGACTGAAACTCATTCGCGAAAACGAATCCTGATATGAACAAACTAAAAAACAACAACAATCCAAATTAATATCTTATGAAATGAGAGAGAAGGAGCAAAAAAACTTCTCAGACCGTACCAAATGGAAACTGAAGAAATCATTCGCGAAGAGCAAAGACATTACCCAATCTTGTTGACATCAATCTGCACACAGCCAATCTGAAGAAATTATAATTTTATCATTGAATGTAGGTCTAATAATATATATCTTTTTTATTTCCATATTTTATATATAGAAATTGAAGATCAAGGAATCTTTCCGACTTTTCCCATATCATAAATGATAATGATACTTTGACAACATTTTTTTTATAATATTTTAAAATTATCTATCTGTCATTTATGATTGGTCCATGTTAATGTTTATGATTATTATTATTGATATTGGAATAATTTTGGACGAATAACAGAATTACACGTAAATGAGATTAAAATATTGTAAAAAAATGTTGTCAAAATATCATTATCCTATCATAAAACTGATGTATACTCATTTATAATAAAAAGTAAGACCAAAATTTTCAAACTAACAAATCAAATACATAAATTTTAGCAACATTCTAAGTAAATAAAAAATAAGACATGTTATTTGAAAGGATAAAGTGTTCTAAATATCTAACATAATTAAATAACTTAACTAAATTTAATTTAATTCATATGCTATTATTAAATTTAACCGGTTCTACACATTTGCTAGAATAATTAACATATTATGTTGGACAAACAAAAATCAGTTGTGTTAATAATAACTACCTAAATTATAATAACAGTAAATGTCTAACAAGTAAATAATTATAATTAATATATATATATATATATATATATATATATATATTAATTAAAACTAACCTAAAATATAATGTCTTGGAGAAAAAGTGAAATAAACATTTCTTTTTTACTTTTATTATTAACCCAAAAGTTTCACACGCTTCTCAATCTTCGGGTGGAAGCCAAAAATGTTAAACCAACCCGCTTGCGTCACCACCCTCTCTAACAAACCAAACACTACCTTTCAAGGACCATATAAAAGGAGCACACAGTGACTCAGAATTCTGTCTATTGGAGTCTCTGCCGCTTCTCCTTCTTCTCCTTCTTCTCCTTCTATCCTCCCTCCCTTCCTTCCTCATTCTACAGCTCGTTACGCTCTCGAAATCCTTCTACTGTTCGTTTTTATCCTCGCTCTGTTGCAATATCCTCACAACAGTATCATGATCAACGTGAAACGCGAACTGGACGGTGATGGTGATTGCAGTAGCATCGACAAGCGTGATTCTGAACTCCACGCCGTAAGCGACGACGCTGATTACAAAACTCGGAAACGCCGTCGAGGTATTCGTTCTCGGTATCTGGTCTTCAAGAACATGATTCAAGGTAATTTCGTTTTACTCGCTTTGCTTGATTCGTACTCTTCGTTTCGCTCTATTATGACTTCGAATATTCCTTATTAACTACCACTTAATGCACAAAAACGACCGCCAGTCCTGTGTCGTTATCGATTTTCCGTGTCAGGAATGAAATAGTAACGTTTTGAATTTTGATTGCATGCGTACCTTGGTTTCTCAGATGAAAGGGAAGAAATTGCTAGGCCTGATTCTAACAAGTTCGATTTGATCTTTAGTGAAATGGAGAGCTTACATCAGCAAGGTATTTATTTATTTTATTGTGGTAATGCTTTTGTTCTGATTAGTTTTGAGGATTTTTTTGAGGAACTATAGTTTTTAAAGCTATTTGTGGAAATTAAATTAATAATTCCAAACACTTGATTCTATAGTATGTTAAATTATACGTGTAGGAAATAAAGTAAGTGATACTGAAAAAATTAGATTCCCGATTCGTTGGATATACATCAAGCATATGGATACATAACTAATTAAGTAATATTCATAATCGATTATACCTTATTGAAATGAAGAGACTTTCTAACAAAAGAGCACACATAATCAATTAAAGGGACGTATGTGAGGCATACTACTTGTAATATATACATGTTAATGGTCAACATAAGTAATATTGTCTCATGCATAATCCATTACATAAACTCTATTATATTAATATGTCATATTGGCAACTGCATATTTAGTTATACATACTACATATTGTATTATGCACCAATCATATGAATTATCCAAATGTGTTCTTCACAGGTGACTCATAAAGTTGGGTAATGAGACATAAAAGTTGATTGGCAGATAAGAGAAATTATGACACGTTATTAGGTTCGGCAAGGACAAAAAGAAGAAAAGTTCAAAGTCACGTTAACTTTCTAGATAAATCATATGAATTGAGTGCGGAAAGAACTCTTCTTGGACTTGCACAATCTCTCCATGCATCTCATTGCAAATTCCTCGTTTCAAACTAGTTTATTTCCTCTTATTTCATCTCCTATCTTTCTCTTAAATAGTAGAACCCTTAATCTAAAGAAAGTGTGTAAGAAATAATTTATTTAGTGATTTGTATGGAAATGTAAATATTAAGTCATCTTTGATGTTATAAAAGGATGTGCAGGGTATGGCTCCATATGAGCCTGAGTAATGAAATTAGATATGCAACATGATTGCTATGTCAGTCAATAAGATATTACGTGGCATATCATTCAGAGATTCACATTGACAAGAGGTAAATTATAGTATATAAACATTTGTAAGCCTCACCATGTAAGCCTCACCATGTAAGCCTCACCATGTAAGCTAATTGCATAGAGTTAAATTAGTCTAAATCTACTTTATAAGATAATATTAAAATTTAGTCTAACGGTTTGTTGAGTTTATTTTGGTAGTTGCTTTCATAATATGCCTTTTGTTAATTGGTTCTGTTCTAGAATTTCTTAAATTAAAAAAAGAAAAAAAAATTGTTAAACCTTTTTCGTTCTTTAGTTGTGCCCCTTATTAACAAATATAATACCCCAAGTTTATCCAGTGTACGACTTTGTTTCTTATATTTAAATTTTGCTTTTAATTTTTTTAATATTTTGTCTAATTTCAGTTACAAAACCAAGAGAACAAGTAGCTGACGCAAAGGCTCTTTTGGAAATCACCCAATCCCTGGTAATGTCTGTGAGAACTACTGCGAATGGCGGACTAACTCCTTCAGACTTTGTTACACACATTCTTAAAAAGTTCGGAGGACATGTTGGACCAAGTAATAGCACAGAAGATTGCAGTAGAAATTCAGTAGCTTGGAATGATATTGGAGTTGCGGTGTCACATGTTTTTAGAGCAGGTTATGGGTGCTGTACAATGTAATGTCCGTTCCGTATATAGAAGAGAATTCTTTCTTATCGATTGTAATATTTCTTTGGGTGTTCATTTCGAATTTTCTTATTCAGGATGGCCCCAATGGATGCTAAAATAGAGCAGAGGAAGGTCATTAATCGTCGAAAGCGTGTGAGACCAACTGAATTGGCACGGCCTGAAGAGGTAAAACTTATTATTCAGTCTGCGGTTTTGCTAGAAAGAAAACAGGAGAGAAAATAAGTGTTCACTGGTGGTTTTCATTTTGATAGACCTTTAAATGTTGCACAAGTCTTCAACTTGTAATTTTCATGGTTTGAAGTTTCTTACGGTTTATTTGTGGTGAGAAAATTACGAAAATGCAATCTTTTAGTCGTAGTCGAGAATATGGAATTATTAAAGCTACGGTTTTTCTTGTTATTCAGAATTGTAAATTCAGTGATTTTAATGTAATATGACATACTAATGTCTTCTTTTTTTTATCATTGTATATTTTTGCAGCTATGTGGAGGTTCAGGGGAAGAGATAGCGGAGACCGATAAGCATATGTTAACGATGTTTAACATCTTAAGGATCAATAAAGTTGTCAAGCTTGAAAATCTGGTTTTGAATCGGAACTCATTTGGACAAACCGTGGAGAATTTATTTGCTTTATCCTTTTTAGTCCGAGATGGTCGGGCTGAAATAAAAGTTAACGAGTCTGGATGGCAACTAGTTTGTGAGTTATTTTTAAAATGATTATACTAACTCTGAACTTTTATTACACAGTTAGCCTAGATTTTTCCCCTTGATATTTTTTCCATGCATTTGCTCAATGTCAGCGCCTAGGAACGCTCCTGCTGCAAATTCAGTTGTTTCTGGGGATGTTGCTTTTAGCCATTTTGTTTTCCGATTTGACTTCAACGATTGGAAGGTATTTTTACTTGTAATTGTTTCTTGTATTGAATTAAATTTAGTGCAACATTTTTCGTTTGTCGACGTTTTCATTCCGAAATAATAGTTCATAGTTTTTACTATAAAAAGTGTTTTTAAGCTATAAAAAGTGTTATTAAGAATAATCAATATGTTAGACTAATGAAATGAAGCTTCGCAATCAAATGGTTGTGGAATGTACCTGTTTCCAGAGAAGAAATAGTGCTCCAAACACTCAATTTTGTAGCTGTCCTATGCTTTAATTATAGAGACATTTACACTACCGCTTTGATTATCATTCAGATTATAGTAGCACTTTTTTTTCTTGAACATGATTTTGTACTGGAAGCAAATTATTCAATAGAAAAAAAGGAGCTCCTTTGTCATGTTAATTATTAGGATAAATTTTATATTTATATTAATTTAGTCTGGAAGTTCTTGCGAAGCTATTTTTATTTCCTCTTTTTTATGTATTCGTTTTCTTGTATTGAATTCTCAGTTGATGGTTGGCACTGTTAGGGTTGGAGAGGAGCTGATGCCTCATAGGAACAGTGAATCACAGAGATAGTGCAGTTTATGCGTCTCATGATGCATTTTTTGTTGTTCTATTCATTGTAGATATAATACATGCTCGGTAGTTTAGTTTCAGATGAAGTTTTCATATGGATTCTGGCTAATCTTTTGAAAACTGTCAATTTATGAATATTTTTTCTGAAGGATTTAATACTGTGCTGGGCGTTTAAAACGAGTTCCATCAACGTCCGTCCGAGCAATCAGATGCTAATCAACAATGGTGAAGCGTTTTATACTTGTCCCTTCTTCCTTTAATTACTGACTCACATTATAAGAATTACAAGAGATGCAAGTCAATATGACAACAAACAAATTTAAAAAAAAAAAAATCATCCTTCATAGAACCAAGAGTGCCAAAAAAATGTAATTGTTTTTTGTAGACTGTATTACAGCAGTGTAATAAATGTAAATTATGAGAAAAATATCATTGTTTTTTCTCAATTCTTAAAAGTTTAAAATTAAAATTAGTATTTCAGAAAAAGATTTTTTTATATTAATATATTATATGATAAAAATAGTAATTAATAAATTTAGATTGTTGAAGTATATAAACAATATTTTTATTTTCTTTTTTAGAAAAATTTGTGGTAATTTTTTATGAAAATATTTTTTATTATTCCAAAACTCTTATTAAGGAGCATAAAGAACATTTAAGAATGATGTTAGAGATTTTAAGTGAGTTCTATTTAAGGGAATTACGATTTTCAAGACTTGTAATTTTTACTCAAGATGTAGGCTGAGTTTTTAATATTTGCACATATCTATAGATACTCAATTTTACAAAACAAATTAAAAGTACTTAAAAAAATATTTTAATCATAATATATATATATATATATATATATATATATATATATATATAATTTAATTTTAAACATTCAATAAAAAATAAAACACAAATAAATTCAAATAAAATACAATACATCACTTCTTATATATATAAAATATGATATTTGGTAAATTAGAAGTTAACGGATACGGATATTTATGAGTATAAATACTATGATATAAATTTTTTTTACATCTCAAACCATAAAACCCACCTCTAAATTGCATAGCTATAAATGTGAGAAACTTATATCTAACATTACATTAAATGTCCTTATTTGTTCACTAAGCTAAAAGTTGTCTTAAGATATACTCATGGGTAGACAACTAATTATGTGAAAGATGAAAATAAAGATTAGTTATGCATGAATGATAGTTTGTTTTATGTTTTGTTCACTTTGTATGTATCTTTTTCCCCTTCTTTACATATGAAAACCTTTTTCTTTCTTGGTTTATTGTTATGGATGTTGAGTTAAACTCACAACCCCTTTCACTCTTCTTTCTAATTTTATCATTAAACCACCTTATAACTCTATATTTTAAAGATATTTTCTAATATTTTGAGAGTGTGTATAAATTATTTATGGTTTGATCAAGTTTTAAATTCCTATTAAATTTAAAAAATTTCGATCAAATCTCTAATAAATTTTTAAAATGTATTAGATATTTAAAAATTTAATTATCAGATATTTAATAAATTTATATTTTTCAATTAAACTTCTACTATTTAATTTTTCTATTAATTGAATTATGTAATTATTAATTAACTGATGTTATTGTTTGTTACGTTGTTTCGTTACCTAGATATCGTTATATATTATTTTATTATTTTAAAAACTTGTAAAATTATAATATCATAAAATTATGTAAAAATAATTAAATATTATATTTTGAAGATATTAGATAATTAATTACTATGATATTTTAAAAATATTAAATAATTAATTATTATATCAAGATATAATAAAATCTAATAAGAAGTTATTATAACATTATTTATAAATACCTTTAAGATATTTCTTAATATCAATAATATCTTAAAAGTATGTTAAAATTTATTTAGTAATATTTATAAATTTTAAATAATTTAGTTTATGTGATACATGATTATTCGTTTGTAATATTATTATTTGATGTAACGTTTTTCATGAATACCACATTACTTACAAACATATTATATGAAATTTAAATATGAAATAAAAACATAAGATCTTAATCTTTGTAAAAAAAAATGTATTCATGTGTCTATTTATACTTAATTACGTTTGTGACTTGTTAAAAAGCTTAGTTATCATAATATGACATTGTTTATTATTCGTATTTCACTTGATTAAAAACTAGAATCTAATAAAAAAATTATTATATCTTAATAAATATCTTTCTATAATAATCTTGAAAACATGTACAATTATATAAATGTATATAAAATTAAATAAAATACAAAATATAGTTTACGTGACAGCATCAATAATCAATAATATTGTCATGTGACGATAGAAGGAAAGCGGGTAAAAATGTCAGAACAAATCGTACTAAAATTAAACCAAATTGATAGCATCATCAAATATATAAATATATTTATATATATCATTACAAGATATGAAAATAAATATTATCTTTTCTCAATCTTATCACTTTATTCATTTATAGTCGCATCAAACTGACTGCTTTCTCTACGCTCATTGTTTGCAAAACCCCTGTTTCAGATCACCACTCCTCCTAGATTAGGGTTTTTCCTAATTCAGTTTCCATCAATTCTTCTTCGTCTTTTCATTTCCTCTCATCGATTGTAAGCTTAGGTTTTCACTGCAATCTTATATACCTAGAACTCGTCATTTCTGCCGGATCTCGTTCGATGGATACTCGCAAGAGGGGAAGGCTCGAACTCGGTTTCAACTCCAATGGTGGATTTAAGAAATCCAAGCAAGGTTTGATTTTGAGCATTTTTGGTTTCTTGGGTTTTGGTATTTTCGTTCGATTTGGTTTATTAGGCTGCAAAAGTTGTTTGCCTTTGTTTTCTTCCTTTGTGTTTTGTGGGGTGTCCTTTGAGGGATGAAATTTCTCTCTCGTGCTTATGAGCGTATAGTTTGCTTTGCTGTGGTAGAATTTTTTCAGATTAGTCTATTTTGTAGTAAAACATAACCTCTGATTTTCCTGTCTAATGAACTCAGAAGGTACGAAAAATTCTAAATGTTGTCACTGAAAAGTAATTATATTATAGCGTTGTTCTTTAATACTAATAGTTTTGGAATAAAATTTACTAGATTAATAAGCAAAAAGAATATTAACTGAGAATAAGTAATAATGTTTTGCAACAGAAATGGAGTCCTTATCAACTGGTGTAGGAAGCCAATCAAGCCCTTGTACCCAAGTTTTTCAGGTTCTAATCCGTTCCTATCTAATAAATATTTTTGAACTGCTAATCTATTCTTAATGGTGTTTTATTATAATTAGTTTAAGAATTAATTGTTTAGTTGCTTTAGAACTTAATTGGCCAATTAACTGGGCATTCAAAGCTTTTATACAGGTACGTACTGTTCTTTGTGTACACAAGTTGTATCATAATAGGATAGAAAAAGATAACAAGTGGATACAATGTAGTTGGCACCAAGATCACTTTATTGGTGATAAATTGATCATTTCTCACTTAATGTTTACCTATCATCTTAGTTAGTCTGTTTCCCCTGTAATTATGTTTAACATCAATTTTTCAGCCATTAATGGTTTTAATTGCTTTTGAACCCACCTTTCAATTGGTAAGCTACTAACAAACTAATATGAATTGAACCTCAATTGGTTGGGTTAGGTATTTTGTCAAAACCACATATAAAATTGTGGTGGTTTTGTACTTCAAATGGTATGGCAGTGCTCGGCTGCAATGACATTTTTATAGCGGAGTTTTGGCATTCCTCTATATTCCACTATCTTTCCATTGACAATGCTGTTTGGTTACTCTTTGGCAATCTAAAAAACATATTCATTTATTTGCTGCTGTATATTTATGCTTGAGTTCTTTGAATGCTGTCTTTACTGTGATTATATTTCAGATTGAGTAGAGATGACATTAGATATTTTGGATGGGTAAAACTAGAAGCTATACTCATTTATATTAAGTTTTTTAGGCTGTCTATATACTTGTTGCTGTGACTGGTTGATCCTAAGAAGTGGGCCTTGATTGGAGATCTGCCTGTATGACTTTGTCTTTCTTCTGTTTGGCTTAGTGATGTAGCTGTATTGTTTCCTTTACAATTTGGAGGAACCATTCTGAAACTTTGTGACCTTTAAGCATTACAGTGTGCATGGGTGATGTATCAATATATTACAATATAGTAGACGACTCTGATAGTCTAAGTTGCTTGTTTGTCCTATTTTAAAACTCCTTGCTGTAGATTTTGCGAAATAAGCCGGTAGTTTCTTCATGTTACATTTTATACTTAAAGAAGTGGAAACGAGTGTGGTGTAACCTGATTGTGAATTGTCTTGCAGCACTTCTGGTTGCCCGTTTGGTGAGAGCTGCCACTTCCTGCATTACGTTCCTGGTGGCTATAATGCCGTTGCCCATATAATGAATCTAACACCTGCAGCACCTCCAGCATCAAGAAATGTGGCAGCTCTGCCACCTGTACCAAATGGGTCTGCGCCACCTGCTGTAAAGACCCGCATATGCAACAAATTTAATACTGCTGAAGGTTGCAAATTTGGTGACAAATGCCACTTTGCCCATGGTGAATGGGAACTTGGGAAGCAAATTGCTCCATCATTTGATGACCATCGAGCGTTGGGGCCGACTGCAGCAGGTCGTTTTGGTGGTCGAATGGAGCCTTCTCCTGGTCCTGCTACAAGTTTTGGTTCCCATGCCACTGCCAAGATAAGCGTAGAAGCATCCCTGGCTGGTGCAATCATTGGGAAGGGTGGTGTGAACTCAAAACAGATATGCCGCCAAACTGGAGCCAAACTTTCGATCAGGGAGCATGAATCGGATCCTAATATTAGAAACATTGAACTAGAGGGAAATTTTGAGCAAATCAAGGAAGCTAGTAATATGGTGAAGGATTTGCTACTGACCCTGCAAATGTCTGCATCAAAAGCTAACCCAGGTGTTCCTGGTGCACCTATTCGAGAGCATGGAAGCAATTTTAAGACGAAGCTGTGCGAGAATTTTTCCAAAGGGTCTTGCACATTTGGAGAGAGATGCCACTTTGCTCATGGAGCTTCCGAATTGCGTAAATCAGTATGAAGTTTGTGTTTGTGAGGTACATTAGCCAGAGCTATTATTATTGTTGTGCATTGCCACTTTAGCAGTACTGAATGTTAGTTTTGTTGTTGAGTTGCGTTTTATTTATAGCCTGTTTTGTTTATCAATTGCAACTTCCGCTTATATCATCAAATTCCTGTTCTCTTTAGCTGACCCACTTATTTGGAAATCATGGTTCTTTTCTTGTCCTTATTATCTTGGGGTTGGAGAATAATTTTCTTTAGTATGGTAAAGTATATGTACTTGCCTTATGATTATTTAATTTATATACAATAATATTTTATTCTTCTATATCTGTTTTTTTTTTAATGAATGTAAAAGTAGTATCTCGATCTCTTTAAATTGTGAAAATTAGTTTTATTCTCTTTAAAAATTTAAAATTCATATTTGTAAAATTATGTTAAAATGAACCATTTTAGGTAGTGTTTGGATTGAGGTGAAGATTTGGGGAAAAGTGAGGGGGATGAATCCAAGAAAATAAAGAGTAGAGTTGAATTAGAATTTGTCGTTGTTGGAAATTTTGATTTCGGTCTTCAGTCTTAAAAAATAATGGATATAATTTTTTTAAACCAATTATGTTAAAAAAATTTCACGTATCAAACATATTTTATGTTTATATTGTTTACTTCGTTATCTCTTTAATTTGCTATAAAAGCATTTGACATATTAATTTCTTTTTAATATATAAAACGCATAAAATTGACCTATTATTACATTATTATAATAGATAGACTGACTTTATAGTTTTAACCGTCATAGGTTCGAATTTTATATGATATCGCAGAAATGTATATCATATGTTTAATATATTATCTGTGACATATTATTCTATTATGAAAAAAATCACTTATCAAATCATAAAATATAAAATAGTTGAATTTATTATAACATATATGGATTTATTTGTCATAATATATAGAATTTCATGACGTAAATTTATTTATTTGACATATATATTTTTTAAATTTATTTATTTGACATATATATTTTTTAAAATTAATTTATTCTGATATACATTGACATTTATGTCTAATCAATTTATAATCAATATATATAAAATGGAATTGATTTTATATATTAAATTGTTTAATAATATTTAACACATTATTTGTAATAAAATTATATATCTAATCTAAATGTTATATTAACCTACATATACAATATTAAATTATAGTCAAGTTTATATAAGTTACTAACATCTAAAATAAAAGATGTCCACTTAATTCTAATGTCTTCCATATCTAGTTCTTTCAAAGAGCATTACTTCCCCAACACCAAAATAATTATTTTTCAAAAGAATCTTGATTTTATCTAAGCTATGAACTAGTTGATTAAAGTACAAGGTTCAATCATCAATGAACAAGAAATGTATCAAAAGATTGTATGTGCTAATCATTTAATTAAAGGAAAACTCTTTTATGGATTATAATAAACATGGAAATATCACATTCCAAAATTCGCATTCTCAGAATAAATTTTTAAACATTGAAATAAACACACTCAAGAAATATTCATGAAATGGCCAGATATAATTAACAATACTAAAGAAATATGAAAGTCCAAGTGCCAATCATACAATGATGCATCATTGGTTGACATGCATTTTCAAGATGTTTAGATGAGATGAGTCGCTTCCTACATCTCTATCTTCTTGCCTAAAAAGAAAATAAATGAGGTCAAATACATAATTACAAAGGAATCGTAGATAAAAGTTCTCTAAACCTAAGAAACTAGAAATTATCAATATCACCAAATTAATCACAGTTTAAAAGTGAAGGAAGTGAATTAGTATCTAGATAAATTAGTTTTCATGTACTAAACACATAATATATTTTACTACCATAGTTTTCTTCTTGTTTGGAAGGGAGAGATCAGAGGTGATAAAGCCTTTCAGCTTTTGATGATTGGAAACACATCAAAGATTCAACAATATAATAGGCAAAAATAAACAAAGAAATCAACACAAGGATTTATAATGGTTCAACTCTTCAAGAGTCTAGATCTAGTCTTCTTTCAACAACCTTAGTTGAAAGGAAATCCACTCTAAATCAAGAGTCTAAATCCACTCTAAGGATGTCAAGATTTACAGAATACAAGATTCACCCACTTTAAATCTCAAATCACAACAAGAATAAACTCCTAAGGGTGAAACTACCCACACTCACTCTAGGAACCAAGAACATACTCCTAAGAGTGAGGCTATACACACTATTTTAGGAACCTTGCTTACACAACAAAGGTTATCGCAATTCACAAAGAATTACAGAAAAATAAAACTTGGTACACCCCTTGTGCAGATCTTACAAAGAATTCAGAATCTAGACACTTCATTGATCTTCCCTTTCACTCTTGAGAGCTTGATCCTTTAAATCTTCACAATTTATGTTGGCTCCTCTAAGAATGCCCCAATAATTCTCACAAAGTTTTCTTGTTTCACAAACGATAGCTTTCAGAATGTTTTACGTACTTACAAAAGGAATTACACACACACACACACACACACACACATATATATATATATATATATATATATATATATATATATATAATTCTTTGTTTTATTCAATTAGGTTACTAATGTAATTGATTAAAACAGACAGCACAACCCAGGTGTGCCTCTGACTCACTTTAATTGATTTTACATTAACTTAATCGATTAAGTTAGTAGCACTACACCACATTTATGCAGTTTTACTATTATATTTAAGCAATAATCTATCTTACATGAATTTAATCCTAATATAACAGTTTAATCACCTAAGAAAGAACATTTAACAAGTTCATCATAAAAAAACACTTGAGAGAGCTCCATGTTAAAGACAAAATCATCTATACAACCAAACGCTCTCATGTTTTGAAGTTTAATCAAATAACATTAAAACAGAATAATAATAAAAAAATAACTTAGGGTGAGAACATAAAACTTAAAGCCTAAACCCTAAACAAACACAACCTAAAACCAGAATCCCTAAACATAGAAAAACATAGGGAAACACTTAGGTCCAAGGAAATAGAAAAACATCTAAGCTAAAACACCTAGACGCATTGCTAAATGATGTTCTGCCTAAAGCGTTCAAGATATATTGAGATAAAAGCTTAATGCTTATAATACCTGGAATAGGTATTTAGCTTCTCTCGAAAACAAAATGGGTCAAGACAATGTCTCTAACACAATGCTTTAAAAGACTCAATTATTAAAATATGTAAGGAAGATTTACTAAGTCTAAAAAGAGACAAAAAGCTAAAGAAGTGTTTACTTTACTAAGTACCTCATCTTTTGATGAAGTGTATATCTATGCTTGATATCTTCAAAGAAAATAACTTAATTGTAAAATGCTACCTAACGGTAAGCATTAAATGACATTAAATGATCAACGTTCAAAAACAACAAAAGTAATAAGAAAATTCACATATGTTGCATGCACAATTTACTCTAACTTTACAGATAAATTATTCTACACGTATCCACAATATGGTTCAAATATCAAAATGTAGACGTTAAAACAAAATAAATATTCACGGAATGTTCCTTACTTGAAGCAAAGTCTAAAAAGATCGTACAACTAGGAATGACAAAAAAATCTGCACTCGCGAATAAAATCTGGGATGGATAGTTGGTATCTGCAATGGATAGTTGGTATCCGCAGATATTTACTACCCGCGGGTTGCGAGTTGTGCGCAGCGGATATTTTAATACCAGCGGGTTATAGGTAGCGAATATTTTAATACCTGCTTATAAACGAGTTAGGTGCGGGTATTATACTACCCGATCCGCAGATACTCGTTACCTGCAAATAATAAAAATAATAATTTAATTTATATTTAATTAAATTAAATTAAATTAAATTTAAATGAATTACTTTCTATTTTTTTAGATTAAATTTAATTAAAATTAAATTTTAGTTTATATTTTATTTCATTTATATTAAATTATATACATTTTTTTTGTAATTTTATTTAAATTTTATTTTAAAAATGTATAAAATATATATATTTTAATATTTTTCGGTATTTGCATGTATTTGCAAGTATATACGGTCATCCATGGATTTTAAGATATGTGTATATTTTTTTGAAGTAGATATTCGGGTAGGTAGCGGACGAGTTGTGGGTGGAGCTTTTATTTTTGGGTCGGATTGTGGATAGACACTATCCATATCCGACCCAACCCGTTACCATCCCTACGTACAACATACTTCAAGCAAATGATTGAAAAAATATGTTTGTTCTGATAAAGTTGACTTACAAAACGGTTGTTGTGAAAAGAAGAAAGAGAAAACACAAGTATCAAAGCTATAAACTATAAACTCAGTCTAACAGACAAATATTCGTGAAGCCTGTAAATAAAAGATCTCTTGAGAAAAAAATCAAGATCGATAAGTTAAGAGAAAATCTTAAGAAAGAAGAGCTTACAACGATATATCCATCCTGAAGAGAAAAAGCTGAAGAGAAAAAGATAAAGAGCTCAAGGAAAAGAATTAATCTAGCTGAAGAGAAGAGAAGAGAAAAAGAGAAAGAGATACTCTCAAGCTTCATTGTCAAATTGCTTACTTCTATAAGAGAGAAGAGAAAACATATGAATGTTTAGACTATGTTGTATTACATTCAAATCCTCTCGTTGAGACTATGTTGTATTACATTCAAATCCTCTCGTTGAGAGATATAGTATGAATTACTTATAAGCAATCATTGATTGCAATTCTGAAGAGAAAATAAACACTCACAACTGAACTGTATTTGAGTTGAGGAATTTAGGCGTGGTAGTCTAGTACTATTGGTTCGAATACTCAAAGAAAATCTCGACAGGTTTTTGAGTACCATAAGTGGTACAGATATGAAAGGAAATCTCAACAAGGTGTTGAGTATCAAGAGTGATGCTAATACTTAGAAGATATCTCAACGAGGTAGTTGAGTACCAATAGTGGTGCTAATACTCATTTGTAATTGTGTGATGATTATAGTGGAACCCCTTGTAGAGGAGATTGGACATAACTCAGTTGGAGCGAACTAGTATAAAATCTATTGTGTTATTTTCTCTTCTTTTAACTAAACAATCATCTTGAAAAATCTACAATTGAGCTTTATATTTTAAATGCAGAAACTAAGTTAAATGATTGTTTTCCTAAGGAAGTTCTTACAAAACACTGCAATAAATATATTCTGAATAACATAACAAACTTATCAAAGTTTATACATAAATCTTAAGTCGAGCACCTAAGCTTTCGAAAAGAATATTTCAAGAGCTCAATAACGTGAAGGGTTGCGAAAACGTTTTTCATTAAGAGTATTCAACTCATAGAATTATAGAATTAAAGAATTATATAATTATAAACTTGTAGAATATAAAATTATAAAATTATAAAATTATAAAATTCTAATATTAGAAAATTATAAGATTATAAATTTTAAAGTTATAATATTATAAAATTATGAAATTATAAGATTATGAAATGATAAATTTGTAATATTATAATACTATAATATTATGAATTATAAAATTATAATATGATAAAATTTTAAGATTATAAAAAATAAAATTATAGGATTATAAGTATATAAGATTACATGATTATTTGATTCATTATATGATTTTAATACTATAGAATTATGAAATATAAAATCTTAAAATCATAAAATTATAAATTTATAAAATTGTAAATAATAAAATCATAAAATTATAAATTAAAAAATTTAAAAATTATAAAGCTATAAACCTAAAATTTTTAAAATAATAAAAAAATCAAAATGCATTAAATTATAAATTTTAAAATAATTTCGAACTATAAAATTAAAAAATTATTAAATTGTAAAATTTTAAAATCATAAAATTTCTTATGACAAAAACTAAGGAGGTAACGAAACAAGAGAGCAGACTTGTTAACCACTACCTACTTAATAAAAAAAAGTCTAAAATAAAAAACAAAAACTTGAATAGATAGTCAAATAAAACCTTTCAAATTTATCATAAATATCAAATTTAATTAAACCAAATTATAATATTACAAGATATATTTATAAATATCGTAAAATATTTTATAATATATTTAGTATATATATGTACATTAAGTATATATATAAATTTAAATAAAAATATATATAATTTACTGACAATATAAATGATCAAGAATGTCATGTGACGATGGGAGCAGCAAAAAATGTCATAACAAATCCAACGGGTATGTACACCTAATAGATAACATCATCAAATTAATATTAATACATTTACACATATCATGGAGATAAAATGAAAATTATATTTTCTCAATCTTTATCATCTTTTTCATTTATAGTATCATCAAACTCTTTCCTTTCCTACTTTGCAAAACCCTTCTTTCAGGATCAGAGCTCCTAGGGTTAGGGTTTTTCCTCGTTCAGTTTCTATCAATTCTTCTTCGTCTTTTCATTTCCTCTCATTGCTTCTAAGCTTAAGTTTGTAATCTTAGGTTTTTCCTGGAATCTTATATACATAGAACTCGCCATTTCTCCCGGATCTAGTTCCATGGATACTCGAAAGAGGGGAAGGCTCGAATTTGGTTTCAACTCCAATGGTGGATTTAAGAAATCCAAACAAGGTTTGATTTTGAGCATTTTTGGTTTCTTTGATTTTGGTAATTTTCTTCGCTGTGTTTTATTGGACTTCAAAAGTTGTTTGCCTTTGTTTTCTTCGTTTGTGTTTTGTGGGGTGCACTTTGAGGTGAGAAATTTCTCTCTCACTTATGAGCATAGCTTTTGCTGTGGTAGAATTGTTTCAGATTTGTCTGTTTTTCAGTAGTTTGGGCAGTGGAAAACTTAACCTCTGATTTCCCTGTCTAATGAACTCACAACTTAAGAAAAATTATAAAATGTTGTCACTCAATAGTAATTATACTATAATTTTGTTTGTTGGTATTAATACCTTTGGAATAAAAGATTAATAAGCGAAGGGAATATTAACTGAGAATAAGTAATAATGTTTTGCAACAGAAATGGAGTCCTTATCAACTGGTGTAGGAAGCAAATCGAAGCCTTGTACCAAGTTTTTCAGGTTCTAATCTATTCCTATCTAATAAATATTTTTGAACTGCCAATCTGTTATTAATAGTGTTTTATTATAATTTATTTAATAATTAATTGTTTAGTTGCTTTAAAACTTAATCGTGCAATTTTGTGAATTAATTGAGCATTCAAAGCTTTTATACAGGTACATATTGTTCTTTGTCTAAACAAGTTGTAACAAAAATAACAAGGTAGAAAAAGATAACAATGTGGGTTCCAAGATCACTTTATTGGTGATAAATTGATCATTACAGCATCATTTTATTGGTGATAAATTGATCATTTCTCACTTAATGTTTACCTTTCAGCTTAATTAGTACATTTCCCTTGTAATTGTGTTTGACATCATTTTTTCATCCTTTAATGGGTTCTATTGCTTTTGAACCCACCTTTCAATTGGTAAGCTATTAACAAACTAATATGAATTGAACTTCAATTGGTTGGGTTAGGTATGTTGTCTAAACTACGTATAAAATTTTGGTGGTTTTGTACTTTATCAAATAAAGTCAACACAGCTCACCTAAAGGACACAAACATGCATCGCCTTGAGAGATCTTTAAGCACCCAAATTCTGATTTTCTGTTCTATTTTGCTTTTCTACTTTGCATAGCAGCACAATGGTATGATGTTAGCGAAGGTGTCTTTTGTCTGGTAGTGTTTGCAGTGTACACATTTATTTCCTCTATTGGTTTTCCTTCATTGCAATAAGAAAAATATAGCACTATGTGCATTTCACGAACTCAATATCTATCCTTTTCTTTTCCTATTATGGTGATTCTTTGAAGGAAAATCTGATTCTTCTACAATAGTCACAAATCTTCGATAATAGTCATCTTTCCAACCAAGTGTTTGTAACTTCCACCCCCTCCGATTCAGTAAAACACTAGTAAAACCTTTCCCTCTTTCACTACATGTATACTAGATACTGGAGCCATTGATAATATTTGTTTGTCTTTTCCATTTTGCATCATATCATCAAATTAAGCCCATACATGTCACCTTACCCAATGGAAATGTTGGAAGTTCCACTTAGACTAGAGATAAGACTAGTTTAGAGCATATAAGTAGGTGTAAATCTCATCCTACAAGCTAATTTTGTGGGATTGATTTAGGCTTAAAGGCCACTTCTTAACTAGAAACAAAGTTGTTGCTAATTACTCAGGGAGTGTTTTTCTAACCTGAAATCATGTTTTGCATGATGTGTTTTACATTCCTTGTTTTAATTTTAACCTGTTTCTAAAGTGATTAGAAGTCTCTTATGTGTTCTCATATTTGATTCCATTCATTGTAAAATTCAGGACAAGAACTCCTTGAAGATGAGTGGTTCAATTGATATTCAGTTATCAAACCTTCTTACATGCTCGAACCTCCTACCAACCTATCATAGTCGTAAGTTTAGCCACTTTAAGTACTAACACCCTTTGGCATTTTTTTCTTGGTCACGTTTCCATCAAATGTCTTGATGGAGAGAAAAAATTTCCTTTTGTCAAAAGTAATGAATCCAACATTTGTGATGTTTTTCGTTTATCTAAAGAAAAGAGGCTCTTCTTTCCCATTAGCAGTTCAATCTCTATTAAATGTTTGATGTTATATACACTGATTTATAGGGACCTTATTCTATTCCATCTATTCATGGACATAAATATTTTCTCAGAATCATTGATGATCACTCACGTTATACTTGGATTTTTTCCTTGAAACAAAAGTTTGAATCTGTAAGAACATGACAAAATATTGTCACCTTTATACAAACTCAGTTTAACTCAATGATAAAGACCATAAGGAGTGACAATGGAACAAAGTTTTTTATAATTAATTTTTATGCTAATAAAGGGATAATGCACCAAACCTTGTCTTAACACATCTGAACAAAATGACATTGTTGAGAGAAAACATTGGCACCTTTTGAATGTAGCAAGAGCTTTGGTTACACAATCCAATTTACCAAAATTATACTGGTCTTTTGCTGGGTCACATGCTGATTTTATCATCATGTTGCCTACACCTGTTCTTCCCCACATAAGGCTTTACATAAAGCAAAACTCGATTTTTCTCAACTAAAGGTTTTGGTATATCTTTGTTCTGTCAGTACCTCACCTGTTCATAAACCAAGTTTGATCCTAAGGCCTGCAAATGTGTTTTCTTAGGATATGAAACTTGCACAAAAGGGTGTTTCTAGAAATTTTGTTTTCTATGAAAGGGTGTTTCCATATTGCGAAATAGAGACCAAAGGTAGTGAGGTTGACCGATGTACTTTCCCTAATGGTGAAAATCATAGCAATCAATATCCAATCTCCCAAACCCATGATCCTCAAGTTCATATTCCTATTGATGTTAGTCAGCCTATTGAGCCTAAAATTGTTCCAAACACTCCTGTCCTCAAGCTCAACCTATCATTCATCCGATTCAGAAGAAACAAACTCCCGTCCTACAACTGAAACCAATGTTTCAATTGAAATGAACATTGCAAGTACACCTCCTCACCATAGCACTAGAGTAAGAAAGCCTTTAGGTTATTTGAAGGATTATTATTGTTATATCAACATGGTCTCCGATACCTCTTCCAAGGTTCTCTATCTACTTTCTCCCGTTTTATCATATACACACTTGTCTTCATGTTATAATTCCTATGTTATGTTTCAAAATCAAACGCAAGCAAATGGCACAATAGAGAGATAAAAAGCTTGCTTAGTAGCAAAAGGTTACACTCAAATTGAAGGCATTAATTATCTGGATATGTTTTCACCTGTGGCAAAGATAACCACTGACAGGTTAATTCTATCTATTGCCTCCATGTTGAAATGGAAACTAAGGCAACTTGACATCAACAATGCCTTTTAACCTGGTGAGGTGAAAGAAGTTTACATGATGGCCCCTCTTGGATTGAATAAAGTCTTGTCGGTACAAGTGTGTAAACTATAGAAGGCATTATATGGTCTTGAATAAAGTTCGCTAAACTCTCCTCATTTCTTCTCTTTACTGGCTATGCATGATTATTCTTTATTTGTTAAGTTAATAACTCCTTCACAATATTTTTAGTATATGTGGATGATATGATTTTGGCAAGAAATACTGATCAAGAAATAGCACAAATTAGGCAAGCCCTTGATGATCCCTTCCCATCAAAGAGTCCGGAGAATTATGGTTTTTTCTTGGTTTTGAAGTGGCATGGTCAAAGAAAGGTATCTTGATGTGCCCGGGATAATATATGGTGGAATTTCTAAGTGACCCATGTCTTTTGGGATGCTAAACATCTTCACCGATGGATAATACTTAGAAGATTTCAATTGACTCAGAAGAATTACTTATGATTTTCTTAGCTATAGACATCTCATAGGAAGACTCGTGTATCTCACAAGCACACAGCCATATATAACCTATGTTGTGCACTATCTTGTGCAATTTCTTTCTAAGCTGACAACCATCCATCGCAATTCTGCCCTAAGGATCCTTCGCTACATAAAAAAGAACACTAGGCCTAGAATTGTTTTTCCCATCTGATTGTGACCTTCAATTCAAAGCTTATAGTGACAAGGATTGGCCTCTTATGCTGATACAAGGAGATTCCTCTATATTCCAATATTTTCCGGTTCACAACGCTGTTTGGTTACCAGTTGCCAATCTAAAAAACATATTCATTTATTTGCTGTTGTATATTTATGTTTGAGTTCTTTGAATGCTTGTTCTTTGATTTTTTAAATTTTTATTGGTGTTTGTCTTTACTGTGATTATATTTCAGATTGAGTAGAGATGACATTAAGTATTTTGGATGGGTAAAACTAGAAGCTATACTCATTTATATTAAGTTTTTTAGGCTGTCTATATACTTGTTGCTGTGACTGGTTGATCCTAAGAAGTGGGCCTTGATTGGAGATCTGCCTGTATGACTTTGTCTTTCTTCTGTTTGGCTTAGTGATGTAGCTGTATTGTTTCCTTTACAATTTGGAGGAACCATTCTGAAACTTTGTGACCTTTAAGCATTACAGTGTGCATGGGTGATGTATCAATATATTACAATATAGTAGACGACTCTGATAGTCTAAGTTGCTTGTTTGTCCTATTTTAAAACTCCTTGCTGTAGATTTTGCGAAATAAGCCGGTAGTTTCTTCATGTTACATTTTATACTTAAAGAAGTGGAAACGAGTGTGGTGTAACCTGATTGTGAATTGTCTTGCAGCACTTCTGGTTGTCCGTTTGGTGAGAGCTGCCACTTCCTGCATTACGTTCCTGGTGGCTATAATGCCGTTGCCCATATAATGAATCTAACACCTGCAGCACCTCCAGCATCAAGAAATGTGGCAGCTCTGCCACCTGTACCAAATGGGTCTGCGCCACCTGCTGTAAAGACCCGCATATGCAACAAATTTAATACTGCTGAAGGTTGCAAATTTGGTGACAAATGCCACTTTGCCCATGGTGAATGGGAACTTGGGAAGCAAATTGCTCCATCATTTGATGACCATCGAGCGTTGGGGCCGACTGCAGCAGGTCGTTTTGGTGGTCGAATGGAGCCTTCTCCTGGTCCTGCTACAAGTTTTGGTTCCCATGCCACTGCCAAGATAAGCGTAGAAGCATCCCTGGCTGGTGCAATCATTGGGAAGGGTGGTGTGAACTCAAAACAGATATGCCGCCAAACTGGAGCCAAACTTTCGATCAGGGAGCATGAATCGGATCCTAATATTAGAAACATTGAACTAGAGGGAAATTTTGAGCAAATCAAGGAAGCTAGTAATATGGTGAAGGATTTGCTACTGACCCTGCAAATGTCTGCATCAAAAGCTAACCCAGGTGTTCCTGGTGCACCTATTCGAGAGCATGGAAGCAATTTTAAGACGAAGCTGTGCGAGAATTTTTCCAAAGGGTCTTGCACATTTGGAGAGAGATGCCACTTTGCTCATGGAGCTTCCGAATTGCGTAAATCAGTATGAAGTTTGTGTTTGTGAGGTACATTAGCCAGAGCTATTATTATTGTTGTGCATTGCCACTTTAGCAGTACTGAATGTTAGTTTTGTTGTTGAGTTGCGTTTTATTTATAGCTTGTTTTGTTTATCAATTGCAACTTCCGCTTATATCATCAAATTCCTGTTCTCTTTAGCTGACCCACTTATTTGGAAATCATGGTTCTTTTCTTGTCCTTATTATCTTGGGGTTGGAGAATAATTTTCTTTAGTATGGTAAAGTATATGTACTTGCCTTATGATTATTTAATTTATATACAATAATATTTTATTCTTCTAAATCTGTTTTTTTAAATGAATGTAAAAGTAGTATCTCGATCTCTTTAAATTGTGAAAATTAGTTTTATTCTCTTTAAAAATTTAAAATTCATATTTGTAAAATTATGTTAAAATGAACTATTTATTGAGCATGAAAAAATATATATTTTATATATTGAAAAACAATTATTGCAGAAAAGGTGTATTAAGTTATTAGGGTGACATCCCAATTAATAGAATTTTTAATTTTTAATTTTTAATAATTACAGCATCTCATAATTAATATTAAAAAAAATTACATAGGAATCCTTTATGTATTACATTATTACTTAATATATACACAAGAAACATTTTTAAAAAATAATACTTGAAAAAAAAAACTTCATGTAATACAATAGAAACTAATATTAATTAGTTTTTATTATCTATACTTTTTCAAAACTATCTTACTCACTACTAAGTGTAACATACTCGTCATACAATATACACTACTTATGAAAAATTTAGTATATTAAGTAGAATATGAGGTTATGCACATTTTATTTACTGTATTTCAATTAATATAACAAGATAAATAATTTATATTATGAAAAATAAGTATATTAATTAGAATATGAGGTTATGCACATTATATTTACTGTATTTCAATTAATATAACAAGATAAATATTTTATATATATTTATATGTAGATTTAATCTTTAATGTCAAATATACCAATAAAAATCTCTTTCAACTCTCATCCAACTTTCATCCTTATATAAATTTAATATTTAATTGAGTCAGAATAGTCTCATAAAATAAAGTTATAGATTAACTTTGTTTCACACATTAATATATAAAGTAATAGATTAACTTTCATCCAACATTAATATATTTCACACAACATCCAAATAACCTCAAATAAAGTTATAGATTAACTTTTCCTTAAAAAGCTGGAAATCTTGGTTCATCAACTATACATAAATTGTTAAGAAATACAGTTTTAAATATTTATTTTTTTCCTTCAAATAAAATAAAATCATTCTTTTCATATTTTAATTGTGAATAGAATACTACTTATAATTTTATTTTAAAAAGTTTATTAATTTTTTTTAACATATATTTTATATATATTGTTATGTTTTCTATAAATTTACGAATTTAATTTTGTTGTTTTTTATTTTTATAATTTATAATGTTATATTTGTTTATTTATTTAAATAACTTTGATTATTGAATTTTATATTATATTTGGTTTTTAATATATATTTATATACCCATGAGAAATTTAAATTTTTAAATATTTCGTATATTTTAATAATATTCTATTTTTATTTACTAAGTTTATATTATATTTAGTTAATTATATATTGTTTGAAATATTAAAAAATTGAAATATTGTATTATTTGTTATCTTTTTATATAAGTATTATATATATATATATATATATATATATATATATATATATATATATATATTTGGTTGACAAATATGGCTAGAACTAGATGTGCATCTATTCACTGTGGTGAAAGTTCATCAGAGGGTGAAAAGAGAAGACCCATCAACTTGTAGAACATGCACAAAAGAAGCTAATGTTGATGTTGTTGAGAAATAGTTGATTACTAAAGAGCAGAAGGAGTATGTTGAGCAAGAGTATGTTAAGTATGAGGATGTTGCTCAATTCGAGCTCATACTCTCTTAGCTTTCCAAACAACATAGCCATTGACATTGAAGACATATTTGCAACTCAGAAATAGTCGTCACCTTTGCATGACACATTATGTTCAAAAGCTTTAAAATTTTAACATTCAACTCATTAATATCAAATGTTTTACCTAAACCAGAAAGGTAGTTAACAATGTGAGTGAAACGCTTCTGCACATCAACAATGGTTTTCCCTTGTTGCATCTTGAACATATCATATTCATGTATCAGGGTATTCTTCCTAACACGCTTCACATCGCTGGTTCCTTCATGAGTTACTTGAAGAACTTTCCACGTTTCATGAGTCATCTTGCACATTGAAATCCTATAAAACTCATCTAAAACCAAAGCATAGGATATTATGTCATGAGCTCTTTTATCAAATTGAGTTATTCTGCTTTTTTCAACAGTCCATTGCAAATATGATTTTTCTTCCTCTATACCAATCACATTGATAATAGGAACTATAGGACTATTCACAACTGCTTCCTAGATACCCCTATCAATAGACCCCAAAAATATTTGCATTCTGACTCTCTAAAATGCATAATTATCACTAGTGAAAAGAAGGGGTCTGTTCATGGAGGCACCTCGGCATACACTTGGCTTTGTTCGACCATTTTTGAAATATTTGAAAGAATATCAAAGCAAACTCTGATACTAATTGTAGAAAACATGTAGTAGAATGTTTAAGCGTAGGAAAAGTCAAGAGGAGGGGGGGGGGGGGTTTGAATTGGTTCAAGTTAAAAAATTAATTTACTTTAAACAAATTTTTGCTTTTAAAAATTTCTTTGATAAAACTGAAAACTTGCATTGTTTAAAAGAAAATAAGTAAAGTAGAGAAGGGAAGAGAAAAGATTACATGAGCAATTTTTATACTGGTTCAAATAAAAAGATTCTACATCTAGTTGTTAATCTCTCTAAAAGAGAGATTAACTTTTTCACTAAATGTAAAACCAGTTTGTAATAGAATAACAAGGATAAGATTAGAAAACACCTCTCTTAACAGATAAGAGATGACCAACACCTTCTTTTGACCCACAAAAGAATGAGCAACTTGATTATGCTTGGTAGAAGAGCACCAAAAACTTAAACACACTAAGTAACAACATTTACTTCTTCAAGCACATAACCAGCAAGCTTTCTAAAACACTTAGAGTTTTTCAAACTATTCTCTATGTTCTGCAATAGTTTAAGTAACCCCTAAAGAACTATGAAACACATTATTTATAACCCAAGGTTCGAGCTAGTTCAGAAGCTTAACAGATAACTCCAAACTGTTTGTGATAATCGATTATCTCAGGTCATTATGAAAAAACTTTCTCTGTGATGATCGATTATCCCAAGTGATAATTAATTATCTGCGAACCTTGGTAATTCATGCTTTCAGAGATAATTGATTATCCCAAGTGATAATCGATTATTTACGAATCAAAGCATTTTCATATGTTTTCTGTGATAATCAATTATTCGAAGTGATAATCGATTATAGTCGTGAACATTCTAAACTATAAAAAATAGATATAAGACTTCTTTAAGTTACATTCAAAAGTTTAAAGCTATTATAATTAAATTTACAATAAAAAACTTTAACATAATTCTTCCAGACATGTAAATTGTTCTTCAATTCTTTGAGTGCATCATCATCAAAATATTTCAAAGCTTCGATCCATTTTATTGGTAACAAATGTGTGTTTAGGTAGTTTGGTTATGAGCAGATGATACCATAACCGCCAAAGAGTGTCCCACAAGCAGACGTTGTGACCATTGATGGGTGTTGGCTACGCTTTGTAGAGCATGCTATAATCCATGTCGTTGAAGTCAATTGTCCAACTGCTTGTGTTGCAGGATACCTACTGTGGTTTAGGATACCTATGGTTTAGGAGTATCCTTACCTTATTCCTGCCTCCGATAATAATGACCGACTGAGTCTTGTCCTGTGACTACTTCAACAATTCCAAATAAGGTCTCCATCCCAGTTTTTCATAGGTTGCCCCCTCTAATTCTTATTTGTTGGTATATAATCAAACTAATTGTTTTTGTCTTAAATGATACTTATGATGATTTATTGATCATACATGATCTTTTTAATCGATTAAACTCGATGAACCAGTTCTGGTGCAATTGTTAAATTGAAAGACAATATATTTCAATCCAAGAAGGGGTGAATTGATTTGGAAACACTTTTTAAAGTTTTTAAAAATTTTCAGGTGTATAGGCTTTTTCAAAGAACCTTTACACTTCAAAGATTTGCAAGAATAAAAAAAAAAACACGACACAAAATTTATACTGCTTCGACTCTTTAAGAGTCTACATCCAAACTTTCTCCAACAACCTCAGTGGGAAGGAATTCACTAACACCAAATGTCAAAAATTACATAATACAATATCCACTTAATAAACTCTCACTCTCCTCAAACACATCAAAACACAAACTTAAAAAAGAGACTACACACCTTTAAGAGCTTTGCCTGGATAGCTAAGACTAAACTACAAAAAAATGCACTAAGTGCAGGTGTTACAAAAAAGACAAATACAGATCCTTGCTTGATCTTTCATTTACTCCTTAAACCTTAGAACCCTTGAAATTTTTCAATAATTCTAAAAATGTTTCAAGACAACTTAATATTCTTGATTCACACTTTGATAACTTTCAAAATATTTTCGTGTCTATAAAAAAAAGTAAAACATAAATGTATATATATATATATATATATATATCACAAAATTAATAATTTTAATCAATTATATTATTTACTTAAAGAACAAATTATCTTGTATATTTTAGACTATTTTAATTAATTAAATTAATTTTCTAATCAATTAAACTTTGTACTCAGTTTTAATTAATTAAATATTTTACTTAATGAGAAAAACCCATATTTTTATAGTACTTGACACTTAACTCAGTTTTAATCATTCCACAACAATGAACTTATTTTATAACAAGTCACATAGAGTATCTTAGTGTTACAATCTATTTGTCCAAGAAAGCAAGAAAGAGCATTCATTTTCATCATCAATAAAGAACATTTACCATCATCAAAAACATCATAAAAAAACATAACATTTTGAGTTTACTTGTTTTTCAAATATATATATATATATATATATATATATATATATATATATATATATATATATATATATATATATATATATATATATATATATATATAAATAATGTTAAATTAGTTTAATTTATGAGTATATTCTATTCAATTTTTTATTTCTTTAGTTAAAGAGGATGTAAATGCTTAAATTATTCTCTTATGTTTTCATTTCATTTTATATTTGATTATCTGTCATCTTATTTATCATTAGTGTCGTCTTTGTAGTGTATGTATATATATATATATATATATATATATATATATATATATATATATATATATATATATATATATATAAATAATGTTAAATTAGTTTAATTTATGAGTATATTCTATTCAATTTTTTATTTCTTTAGTTAAAGAGGATGTAAATGCTTAAATTATTCTCTTATGTTTTCATTTCATTTTATATTTGATTATCTGTCATCTTATTTATCATTAGTGTCGTCTTTGTAGTGTATGTATAACAATTTTTGTTTTAAAAATATTTTTATTATGATTTTACGTTTTTGTTTACTTTTTTTACGAAAAATTAGAAGATTCGAATCCAAAAGTTCAAATTAAAAAATAAAACAAAGATTCTTGTTTAAGCGAGAGGCATATAATTTGCACCTTATCTTTTGCACTATGTTGTCGAGACCCTTTGAGAGCGAATTAAAAAAAAAAATCAACTCAAATTATTATAAATATAGGATTAGACACACAAATCTTGAAATCATCTTAACTAAAGACACAAATTAGAATATGCTTACTAGTTCTTTATTTTGGTGTAAAATCATAAGTAACTAAATACACTGTTGATAAAGGTTGATGTACCCTATTCATATATTTATCTTTTCTAACCCAAAATTAGTTTTTTATTCGACTAATTGTTTTAACGTTTGTTCCTAATGCTTCTTTACCTAATCACGTTTTGACAATATTAATTGCAGTTAAAAGTTGCGATACAAATTATAGTTGAAAACAAATATGAACTATTACCTTACTTGTAATAGTGGGTGTTGCTCCCTCCACCACTACACCTTTCTTCCTCTATCTTCCCTTTACTATTTTATCCACCACTACACCTTTCTTCCTCTATCTTTCCTTTACTATTTTATCTCTGAGTAAAATTTTATTTTTAGGGTTATTATTTTTTAATTTTATCCATTCACAACCTATTTCACTAATAATCTATTCTAGTCCCGAGTAAAATACTTTTCTTCTATTTTAACATTATATTTCTTTCTCTATTTCTTTCGTCGTTGTGAGATACTACAAGTTCCAAAGGTTGGTGGTGGTGGAAAAAATTATCAAGCAGTCTCCCTCTTATGGTGCAGTGTCGCTCTCGTGGTACAATGTGTGTCGTGCTTCCTCGTATTCGAATAAACCTTGAAATAAAACTCTAAAATAAAAAACGTAAACGAAGGTGACATCCTTCAACGGATGTCAACATCATCCGTTTTACCTTAAACGGATGTTGACATCCGTTGAAGATGTCACCTCCGTTTAAAGGTTACGTTTTTTATTTTAGAGTTTGTTTTATTAGGGGATATCCGTTGAAGGATGTCACCTCCGTTGATGTATACTTCCTTACGCTGGTTGATGCTCTAGACGCTCTTCGATGTTCCTCTGCACCACGGCGGTCATGGAAGCTTTTAAACCAAAAAAAACTAGGAAACTTTCAAACCGAAAAAAAACTAGAAAGAAAAAGGAATGGAAGTGCGGGAGGTGAAACGAAAATGGGAAAAAGGAAAGGCGGTCATGGAAGCTTTCAAACAAAAAAAACTAGGAAGCTTTCAAACCAAAAAAACTAGAAAGAAAAGCGAATGGAGTGTGGGAGGTGGGGAGGTGAAACGAAAATGGGAAAAGGGAAAAATAGTTTCGTGGGTAGGTGCTGGGAAAGTAAAATTAGAATTTTAAATTATTTAAAATAGGATAAAAATAGAGTAAAAGTAAAAATCTGTAAAAGAAGTATAGGGTGTATAGGGTGGTGGTGGAGGGAGCTAACACCCAGTAGCATTTTTCCTTAATGTTAATGAGCTAACTGTCAAGCAATCCATGAATCAAATTAAAATAAATTTAGCCGTACCGTTGAATTATTTGCATAATTAAATTTATGTACCTAAAGAATATATATAATTAAATTAAATGAAAAAATAGTAAAATCAATCTTCATAACTTTTTTTATCATCTCATTCGAGAATTGTTTTATTGTCTCATTCTCAAAATTTTGTTTTGTTATTCTTAAATTAAGTAAGTTTAGTAATATTTCCTCTCTTATTATTAAAACTAAAAAAATTCTTATTTAATTCTTTATTCTCTTAAATTCTCTATTCTGTAAATTGGATTATGCTTTTCTTATTTAAGTAATTATATAACAAATTTATGTGAATTTGATGCTACCTTTAGTTCGTTTAGTATAGTTTCAACAAATTAATACGTTCGACAGAGTCATTATAGGATCATTATAGACAAGAGTCATTATAGACGTAGAATGTATGAAGATAATATAGATATTAGGAAGTCTATTTGATTTAATTTGCAATAGTTTTATGCAAAATATAGTGTGGTCACAAATGGCGGTTTATTGTTAAAAATTATACGAAAGTTTGTAATCGAGTAGAAATGTACCACTGAAAGAACTAAACACTTCATAACTACACCATAAACAGAATCTATCCAAATATTTCCTATAGTTGATTAATTCATGATTTGAGAATAAAAAAATAATAAAATAGAACTCATGGATTATTGTAATATTTACCTTTACAATCATAATATTTGATAAAAAAAATTAAAATATGGAAAAGGAATAGTTGATGACTTCATATCTTCATTCTGAAGAAACTTTGTATTTGTTTACTCGTTAGATAAACAACATTGGTAATTTATATATGCCTTTTATTTTCTTCATTATTTGATTTTTCATTTTCAAAATATAATAATCCTCATAACACAATACCATGATATTGTTTATTTATTGAAACGGAAATGATACATAACGATACAGTACAGTGAAAACACTTTTACAGTGGTATCCAGTAACAACATCCCATCCACTCTCCATAACAAAAATGGAGAGAAAAGGGACAAACAAGAAAAAAGAGCATGAACACAAAACAACAACACCGTTTTTATTAAACCATTGCTAATAACTTTTGATGATATATAGTATAATCATCATTATTTAACTGTAACTACCTCCAGTCCCATGGTGGAATCCCGTGGGACGACCATGCACCCCGGTGGTGGGGTAGGTGGCCCCCTGTTTCACCGCCGAGTTATGCTCACTCGCCACAGCGTTATGTTCACGCGCCGCCTGCTTGTCCAGCTCAGCCTGGTCGACCTTAGCTTCCTTCTTCTCGGTTGCTAATTCCTTTTTCAACGGATCACGTGATGTCATTCTTTCTGCCTGGTTATAGCACAAGCACAATGATAATTAAGTAGGTGAGAAATGATGAATATTTTATGAAAAATATGATAGTAAGTATTAATATAATGGTGCTATGCAAACATAAAGGGTTGATATATATACCTTCTCTTGGAGAGTGGCCTTGGTCTTCTCCATGCCAGCTTTGGCAGAAGCACCAATGTTTGAAGCCTTTTCCTTCATGGACTCTCCTGTATTCTTTCCTCCCTGCATTTTTAACTATTGCTTCTATTATTTTCTTTCTTTCTTTCTTTCTCAGATTAGGTTTTCTTCAGCTCACTGTATCAGACTCAAACATCCCACACCGAATAAATAGATTTAGGTGCTACCATATCTTTCCACACCAGCACATGCACTAGTACGCGTGGCAAGTTTCTCGGCCTAGTTTGGTTCATCTTCTTACACGTAATTGCCGCGTGTTAATTACCTACGACCTTCAACACTGATGGGGATTCAAATAATGTTAAGGACGCGTGGCTCTATCTTTTTTATAATCTGTAACGAAATTCGATTTTATCTATAGATAATCTCAGTTTTATTTTTATATTTTCTGTCTTCAAATAATTTCGATTTCTCTTAATTTATTTTGAAAAATATCCATTATCTCTATTGTTTAATTTTTATTAAACTTATTATTACTATATTATTGTTTTGCAAAATAATATAATGTGTTTTCACTGAATATAAATACGAGTTAATTTATAAAGTTAATTAATAAGATGAATTAACATTCACTTATATATAATAATTAATAATTTACAAACTTTTAATACACATCTCTCCAGTGTCAAGATAAGATAGATAATAATGAGTAATTTGATATATAACAATTCAATAACTTCACCTAATATGTTATAGAAGAAGAGTACAAGAAGTAAGACAAGAAGGGAGGTTTCTAATTCTTTTGCTATTTTTTTGTTTATCATCTCGTTATGTTTAGTTTTCATAGTTGGTTTGGTTGACTTGACCTAAGTTGATATGTTAACTTGTTTTCTTTGTTTGTTTTCTAAGTCTTCTTCAATGACTTCAGGTATTAGTTCGATAACTTGATAGGTTGACCTTATTTAATAACCTTAAGTACACTCAATATTTTGACAACCTAGTTTCATGACAGTATAATAGTTTGATTGTAGAAATTCGGCAACTTGATAACACCATATTCCATCATAAATAAACTTTTCTCGATGAATTATCGACAATCAATTAATCTGTCGATAATGCCATTATTGGTAATCATGCAAATATTGGCATTCGGTAATTAACGAAGGAAAAGTCGTCAGTATTGTTAGAAAAGTAACCCCTATATCTCAAACCAAGAGGGGTGAATTGGATTTCAAAAGCTTTTTAAATCTTTATAAAATATTTAATCTTGAATCAAAGTCAAAGATGTCTGAATAAATCAAGCAAAGAAATGTAAAAGAAAGATTAAAACACATAAATATTTATATTGGTTCAGTTCCTACAAAAAGCCTACATCCAGTTTTCTATCAACAACTTTAGTGTGAAGGTAATTCACTAATCAAGGATTGAATTCAAGAATACAATGATACATCCAATTGATATCCTCATCACACTCAAATCCAATACAAGAGAGGATTCCACTCACTCTCTAACCTGGCCTACCCACACAGGTATCAAATCAAACACAATGTATAAGAACCTGAAGTAATTACACTCAATTGTGTAGATAGATCATAACAAGTGAACTCCTTTGAGTTTTGATGGATTTCTTGTTTTCTCATTTACCAATGTAGCTTGAAATCTCCTAGAATTCTTCTTGAATATGTCTATATCAAACTCAGAGAAAATGTCAGTATATTGCCAATGAAAAAATGTAATGAGTCAAGTCTCTAATATGATTAAAATAGAAAATTATATTTTGTCGCAGTTTAATCGATTAGATTAATATTGTAATCAATTATGTCACTTATATAATCGATTAAAATGATAATTATGTCTTATACTCCTTTTTTTAACTAACTTAACTGGGTTGTTAGCATAATAGATTAGACCGATGTTTCTGTTTTTAATCAATTATGTAATGTAATCGATTAAAATGACATTATGTCTTGTTTCTCTCCTCTAACATATTAGACTACCTGCATAATATATTATATTTAATTTTTTGTTTTAATTGATTATGTTATGTAATGATCATAACAGATAGTTTTGTCTTAATTTTTACTTTCTATGAATTCTGAGTTCTTTTAATAGATTATATTACTTTCGATTAATAATATCATAACTATAAGAATTATTTAGGCTTATTTCAATGTTATTTAGGCTTATTTCAATTCATCTACTTATGATATACATTTAACAAACATGTTTAATGTTTTAAACATTTATTTAAAATTATGTTTAATGTTTTAAACATTTATTTAAAATTATGTTTAATGTTTAAACATTTATTTAAAATTATGTTGTGTAAAAATGATTAGAACATTTTCTACTCATTATCAACCACTCATCGTTAAAAAAACCAAAATGTTTGGAGTCTTTTCAACAATCTCTTCCTTTACTTTTTTTTTTAATTATGACCAATAAACTTTCATCAATTATCCAAAAATAACAAAATAATTATGACAAACTTTCTTCAATTATCCTTTTTGAGCATTAGAAAAAATAACAAAACAATTAAGTATGACAAAGTCGATAAAATCCCAATCGTGGTTAGGGTAAGGTGTAGTGAACAACATAGGGAGATTAGGATGGAGAAATTCTGAATATTGAAGAAGAAAAGTTTTTGCCAAACTGAAATTTAGAGAAAAAAAATCCTAATTTCTAATTGGTCACAGTGTTTTGATAATTGAGAGAAAAAAATCCTAATTTCTAATTTCATTCGATGGTCACAGTTTTTTGATAATGACTAACCTTATCTTTACTGGCGAATATATCAATCAATAACTTATTTTTGTGTCATTATTTGCGGTAAGTAACCATTTACGATAATTATAATTGGAAAATAACTTTTCCCTATAATGAATGATCTCACTCTCAAGTCTCTCATCCATTTGTTGGATTATTCTTCTTATCATTTTATTATGTCCAGTTATTAACAATCTCATAATATCCTTGTGATAATTTTAATCAAATATAATATTCCTTGTGATAAATTTAATCAATATAATATTCCTTGTGATAATTTCTCCCTTTAACCGATATCAAAATGTTTAGAGAGAGTATGTGAAATCTGATTATATGAGATCAATATCAAATTGTTTTGAATGTGAGATCAATATCAAATTGTTGAGTGTATGAGATCGACTTATATTTATAAGTGTTTTTGTTTTTATTTATAAAGTTAGTCTATTTCTCTTAAACCCTGTTGTAATAAATGTATCAAAAACTCTCAATAACTTTATCTTCATGACTTTGTATTCGTAAGAAGTCTCAATAACTATATCTTATCATTGATTTTGTATTAGGAAAAACTCTCAATAACTTATCTTTAAGTTGGTTTCTTATTAAAGGTCATTTATTTGGATCTGATCGATTTCATCCCAACTTAAAATGATGAGTTTAAGTACTGTACGATTTGATTTTTCATTTTCAAATAGATTTTTCAAAATATAATAATCGTCGTAATACACTACACGCATCTTGTTTATTTATTGAAACGGAAGTGATACATAAAGGGACAGTAGAGTGAAAGAAAGCACTTTTACAGTAGCTAGTAACAACACCCCATTCACTCTCCATGACAAAAATGGAGGGAAAAGGGGACAGAAAAAAAAGCATGAACAGAAAACAACTACATCGTTTTTATTAAACCGTTGCCAATAACTTATTTGATTATAGTATAATCATCATTCGGGTTTCCATACCCATAATCATTCGGGTTTCCACCTGCACGGGTATTACGGGCCGTAGCTGTGCCTCCCAGGCCTCGATTGGTCCCAACGGGATGCGAGCCCACCACTCCTTCAGTCACGTGGCCCGTGGGCTGCCCAGTGCCGTGACCTGGCATCGCCGAGATCTGGTGGAATCCCGTGGGATGACCATGCTCCCCGGTGGTGGAGTAGGTGGCTCCCTGTTTCACCACCGAGTTATGCTCACTCACCGCAGCGTTATGTTCACGGGCCGCCAGCTTGTCCAGCTCAGCCTGGTTGACCTTAGCTTCCTTCTTCTGGGTTGCTAATTCCTTTTGCAACGGATCACGTGCTGTCATTCTTTCTGCCTGGTTATAGCACAAGCACATTTATAATTAAGTAGGTGACAAAATGATGAATATTTTATGAAAAATATGATAGTAAGTATTAATATAATGGTGCTATGCAAATAAAGGGTTGATATATATACCTTCTCTTGGAGAGTGGCCTTGGTCTTCTCCATGCCAGCTTTGGCAGAAGCACCAATGTTTGAAGCCTTTTCCTTCATGGATTCTCCTGTATTCTTTCCTCCCTGCATTTTTAACTATTGCTTCTATTATTTTCTTTCTTTCTTTCTTTCTCAGATTTAGGTTTTCTTCAGCTCACTGTATCAGACTCAAACATCCCACACCGAATAAATAGATTTAGGTGCTACCATATCTTTCTCACACCAGCACATGCAGTAGTACGCGTGGCAAGTTTCTCGGCCTAGTTTGGTTCATCTTCTTACACGTAATTGCCGCGTGTCAGTTAGCTACGACCTTCAACACTGAATGGGGTTTCCAATGTTAAGGACGCGTGGCTGTATCTTTTTTATAATTTGTAATGAAATTCGATTTTATCTATAGATCATCTCAGTTTTATTTTTATATTTCCTGTCTTCAAATAATTTCGATTTTTCTTAATTTATTTTGAAAAATATTCATTATTTCTATTGTTTAATTTTCCTGAAACTTATTATAATTATATATATTATTATTTTAAAAAATAATATAATGTGTTTTCTTAAATATAAATATGAGTTAATTTATAAAATTAATTAATAAGATGAAGTGACGTTGACTTGTATATAATAATTAATAATTGATTTTATTTTTATTTATATTATATATTTTTAGCATCAAAATCATGTATATCAAACTAGATAATAATGAGTAGTCTGAATTTAAGTTAGGTTAAACCAAATTATTCCAAGCTCACCTTAAATAAAATTGAGTTAGACCCAACTTAAATTAAGTATTAATGAGTAATGAACGTACCTTATGTAGAGTCGAGTCAGGCCCACCTTAGGCTAAGCTGAGGCAAGTTCACCTCTAACTAAGTTAATTAGGCTAAGTCTACCCTGAATTGAATCGAGTCCACGTTGCCGATTCAAGTTAGGTCCAACTCTTTAACTTGAGTCAAATCCACTTCTAATAAAGTAAAGTTATCTTTATGTTAACTGAGTAAAGTCAAATAAGATGAGATCAAGTTTAGTCATAACAATGTTGGGCCAATTCTAAAAGTGCTCACAACATATCAATTTGATTTTAACTATTTTGTGTTGAATTGAGTTGAACCCATCTTTAATAGATTCAAATCCTTATTTAGTCTTTTACAATAAAACTCTCCATAGCTCAAAAGGAATCTCATGTACACATGTGGCCTTATATTTAACTCTAGATTATTTTTGAAACTAACTATTAGAATATTATAACTACATGTATATTCCAATTTAAATGATCCATAACTGCGTGCTTGGATTAAACGACCTTGGATAATCAATGTATTAACTTTAAAGTTAATGAGCTAAGCTCTAAGGTTATCTTTGTTGCCCTACATATATAACTTTATCCACCTGGAACCCACTTCTCTCGGGCAAGTATAATCTGGAAAAGATAAATTAACAAAAAATGGATACAAAGAAATCGAGAAGTACACATTCTCCAGCATCTACTAGCCATGGCAAATTTGGTCTAATTTTTTACCAATCCAAGCCGATCACAAGTATACTATCATCAAAAGACAAACTAAATGATCTGTGAGAAATAAGACTGGTTTATTATTCTCAATCATAATAAATACATTCTCATATCTTCTATTTGTAATAATCTAATTCTCCTAAAAAGGGAAATACCTAAAAAGGGAAATAGGGAAACTAGGAAATCTAGGAAAATAAAATAAAAGATTATGTATCTATTTCCTCTAATTAGGGAGATTCTAAAGATATTATCTCAAATTACAATACTCCCCCTCAAGTTGGATCATACAAGATTGTATGAACCAAGCTTGGAATAGACAAAAGCAAACTAGCACCATGAAACTTCAACTTGGACAGCAATGAACGAGGGCGAACTAGCACCATGAAACTTCAACTTGGACAACAATGGACGAGAGAGATTTCCATCAAAAAATGGATGATGACTTGCAGCAACAAACAACAACAAACTACTAGAACAGATGAATGACCTATAGTGGCGAACAACAACAAACTGCAAGGACTGGATTGCCATCAATTGTGGCGAACAACAACAAAACTTCAAGAACATGATTTCCATGAGTAACATATGGGAGAACTTCAAAGGCTAACAGCCACAAACCTGTAGGGACTTAATTGCCCTAACACCAACGAACCTTTAGGGACTTAACTGCCCTAACAACAACGAACCTTCAAGGACTTAACTATCCTAACCTTTAGAGACTTAACTGCCCTAACAACAACGAGCCTTCAAGGACTTTACTGTCTTGAACAGTAACAAACTTTCAGGGACTTAACTGCCCTGAACAACAACAAACCTGCAGGAACTGAACTGCCCTGCAGCGGCTAACAGCAACAAACCTGTAGGGACTTAACAACCCTACAACGGCTACAACTTTTCTTCCCCTCACGACTGAACGACATATGCACGTCAATGACAGAATGTGAAGGTAGAAGAATTGGTGAGAACTGATCTGTACTTGGGGACAAATCTAAAACCCCTAACATCGAACGAGCCATATCAGCGTGCAGTCTCATAGAACAACTCTCAGTAAGCTATTACAACAAGGCATTAGAACAACTCTCAGTGAGCTGTTACAATAAGGCATTGGCAGAAACCAAAAACACCAAAGATTGGGACTTATGATGGCATCAAAAGGCCAAAGACAAGTTGGAGGTCCAAAGTTCTCTACTGGGCTACTCTTAAATGGTGATACTTAACACTGTATCACAACAAGTACAGGCTAAACTCTAGCCCAAGAAGAAAGTTCTTTGAAGGGGCTGAAAAATATTTCCCCTCACGGCAAACAACCGACAGCGACAAACTGTAGAGGTTACAACAACTAACTGTCGCGATGGCGACTGACTGGGTCGGCCGACTGTGGTTGCAGCGGAACGAAGCACTATTGCTCGAGAAACAGAAACGAATAGAGAGGTAGAGAACCCTTGGAAAGAACTGATGCGATGGCGTCGAAAGAGGTCTCCCTGTCGAGAGAGCGGGTCATGAAGTATATCCAGCGATTCAGTACAGTGGCGAGATGATGGCGTTAAAGTGACATCAGAAGGAGCAGATTACAGAGATGGAGGTTCGGCGACACAACCAGTAGTGGCGCGGTGTGAGTTCGACACCGGGAGGGTGGCGCGTAACGAACGCGCACCTGAGACCAGCTGAAGAAAGGTCGTGCATGGGGAGGCTTCTAGGAGGTGGATTACCAGGGTTGAGTCGCGCTCCTTGAGGCGCACCCAACCCTTATCTTCGCCGAAGAAAATGACGACGGCGACGGCGACTATCAGACTGATTTTTAGCTCATGGCGGCGCGTGAATGAGAAGTAGTCATCGGAACCGGCGCGGTTGGCCTTCGCTCGAAGAGACGATCCAGATCCGCTGGTCATTGGTCGAAACTATGACGGTGGCCGCCGGCGGACGGTGGCCGACAGCAGAGAGCGGCAGTGCACAGCGAAATACAGTGAACGAGGATCCTGATTGGAAGTCAATGAAGAGGCCAACTATGGGCATTACGTAAACTACAAGTGCAACTACTTGTCTGAAAGGGAATCTCATTCTGAGACAAATTCTGGAAGTATAGCTTATAGCTAGGTCAGATTCAACTCTCTGGAAGTATAGCTTATAGGTAGGTCAGATTGAATTCTGGACGTAAAGCTTATAGCTAGGTTAGATTCAACTCACTGGAAGTATAGTTTATAGCTAGGTCAGATTAATCTCTGGAAGTATAGCTTATAGCTTGGCCAGATTCTAGAAGCACAATTTTGTGTAGGTGTTATTAGAAGGACAGACGTGTTGGTAATGTTGGAGAAAAAGCTAGAATTCTAAGGTAGAACTTGACTCGAGCAATTGGAGCCCATTAAAAACATATGTTAAATAAGAGAATTTTAGGGGGTCGCTGGCAGACAGCAAAGACAGCGGAAGCAGATTAGACAAGCTCTGATACCATATGGAAAATAAGACTGATTTATTATTCTCAATCATAATAAATACATTCTCATATCTTCTATATCTTCTATTTGTAATAATCTAATTCTCCTAAAAAAAGAAACAGGGAAACTAGGAAACCTAGGAAAATAAAATAAAAGATTATGTATCTATTTCCTCTTAGAAAGATTATAAAGATATTGTCTCAAATTCATTAAATACATTTTGATACTTTCGTATCCTGAATACTTTCAGTTGGCAAAAGTCACTTTGGTGCTGAAATTTTAAGTAGAGAAGATAATATAAACTATCAGGATACCTGACTACATAAGTGGAATTTCCAAGTAAAGCAAACATGAACATCAAAGGATCGAGACCCTATAAATAGTAAGAAGCAACTATAAAGTCCTGCTGACACTGCTTCATGTGACTAGAAACTAATTTGTTTTACCGCTCTCATAAGAGGGATTTGGTGAAGGGAGAAGAGTTATCTTCCATATTTCCTCCCAAAGTTTTCAGGTGCTAAATGATAAACAAGACCAAATGCATCAAGGACTACAACTTTAACAGTTAGTGCCTAACCTCAGCATGACCCCTTCTGATCTGCAAAATCTAGAGAAATATTGTCATCCTTCCTTGATCATAAACAACTAATATGCAGCACTCACCTAACATTGGCTAGCAATAACCAAAAAGTTTCAAATCACAAATAAAAAAGATTATATTATATGTTGTTCTATTCATATTCTTATAGCATATACACAAACTATATTAGAAAAAGTTAGTAGGATATCAAAACAGCATGATTAATTTCTAATATGGTAATCAAAGTTGCCATTTGCATTACTTGAAAAAGCTTTCGCGAAAATTGTTGTCGTGGGTTTGAGCCCATATATGGTTAATATTTTTACTCAATGGTTGAAACATATTGATAACACCAAGAAAAATTAATGTTGAAACCTGAACAAAGACTAGAGGGATTTAGATTTCAATTATGGCACTAGTAGTAGAATTAGAATTAGAATGTTTACCAAACAAAGAATACTCTTCATTCGTTGTGGAAAAACTTTGCTTATTCACTTCAAATTAACACAAAAAAAAAAAAACATGCATAGAGACCAAACCAAAGAGAAAGAAGAAAAATATGAATGAATCTTCAGCATTTTGTTCAGAAAATTCTTTAAAAGAAAAAATAATAAATCATTCCATCAAAATAAATTTAGAGCTCATAGTGATTAACAACCTGTTGGAATCAGATATCTAAATTTCAAACTAAGAAATCTTAAATAAAATCTAGCATTGAAGTTGACAGCCCAATAGATTAAGGGAATCCAATATGTTTCTTTAAGCTGAACCCATCAGGAGATTGAAGTTGACTACGAAAATAGATCATTGTGCATTTTTTATAGATTTTTTTGAGAAAGAGTAATTACCGGAGAGGTCTGAGACACGTGTCAATTTTTATCTATCCATGTTCTTCTGACTCTTTAAAATAGAAAGAGTAGAAGACAAGTCCTTCAATTTTGTGTTATAAACTAACTATAGTATCAATGCTTAAATAACTACACATAATTAGTTTCAAAAAGAACATGTTAGTTATACTTAAAATAGCATTTTTCAAGTTTTTTTTTATATAAAAATGGACTGACTTTCTTTTTATGAAAATATATCTTGTTTTAACCACAATATGATATAACTATTTATATAAATAAATGTTACATGCTAGAAAACTGACTATTATTTTATATATATATATATATATATATATATATATATATATATATATATATATATATATATATATAAGTTACCTATAAAGAGTGTTTAGAGTTATTTTTGATTGCTTTTAATTAATATTAAGAGCATCCAAAATTAGGTACTGATTAGTCATATATAATCACAAAAGTACAATAAAATTATAATATTTTTATTTGTATCAAATTTAAAATATATTAGAGTTTAATAAGTTAGTTTGTGTTTTAGATGTAATATATTAAACCAATATTTTAGTTAAAAAAGATTATTTGCAAGAAAAATAAATTTACTGGGTAATTTTATAAAAAATTTCAATTTCTGTAAAAGAATTTTTTTACAAGAAAACTCACATATATTTATTATGGAAAATAATTCACAAAAATGTGCATGTAGGTTAGAAAATATTTCACATAAAAAGCGTAAATATTTTCTGCTGGAAATTTCCACAAAAAAAAAAACATGCAAGTAATAGATGTGTTTTATAGTAGTATACAACTTAAAAGAAAATTCTTACTTAAATTCGGATTTAGTTAGGTAATAACTATTAAGATAGTCTATTTTTTATTTATTTACACAATTAACATGCCCAATTTAGTATAATATATTAAATATTAAAAAAAGTACCAATTGACCAAATTTTTACACATGCTATATTTTGAATTTTTAACTACTATTTGCTGTTTCTGTTTAAACTCTAACGATAAACACACTTTATTAACGTTATACGTTTTCTAAATAAATATAATTAGTCTTAATAATTATTAAATACTGTAAAAATGTAACATCCCATAATCTGATACTCGACATTTAATAGATTTTATAAATATTGTAACATTTCTACGTTCGGTCACACGGTAATATATATACTTCATAATTGATAGTTGATATATTGTAGCATTACACCACCACTCATAATGAATATAGAGGATTTCATACAAGATACCTCTATATATATATATATATATATATATATATATATATATATATATATATATATATATATATATATATATATATATATATGTTTTAAACTCAGATTTCAACTAAAAACTCATAAATACAACTCGAACTCTTCTAATTTATTCTTCTATCTCTTCCTTCATTGGCACTGAATCGAGCGATATTCCTTCATCTGCTCCCGTATAACGAATTATACGATCATCCACTAGTGCAGCGAAGGGCTTTTACCGCGGTTCATTTTCACTATACGTCGCGGTTCTTGAACCGCGGCATATTCAGCCGCGGTAGTAAGTCAGACACTTTATACCGCGGTTCGAACCGCGGTATATAGGCTGCGGAATATGCCGCGGTTGTCTAGGGAACCGCTGCCTAAACCCTAAAAAAAATTTAAAAAAAAAAATTAAAAAATGCACTATATGCCGCGGTTCAACCGCGGCATATAGGCCGACGAATATGCCGCGGTTAGTGTCAAAACCGCGGCCATATGTCTCGTTTGTAAAAAAAAAACGAAGCACTATATGCCGCGGTTGTGGTTAGAACCGCGGCATATTCCCCTGCAGTTTTTTAAAATTGCAGGTCTGTTTTTGTGATATCCATTACCACAAAAACAGACCTGCATATAAAAACATTTACAGAAATTCAATTTCAACATAACAAACACATGTTCAAATGTATTTCAACATCAAATAAAGTAGAGAGTCTAAGAAAATTTTATCTAATCAAATGCATTGTTTAAATCTAAATCTAAGAGCTATTGTATAATCTAACTATATACTTCGCAGCAGCGTTCCTAATGAATAGTAGTGACTTCTCAGGAACTGGTGTAGTAGTCTTGAATCTCTGCAAAAGACAATTCATTTTAATTAGTGTATATGAATTCAACATTTGTTAAAAAATCAAAATTTGTTAAAGTTAAATATTACCGTTTCCCAGCTTCTTGTGATGTGAGAACGAACAATATGGGTCATCCAATACATTACATAGTATCCACACTCATATGACCCATTTTGTCTGTTACACTACAATATATCATCACAGTTGATAATAGTTAGTGAATAACATTTGTTATAAAACAATTATAACAAAGTCAGACTTTAGCATATGTCAAACCTTGAGAGAAATCCAAGCAATCTTTCTACTCTTAGCAATTGATCTCCCGTCCATCATCATACTTGCTGGAATAGAACTGTATATAAAAAAATGTTTTAGCATTCAGTTATATAACAAAGAAAGTCCAAACATTGAGGTTCTTACCAATCAATTGCTTGTCTGAGTTGTGTGGGAGGAGGCCTGTGCAATGAGCAGAACCACAAAGCATAGTTGTCTTGCACAGACATAACAAGAAGTTGCCAATGGCGCCTGAAATTCATAATAACGTAACTAAGTGTTGGGACATTTGGAATGTCAAATGTCATCTGAAAAAAACATAATAAAGTTGTATTAGTACAAAATTATCAATATAAACAAATTATAATTCAAATGCTATTAACTAACTTACCAATATATCTTGCCAAATAATGTTCCGATCACCCTCGGACACATGATCAAAAGATGGAATGAGAATGCTAATCTTATCACGTGCCACTACTCCAAGGTATGATCGGAAGTCATCTGCATAGGGGCCAGTTGCCACACCCGTGGTGACATTCACATTCACCGGAGTTCTTTCACCACTATTTTTCCTGATTAATAGTTGTTTCATCCTAGTGGGTCCTCTAGTGGATCTGGGTGGGGGAGCCTCATCCCCTGAAGAATGTGGATGATCAGCCATATATCTGTCAAAATAAATAACAACATTAAATTTTCTTTCAAGACTTATGTAATATCATATAAATTAACAAAACATGTAATAGTATCCAAATTGAAAATTCATACATAAAGATATGGATTCATCATATGTATATAAATAATACAAGAACTACAACACACATTACCAAAACTATAGCAAAAACCATACCATACATTACCAAAACTATAACAATTTCATGCATTATCAAAATTAAAGCAAAAATTATACCATACATTACCAAAACTATAGAAACTTCATACATTACCAAAACTAATGAAGAAATAACGTTAAGAATGCAAAAGGACATAAATACCTGGAAGAGGAACGACGGCGGTGAGGGTGAAAAACGCAACGAAATCACGATTTTGATCGGCTAAAACTCGTTTTTATCGTCAAAAATGAATAATGACCGAACAATTCTGAGTTTAAACGGTGAAAAACGCGAAATCTGAGGTGATGGGTGGTTCGGAGGAGAAGAAACGCGAAAGAAAACAGAGAACGCGCGAGGAAGACGACACTGTTCCAAGTTTTAATTTTTAACTCTGAACGGGGGAATCTACCGCGGTTCACTACTTAACCGCGGTATAAAAGGGGAATATGTCGCGGTTTCACGTCCAACCGCGGCATATACTAATTTAAAAAATTATCAGAAATGGCATTTTTGAAATTATTTTCAAACTATATGTCGCGGTTCAGCGGGCAACCGCGGCATATACCTCGAAATATTTCAAATAAACATTAAATTAATTTCAGATAGGAGAATATGCCGCGGTTGCTCGTAGAACCGCGGCATATACCCCTGAAACGTGTTCAACACAACTGTCTCCCCAACTGCCTTTCAGAGAATTTCAGAAGTTACAGGGGGTATATGCCGCGGTTCTCTGGGGAACCGCGGCATATACCCCCTGTAACTTCTGAAATTCTCTGAAAGGCAGAGAAGTTGAGACGTTACAGGGGTATATGCCGCGGTTCCCCAGAGAACCGCGGCATATACCCCCTGTAACTTCTGAAATTCTCTGACCCAGTCAGCACCTGCAATAAATTGGCTGGGTATATGCCGCGGTTGTGCAGAGAACCGCGGCATATACTCTGTTATTTAATTTTTTATTCATACGTGGCGTCAAAGGCAATGGTTGACTGGGGTATATGCCGCGGTTCCCAGTAGAACCGCGGCATATATGTTCGTTTTATTTACAAAACTGCCACCGCGCACCATTATGCTGCGGTTTTCGTTGAACCGTGGCATAATGTGCGCTGTAAAAACCCGATTTTTTACTAGTGATCACACAAACACAAACACAAACAAGTAGGGGTGAGCTAACATTACACAAATAATTTGTAAAACATGCATAATTACATTGATACACTTAACAAACATCATATAATAATTATGTCATACACCCACATACTATCATACAACAATCGCACCATAGACACTCATCCCATCATACCACAATCCCTAATAGACACTTATCCCACAATATTCAATAGACACTCATCCCACAACACCCAATAGACACTCATCCGGATGATACGTTGATGAGCAGTCACGGGAGGTTATGCACTTGTGATGACTTCTACTTATTCTTACAAATACACTTCCAAAATATTTTATACCATCCACAAGGTTAGTCCTCAACACTATGTCCAAAACCGGCACATAGACCAGGACCTCGTGTCCCTCTCACCACATAATTCATCCTTCTCTACTTGAGATTGGATGATTATTAGAGTATTAGGATAACCTCCAACAGCAGGACCCTCAACATCAACATATACACTAATACCATATCATTACAGAATCTCTCCATGAGACTCATATCATGCTCATATTCCTCAACTCATATTATATCATTACAAAATCTTCCCCGTAATACTCATATCATGTTCAGATGCATAATTTCATATCAACATCATAAAATACATTCATCACAGATATATTACAAACAAATTAACAATAATAAAATATTACTATAAATGGTCACCGGAGAAGAATCAAATGTTTGACAATCATTAAAATAATCTTAATATATAAAAGTTCTTGGGGAAACAAGAAGCTGAATCTGGCAGAGCTGGTTAGACAACTTCTCATCCTTCCAGGAAGATGCAATAAAAATTAAATAGAACAGTAAAAGTTCTGGGGAAACAAGAAGTTGAATCTGGCAGAGCCGGTTAGACAACTTCTCTTCCTTCCAAAAAGATGCAATGAAAATAGATAAAACAATAAAAGTTCTCGGGAAACAAGAAGTTGAATCTGGCAGAGCCGGTTAGACAACTTCTCATCTTTCCAAAAATACAATATAAATAAATAAGAAAAACAATAAAAGGTATGGGGAATACAAGAAGTTGAATCTGGCAGAGCCGGTTAAACAACTTTTCATCCTTCTAAAAATGCAAAAGAAACAACTAAATGTTCTGAGTAATAATAACGTACAATTAGCATAGCAGAATCAATATCACGTTTTACAACTATCAAACTTGGATCTCGGCACAAAAGCATGTTCTTATTCGAAATTCAAGATCATACAGAAACAAAATAATCCATGTTCAAGATTTAAGATCAGACAAAAGCAAAATATTACATATTCAAGACTCAAGATAATACAAAACGAAATACTCAAGGTTAGCTCCCCTTACCTCTATTCCAGACTTAATCTCCTGCTTAGAAGTTGTTCCCCAAAAACTTCCAGAATTTTCTCTTTGCAACTAGAATTTACTCCAACTCTCTTCTCTCAAAAATTTTCACAATTTTGGGTGCAAGTTTCAGCCTTCCTCATGCTTGCTATTTATAGGCTAAGATTTGGCACTATTTAGGTTTTTTTTTTTTAATAATATTTTATTATAAATAATATTTAAATCCCATTACAGAAAGTTGTTCCCCTTAACTTCACTTCTGAAAGTAGTTTTGTCTTTTTATTTATTTATTTATTATTTTTTTAATATTTTATTAAAAATACTATTTTATAAAAAATAATATTTTGACTTCACCACCAAAAGTGTCACCATTCCACTTCTGAAAGGTTCTTTATCATTTTGCAATCATATTTTTTTTTTATTATTATTATTATATATATATATATATATATATATATATATATTTAATTTATTATTATTATTATTATTATTTTTAATGGACTTTACAAAAACAATATCCTTACACTATAAAACAATTTTTAATAATTACTTTTGTGTATGTTTATTAGTTTTTTTTAAAATTAAAATATATAATATTATATTGAATATAATATTTATAGAATTATTCAGCTATTTTCTCCTGCATAAGATATGAAAAAAATATTTATATTATAATTTAATATAAAAAGTAAATGTAATTTGATATTGACAATTTGTATTTAAAATATTATTAATAAAATTATACTATTCTTTAAATAATGTTATTTTAAGAAATAAAAGTGAAATATATTTTTTATAATTTAATGTTAATAAATGATCAAATAATTAAAAATCATAAGATAGAATTAAAAATCCAAAAATATTATTGAAAAGATTAATATTTTGCTTTGTCTAAAAAAAATTTCTTTTGTTTTTTTGTGTATCCTTAAACACATTTTGTAAATTTTTGGTGTAACAATTGCAAGAGCTGGGCTCCTAGGTTAGTATTTGGGTCCATCACTCAAGGGTGTTACTTCCTCCACCACCACATTTTCTCTCTCCACCTCCCCAATTCTATTACATATTTTTTGAATTACAAAACTAACCTTTTATAATTACACAAATAACCTTTTTATTTTTTAATCCTAATTATTTACTTTAACCCTAAAATCATCTTTCTACCACTTCTCACCCACCTCCCAACCCTCTCAGATTCTCACCCAAATTCCAACACATTTGTTTATCATCTTCCATTTTTTCTCACAAGGTTAGTGATGATATTTTTATTTTATTTTTTAAATGCAATGCATATATCTCTGTGTTGTGTTCTGTGTTGTACTGTGCTCTGCGTTTTTTTGTTGTGTGCGTGTGTTAGGAGAAAGGAAGAAGATAACCAGGCCAAAAACGGATGTCGGGTATCCGTTTGGATCTGAAACGGATGTCGATATCCGTCGACGGATGTTGACATCCGTTTTCTCTTAAACGGATGTTGACATCCGTTGACGGATGCTCACATCCGTTTAAAGATTATACGATTTATATTTTAGGGTTTTATTACGCACCTTCACGCCTCTGAACCTCTCACGCCTCTGAACCAGCACCTTGAAGCACCACCACACTCACGGCTGAAGATGAATTGCTTTCCCATTTTCAATCTTACTAAACACAAAGTCCACCACACTCTCACGTCACAATTCTATAAAAGAGAAGAAGAAGTAACGTAAGAGACAACCTGAGAAAAATAATAAAAAGAAAGAGGGAAGAATTATAAAGAGAATAAATGTCCTTGTGAGATTTTAAATAATATTAACCCTAAAATTTTAATAAGGATAAACTAGGAATGAAAAAATAAAAAAAAGCGTAAACGGGAAATGGGATGGTGGAGGAAGCAAGTTGTGGTGGTGGAGAGAGTAACACCCATCACTCAATGTCAGAACAAAAGTAAATCATAAAGATGTCTTCCTCAAAAATTTGGTTTTCGAAAGAAATTTGAAAATTTATTTTTTTTATTTATATTAACAACATTTTAATTTATTAAGTTTTTTTATCTGACTTACTTAATTATATTATATAAATATAGTTTCTTTGTCCTTTTTTCCTGTCTAAACTCTTAAATTTCCATTCTGTATTATTTTTTTTATAAAATAAATAACTAAATTATGAAGCTAAAAATTTCAACCAACAATCATATCTTTTTCTTTGTTAAGCTATTTATTTGCATGATCTTATATATTTTGATGGAAATTGTGAATTCAAAAGTTTAAAATAAAGAAGATTTCTTAGAACGAAACTTTGTTTTTTTTTTCACTCTGATGGGACATTGATGTCTGTCCACAAGTTTATATTTGCGGTATTATTTTTTTTAATGCTCTTCATTTACAAATTACACTTTTCAGTGTATTTCAAAAACATGTTATTCTGAAGATTTTTACCTTTCTGTGTGGTATTTTTTTTTTAATTTGTCTCCAAAAAATCTTGATTAAAAATTGTCCACATATAACTTGTCTCAATTTAACGCAAGCTGTATAGAAAAGTGGTTTAAGAGAAACACAGAGAATGTACCATAAGATTCTACATCATGTGGCTGATAATTATATATTCAGGTTCATTTGTAAATATATATATATATATATATATATATTCTGTGACAAAAGCTATTCAAAATCGGTTGGCCATTGTTGAATCAGCTGGTGACTCGTTGGGATGTCGATGACCATAAGATAAGGAGTCACGTGAGAGTCCCAGATATTTTGGTAGGAAAAGGTCCAATAAGAGGTAGAGAGTGCAAGCTTGTGAATGAATAGATTGGTTAAAATAAATTAAGTTTGTGAATGAATGATTGGTTAAAAAAAATTAAGTTTATTGAATGTAAGTATTTAATAATGAAGATATTTATTGCATATGTTGAGAAGTCACTTGAATTACATTAAAGTTGGTAGATATTTTATATGTTTTATTAAAACGGGTTTAATATTTTAATATTGTATTAACCATTTATTATAAGTGTCAACAAAGGTCACCATCCATTCATCAAAAGACTTCATTAATGACAAAAGATACGTGTTATCAACATATTCTTTTTGTACACAATTATTAAATGGATTAATTAATTATTTATTTATTATCTTATTTAAATAGAAAATTGAAAATCAAAATTTGTTTATATTTAAGTTCAATAAGAACGATTTTTTTTAGTAATGAATTAAAAAAAAAAGAGGTAAGTATAGTATTAACATTCTTACCGTAAATACTATCTTCGTATATCAAATATATATATATATATATATATATATATATATATATTTATTGACATTGAATATTCAAATACATGTAACCTATTTTTATATATAATGACATTATTTATAAAATATCTCTTATTTATTTGGGTTTTACTTTCAACTACTTTCCTTTTTTATATCAAATTATAATGAAGGGTAATTCAAAAATTGAAATATATATTTAGTTATTTTCCTGTACAAAATTATCAATTTTATTTTTACAAATAAAAACTTATAAAATCAGTCTTTAACATATAAATGTTATTAATTTGGTCAACGTTATTTATTTATAACCTTTTTAATTTGATTATTATATATATAAAGTATAAATCAAATTAAAAATATATGTAAAAAGTAATGGTAAGAAAGACAGATGAAGACATTTTCTTATATATCTAAAAACTAATTTAATAAGGTTTTATTCTATGTGTAACACTTATCTTAATAATTTCTTATATATGTATAGGAGCCATATTTTAAATTTTAAAAAATAACTTTACATGAAATTGATAGATAATATCAATTAATTTTCTTAATTGTGTTTAATTTATAAAATGATGTTAATTTTCACATTATTAATTTCAAACCAACTTTAAATAATAAAATAAAAATTTACACATTTCTATAACAGTTCTTGAAACCCCACATCTCACTGTTAGGATGATATCACAAAATATTCATATTTGTATTGGTGCCATACATTTTGTGAAACCTTATCCTCTCACTTTTAATTGCACGGCCATTAGCAGTTTAAAATCATGCACGGTGATGACCAGTTTAAAAACATTGGAAAATCCGACATTTCAATGCAAATTTTTAATTTTTTTAAAAATCACTAGAAAACATATTCACGTTTAAAATTTATATATATAAATAACCATTTTTTTAATGCATTCAAACCAGTGGCAGGCATGCCATTAAAAGAAGAAGATGATATTTCCCGTCAGAAAATAGAGAGTATGGGAACGGTGTAAAAGTTTCACCCTAACCCATCTAAAACTGTACTATTTTTTTATAAGAATATTAAACATGGATGCAATAGAAAGTGGGCCTTTGAGATGAAGGAGGAAAGAGGTAAGGTGAGCCATAAGGAAGCATTGGCATTAGCAGAAAAACGTGTAAAATTATCCAGTGGGCCCTACCTTCATTGGACGGAGGCCTCACCTCCACTGTAACTCACTCCCAAACAAACCTTAAATACAGCCCTCCGCATTCTTCTAACCTTGCCCCCTTTCTCACTCCCTCCCCTTCACACATTCTTCACCGCACCAACCAACTTTCTTCCTCATACTTTCAGGTAACTTTCTCTCTTGTTATCTCTTTCTTCTCGTATTTTCTCCCAATGCTATCTATCTATCTGTTTTATCTCTCTATCTATGTATGTTTCTCTCTCCTATTCTTACCTTCCTTTCCCTAGTCTCGCTCGATCTAACTGTTTCCGCTCTCCGCGCTTCGATTCATTTTAAATTCCACGCTTATTTTATTTTACGTGATTTTCGTACAACGTGATTTGATTGTGGCCATTTCTTCCATGTCCTGTTTGATTTTCACACTCTAGTTTTCTCCTCCGCATATGCATATATAAAACCCTCTCTGTACTTCTATTTTATGATGCATCTTTATCGGATCTAAGGACGAAGCTTCGTTTACCTCCCGTCGCTTGTCGTATTTCTGGTTTGTATTAATACACTGGAAAACGGCAGCATTGTGTTCTTCTCTTCTGTAATAAGCCTGGTTGTCGTGAATCTGAACAAATTTTGCTTGAGGTAACCTGCCACCTCTGTTCTCTTTCAGATCTTGTTTATTCGCTTGTGTTAATCTGTGTGTTTGCTGTCAAACTGATACACACCACTTATCCGGAATTAGGATTTCACTGATTGTTCCTTTTTTTCTTTGATGATTGCGCCTTATTTACTGTTGTGCTTAATGAATAGTTTGGTTGACCAATTGGATGGTTGGTGAGTTAGAATATTCGGATTCGCTTGCCCAACTTGGGTTATAAAATCAACTTGGGTTATAAAATCTCTGCACGATAAATTTTGGTATTGTTTTGAGGAAGGAAAATTCTTCTTTCTGTTCTATTCTTAAATTGCACTTTTCTTTCCTTTTTAAAATATATATATACATACCATGCCTTTAAAAAGCTATACTTATTACTTTCAAATAATTAATAATTATGAATGTTTGAACAATGTGTATTTATTGGGATATGTTGCTATTTATTTAATTTAAAATATGTTATTGATGGTAGAGTTTACTATTTATTTAATTTAATTGATATCTCATTATCCCTTTTTTGGTTTTAGTATTGTAAAAGAAAAGAATAGAATTTTAGTTATCATCAATTTTATAATTTGGTTTAACCTTTGTATTTTGTTTTGATGTTTTTTTTTTCTATGTATTTCAAGTCATTTTAATTTTCATAGATTATTGTTATTGTTATTATTAAAGTAATGTAAAGTTTATTAAATTTTATTTCACATATCTCTATAAGGATTCTATAGGTATACATTAAATTTTACAAAATAAACTTTATATATAAATAAATAATGTTATATAATGATTTTTTTTGTCTTAGCAATATTGAATTCTCACTTCGGATTTGTATTTCCTGTAAAAAAATTCACAGCGTTTTTGTGTTTCGCTCTTATTAGGCCTATTTATTTATGTAGATTATTATTTAGTACTCTGTAATATAGGAATGACTTTTTCTGACATTATTTAATATTTTTTATCAAAATGTGTGATTTTTCTCCATTCAAATTTGTTAACCATTTGAACGGAGTAATATGTACTGTAATTTCTTTTCTAGTTTTTTTTGGATTTGACTGTCTATATGCTTGTTGTTTGAGTGTAATTGTTTATGCGATCTTAGAAAAGAGGAGAGAGTAAGAGAGGCAACTTTTTCTTAACTTAAATGGGAAAAGATATCATTATAAAATGGGAATTCTCACTTCCATTGATTATTCATAGTAATAGGAAATCCTGTTTTTATAAATATTATTTTTATGAAATTTAACATGGACTACGTCTTAATTGGACTCATTCATTATGCCTCTTTCTTTCCTGTTTATTTGAACAAAAATAATAAAAGTATAGTTAAACAGGTCTTAATATTTTTTGTTGGCTGCTACTTGATGTTGGAAATCATATTGATTACTTAATTATATTTTACAGGTTCATTTCTTATCAATTTATGTTTATGTATATATGTATTTACTTTGATGTAGAAATAAAAAGTGTAAATTAAAAAGTCTTATAAGTATTTTAATAAAACTGAGATAATTTATTGTATACTTTGGTTTATAGAAAAATTCTTAAATCAAATCTCACATAAAAAAAGACATGGGGGACAAATTATATTTTTATGTGATATCAGGTAACTGCATAGTTTCTCTTTCCCACAGTAAATTTAACGGCAATGAAGAGCGGTGTATCTATGTTTTTCTAGACTCTCGTTTATTCATATGTAATATATATAGATGTTGTTAATGTATTAGTATTAATTATGCATATTATTTTCTTTTTAATTGCTATATTAGTTACATATGCTTAAAAAATAAATTATATTACAATAACTCGAGAAAGTGTAAAATATTTTCCTCACTGTAGATTTTCTCGTTTTTATTTAAATTAAACTCCATTGTGAACAACAAAATGAAGAGTCAATTAGAATTTATTAGAGCTGCATGAAAGTTGGTACGATAAATGTTATAATGATTTTTTATTAAGTTCTAATTTTCGATATTTTGTAATTAATAAAAATATATATTAAAGAATTATTTACGTATTACTATATTATTTAGTTATTTATTGTTTATTATGATTTTAATTAATTATAAATAATTGTAAACGTCAATTATTATAATTAGCTTAAATTGTTAGTTAATATATTATATAATATTTGCTTTTGTATTATGTTTTTAAACTTTTTAATGAACAAGTTGTTATTATATTTAGTTTAATGAGAATTTAGTAAAAATATTTTTTTTAAGATTTACAATAATTTTTGTTATGAAATTTTTAAAAATGTCGTGTTAGTAATTTTTATTTCAAATTATTTTTGTTGCATTCAATTCAATGTTCATTAATGTCTATATGTGAAAGCGACTGAAAGAATAAAATCTGATTTGTCCAAGACATAATTCACTACCTCGTTTATCATTATATATATTGCCATGTTTATGGTGGGTCCGCCTCTGAGTCATCGTTTGTTGCCGATAATACAAACAAAGTGTTTACATCAGTTAGATTGATTGACGAGTTTGCAAGTTGTATTTGTTTTAGCTTTGAATAATTTTGTTTAAAGATGGGACATCTTGAAGCCGGTTGAGTTGTATTTATTTATGATAAATTCTTTTGGTGCAATGTACCCAACTTGTAATCAAAACTCCTACAGTAAATGTCGTTATAAGTTTCTCTGGTTGAGATCTAAACACCTGTTTTGTTTAATGGTTGCAATTTGTCCTACCTAACTTTCGTCGAACTTCCCTGGAGGATGGCGGCTGCTCGCTTTTCTTAAGCGAATATGTTTAGAAAGCGATATATGGTGTTTTATATTTTTTAATTTATATTATTAGACTTAGTATTTTTTTTTTACATGAAGCTAAGGATTATGATTATAGAAAATACTGTATTTCGATTTCGATTGCAATATTTTCACTCTAAAACAAACAGTAAAGCATGACACACTCTACAAATCAAATTTAGTTTCTGTATCATTTGCTTAGTAGTTGACACAGTTCTACCTTTTGTCAAGATGATCGTCACTAGTGAGACATTGGGTGAAAGTATGGAAAGCTAATATAGTGTCATATCTAGCTATTTATGCTTATTGTTTCTCATTGGAAAAGTCTTCCCTCTTGTTTACAGATCTGAATAATGTTGCATGTTTATTTTTCTGAATTGTGAATGAATCTTTTTTACGTTTATTTTTGCATGTGGGTTGCTTTTTTCTTTTAATTATAAAATCATAGCTTAGACAACGCCCTGTCCAAATCATTTTTGTTTTGTGACCATGGTGTACATCTATTACCTTGGTTTGGACAAAGAGAATGGTCCATGCTCAAGTCCATTATAAGAAGAAAATAAAAATATAACAGGTGATTAGTGGTTTCAACATACTCTGTTAGCATGTTTTATCTAACACTTTCTGTTAGCAATCTCTATTCCTGTATAGGTAATTGCGTGTTTCTCTATTCGCGTTTAATCTGTGTATTATTATTATTACAAGTAGGATTATCTCCCCCCTTATCAAATGTGAGTATAGAGATGAAACGTAATGAACTAGAAAACGATACTGAGGAAATTGTTGCCTACTTTTGTTGAAATGTTCACTGTGCACTATTTTAATAATGCATGTTTTGCTCTGAAGATCACACATTGTATCCATTCTAATGCTGTGTGCTTTTAGAAGCTACTAGGTAGGTATTGTTGATAATTCTTGGCTTGAGAGTCTTGTTCATGGAAATGCAAAGTGTTGTAAGAATATGCCCTGATGTTGTCTTTTGCAGGTTGTGTGAAGATGGGGGCTGGTGGCCGAACCTTTGTCCCTCCTTCCAACAGGAAATCAGAGGCCGATCCTCTGAAGCGGGTGCCATTTGAAAAACCTCCTTTTAGCCTCAGCCAGATCAAGAAAGCCATACCACCTCACTGTTTTCAGCGCTCTGTTCTCCGCTCATTCTCCTATGTCATTTATGATCTAACTATAGCCTTCTGCCTGTATTATGTTGCCACCCATTACTTTCACATCCTTCCCCAACCACTGTCTTTCCTTGCATGGCCAATCTACTGGGCTGTCCAAGGTTGTATCCTCACTGGCGTTTGGGTCATTGCTCATGAGTGTGGTCACCATGCTTTCAGTGACTACCAGTTGCTTGATGATATCGTTGGCCTTGTTCTCCATTCTGGTCTCCTAGTCCCATACTTTTCATGGAAATACAGCCATCGCCGTCATCACTCCAACACCGGTTCTCTCGAGCGGGATGAAGTATTTGTGCCAAAGCAGAAGTCCGGTATGCAGTGGTACTCTAAATACCTCAACAATCCACCAGGCAGAGTCCTCACACTAGTCGTCACCCTCACTCTTGGTTGGCCCATGTACCTGGCTTTTAACGTGTCAGGCAGGCCTTATCCAAGGTTTGCTTGCCACTATGATCCTTATGGTCCTATTTACTCTGATCGTGAACGACTTCAAATATATATATCAGATGTTGGAGTACTTGCAGTATGCTATGGCCTTTACCATCTTGTCATGGCAAAAGGGCTTGCCTGGGTGGTGTGTGTTTATGGAGTTCCGTTGCTAGTGGTCAATGGATTTCTGGTGTTGATTACATTCTTGCAGCATACTCACCCTGCATTACCGCACTACAATTCCTCTGAGTGGGACTGGTTGAGAGGAGCTTTGGCAACAGTTGACAGAGATTATGGAATTCTGAACAAGGTCTTCCATAATATTACAGACACTCATGTAGCACATCACTTGTTCTCCACAATGCCGCATTATCATGCAATGGAGGCTACAAAAGCAATAAGGCCCATTTTGGGAGAGTATTATCGGCTTGACGAGACTCCATTTGTGAAGGCAATGTGGAGAGAGGCAAGAGAGTGTGTTTACGTGGAGCCAGATCACGATACTGAGAACAAAGGTGTATTTTGGTACAACAACAAGTTGTGAGATTAGTGCTGCGGCGTTTCAAGTTTCCTTTGTGTCGGTTAAGTATGCAAACCTGCTTATTGGGAATAATTTTGGTAAACCCTAATGTTGTTGGTTGTAGTGTCTAAAAAGTAGTGTAGCTGTTTTTGTTTGCAGAATAAGATATGCCATCTCAGAACAGTTTAATTATTGCACCAAGACTTGAATCAGTGCATGTACACCATGCTCTTACGCTGTTGAGGAAAGCTTATTCTTGTTCTAGTATTTTATTGCAAGCAATTCGCATATTCTGTTCCCATTTAAAAGTTCTAAAATCATTATTCTCAAACGAGTCACATTAGTAATTATTACACTTGTTTTTCTAAATGTTGAGAAGCAGGCCTAATGATTCAGTTTTTAATTCACTGAACTCGTCTTGCAATTGAAGTTATTTCTAATGAGATTCACTTTAAACTTATTTCTAATCGTTGGGCCTATTGAATCTCTACTCTTCAAGTGATAGAATTAAAGAAGAGAGATCCCTGATATTATTAGAAGACACTTCGATTGTCACAATAAATAACAGGGATACTGACCTTGAGTTGAAGTTCTTGAAGAAGAGATTGCAACCACTGAATTTCAACATTAGTCTTAAGGTTGTGGTATTCGGCTTCATGATCGAGCAACCAAAGTTGTATTTTAGACCACTAGGACACCAAAGTAAAGCCAATGTATATACATGCACCTGAGGTTGAGCGTTTGTCATTAATGTCAGATGACGAATCTGCATCACAATATACATGGATAGTGTATCTGTTGCGAACAATTGAAATAGGCTGAATGTGCAAACCATAAGAGGTAGATCTTTTAGATAGCATAGAATACCCTTGACTGTCTTCCAATGTTCAATGAGAGGTTGAACCACGAATTGACAAACTTTATGCATACTATATCTAATCTCTGACCCGATAATAATGATATAATGTAAAGCACCAACTGTGGATCGATAAAGGGATGAATCATCCATATAATCAGAACCAGGTTTAGATAATTTGAGACCACCAGGAAAAGGAGGAGAAACTCCTTTGCCAACTCTGTTAAGGTCACAAATATATTTACTAAGTAAGAAGAAGAGAACTACTAGAAAGTTTGTTGATCTGAATTCCCAAAAAGTACTCAGGAATTCCAAGATGCTTAAGAGCATAACCAATGCATAATTTTGAGATAGCGGTCTGAAGTAAAGCTAAAGAAGATCCAGTGAAGATAATGTCATCCACATAAATGAAAACATAGAGACAGTCAATAGCAAAAGTGAATGTCAGAAGAGAAGGATCACACTTGCTTTGATGAAAACCAAAACCAGTAAGAGTAGTGGTGAGTTTCTCATGCCAGGCTAGGGTCCTGTTTTTATCCATAAATTGACTTGTAAAGCTTGCAAACAAGATTGGAATCAGAAGACAACCAGGTGGTTGAGTCATGGTTTGACAATACCAGACTTGGACCGAGTTTGCATTGCATGAGTGGAGGTAGACTAAGATGTAACAATAGGAAGAGAAAACTCAGCTACAAGAGGTAAATCAGGAGCAGAATTAGAAGTGGGTAAGGCAGTGGAGGAACTGCCTAGATCGTGTGTAGGGAGAGATGAAATAGGATTGAATGTTTTTATGTGTTTTCTTTTGCTTTGCTATTGAAATGTTTTAAATGTTGCCTTTCATTTTACTTAATGCTCCAGACAACTAATATTAAAACGGTTTATGCCTTTTATTTAGTGAAATCTATAACATTAATAAAAGATATTAGGTTCCGTTATAATTAATTAGGTTTAGATGATTAGTATGCCATAGTAGATAATACTACCGGTATACACATGCTTTAAATTTAGCTTTTATTTGCATAAAATTAATTAGTTACATTTTAAAAAATGGTTTAAATAATTGTTTGGTCTCTATTTTTTTGTCCATTTTGTTTAAGGTGGAATTCAATTTTTTCCATGTTAAATATGGTTTCTATTTGACTAAATTATATTTAATTTAATCATTTTTCATGATAACGTCTAAATGGTTGACGCAATATAAATAGGTGTCACGTGTTAGTTTGTAGATTTTTTTAATTTAAAAAAATTGTTCACATGTCAAATCAACATTATATCATGTGTTAAATCAATATTAGTATCACGTGTCAAGCTAGTACTAGTATAATATGTTAGTACGTGAGTTTATTAATTTTTTATTTTCTTTTTTTTTTAATTTAAAAAAGTTGTTCATGTGTTAAGTCAACATTGTATTACGTAATAATGTCTGTGTTATATTCAATTTAGTCACAATTTTCATTAATTTTGTTTAATTTAATATATTTTTGATAATTTTGTTCAATTGAGTCTCAATTAGGGTGACAAAATTACTCATATTCGTGAGTATCTATAGATATCTAATATTTATTATTCACGAGTAACAAGTATTTTAATACTTATTTATAAGCAGATTGAGTAGGGATATCATTTTACACACATTAGTGAGTATTCATTATCCACAAAAGAAAAATATATTTTATTAATTTAAATTTAATTAAAATTTAAATTAATTTATAGTTTTTATTTTAATTTATATTTAATTTAATTGATATTACATTTTATATTCTTTTGTAACTTTATTTAGATTTTGTTTTAAAAATAATGAAAAAAATTTCTTCTAATTTTGTAAATAATGAAAAAAAAAATTAAAATAAGGAAGAACTTTCCTTCTAATTTTTAAATAATAAAGAATTTTTCACTAATTCTAAAAAAATAAAGATTTTTTCTTATATTTTAAAAATAATGAAAAGATTTCCTTATAAAATTTAAAATTGTACCTGAGTTTAACGAAATTTATAATTAAATTGAACCTAAAACAACGTGACATTGACATTTATACTGACATTATTACATAACACAAGTTGATTTAATATATACTACAACATTTTCTTAAAATAAAAAAATAAAATTAAAGTTTAAAATTTTTTAAAAAATAAATAAAAAAATCGGAAACTGAAGTGTAACGTAACTTTGTTAACCATCTAGACAATGTAAAAAAATAGATAATTTACAAAACAAAATTCATATTGAATATTAGAAAAAAATAATCTCACGTGAAACAAAATAATTAAAAATAGAGAAAAAAATATTTAAGCTCTAAAAATCCAAAGTAATGTTTTCTTTTACTAAAATTCTAAGTAACGTTGTTATTTATGAATTTAAATAAATTAGTTATCATTTATCATATAGAAAATACTAAATGGGTAAAGAATCAGAGATATCGCACATGGTGCAAGGTAATAAAACCGTTTATCTACACTTTATTAAAGAAATTGAGTATTTATATGTTGTTCTCTGCAGGGTTGAAAGAAAGAAAGAAAGAAAGAAAGAAAGAACTGAAGCGAGGGAAGTGTTCCCGCCATGGGAATAGAGCGCGTGCAGTGTGACTATGTCTCTCTGGTCAATGCTCTTTCTCTCTGCTTCACTTGTGTTGTGATTTTTTATGATGAATGTGTTAATTTGATTTCTGTGTGGAAGCAGGACGAAACCTTCGAAATTGGAAAAGAGAAGTATCACGGTCAACAGTACTGCCATATTTACTTCGCACGCCTTCATTTGATGCGGACTCTCTTGTATTCACTCGTTCCTCACTGGAAACCTAATTTTCCCGGTAACCTACTCCTTCTTTTTCTACCATCACATCCACTTAGGGTTATATAATACTATCATATTCCTCTGTGTTGTGGTGTTTCTTTTGTTTTGAGGTTTCAATTTTTTTTTTACGGTTTCTGTTTCGCACAGTGTGCACGGTGTTGGAATTGGAAGAGGGCAAGGAATGTGTCATTGTTGGAACCCTCTACAAACACATGCAGCTCAAACCTCGCGTACTTGATGAGTATTCTAAGCAGGTTCCTCTCTGTTTATACTTCATGGGTATTCCCATCAATATTGCACGTGTGCTTTTAAATTTTAATTAAATTGTAAAAGTATAATTAAGAAAATATTACAGAGAATATTAAGAATGAATAATGAGTGCACTGACACTGTAAATGTTTTTTACACGTTCATTTAATCTCGGATTGACATGTATGATAATTTGTTGACCTTTTAAACTGCCGGTCTTAAAAGTCGTATCAATGTTGGTATCTGATTATTTCACAGCGTCAATATAGATATTAAGTCTGGAGATTAGTTTATGTGATGATGAAAACGTTGAAATGCTGGCATTTGAAACTCTGTTTTAGTTTACTTGTGTTGTCAATTATTTGTAAATATATCGTTTATGCGTAATGTAAACTGTACGATTCGGGTATTTTTTAAAGGAGATGCAGAGAAACCAAAGTGTCTTTTTGTTGAATTACTAATTAAAGTGGAGAAAAAATGTTTGCTTGGTTAAATATGGAAGCTTTTGAGTTGTGTTGTGTTGTGTTATGGGACTATGGAGAGCATCTATGTCAGCCATCCTGCTATTGAGAGTAAGGACTTGAATTTGTTATATAAGGATGCATCTTGTGCTTTCTTTTGTGAAATTTGATAACAGTGTGCGGAGGTGCTATATTTCACTATTTTTCTGCTGATAATATGCAGAAATCAGTGGTTCCACTTGTCAAGCCACATAACTTCATGCACTCTGATGATTACCTAGTTTTGGAAGATGAAAGTGGGCGGGTTAAGCTCAGCGGAAATATCATTCCGCCTGAATATGTAACAGGTCTATATGATGAACAACTTAACTTTATTTAGTAAATAGATTGTTATAAGAAGGCAATTAGAATCAGGTGTATGTTAATTCTAATTTCTTTCAGTTTGGATTGCTTTGTTTTCAGATTTGTTTAATATATCTGAGGTATCTAGAAATAACACATGTAGCTATGCAACATGCCTGCCGTACAAATGGCTGTCATTTGGAACATGACAATTTTATACTTACATTGTCTGCAACAGGAATTGTGGTCGCTGTACTTGGAAAGGAAAGTGGGGCAGGTGACTTTTTGGTTCAGGATGTACTAGATGCTGGCTTACCCCCACAGATAGAATTCCCCCTTAAATCAGGTACCTCTTGTATATCCTTTGCATTTTATAACCCAATAAAGCACACCCATTACACATGTATGGGATTTTTTGCCCAGACCTTAGCTACCCATGATAGATTAGGATTTCCCATTTGAGGATGGAAGGATATTTGGTGAATTGGCATCCCACTTTCCTGCATTGATGTTTCTGTTATCTATTTAGTATTTGGCCAGAAGGATTTGTGCTGTTTGAAAGTTTTATTATTGATAGTCAGCGATCATAAATTGTCTTCTGTTTCTTTTCTTATCCTAGTCTCTTTCTATTTGATTGCAATTGTATTTGCTGGAGTTAAAGAAACTAGTTTCTTATCTTTTTATATGGTCTAACTTTGAAAAGTTATCCAATTTAAATATGCTGCTTGTTCTATGCTTCATTTCCTCCTGCTTGTATTATGCACAGATAATGAGCAGCGAACTTTTAACTTTACATCTTTGATCCTCCTCACTTCAATATTTGTTATTAAAATTTCTAATTTTAGTAAAAATATTATCTTGAATTTTCTTTTGTTTGGATTCTACAGGGGAAGACAAATACGTTGTTCTTGTGTCAGGTTTAAGTGTTGGTAGCAGCACCTCTAATCCTCTTCAGTTTCAGCTTCTCATTGATCATATTACGGGGCATTTAGGGGATGAGAAGGTTTGTCCTGTTTTTCTCCCAACTTATCAAGCTGATAATTATTCACCATTAAGTTTTCACTAATGAAAAGTGACAAATTACACAGGCACAACTTTTTGCATCAAAAATTGTTCAAGTTGTCTTTGCTGGGAATTTAGTTGAGATACCTCACAGAATTCTTAATGGACAGGTATTTATGTTTCCGTATAGGGAGAGAAATAGGAAAATTAAAATTAGAGAGAAACCGTTAGTTTTGCATGTCATTTACTGGCTACGTTAGCTTCTTACTGTGTAAGGAGAGATCTGATTTATTACAGGGAAAGAATAGTATAAGTATGTGACGATGTGTGGTAGTACAAAAGTAATATAACAGCAATATCAAGCACTGATATCTTAACAATTTCAATGACAAGTTTCTTTAATGATATTGCATTTGTTTTCTACTACTGAGTTTCCTATACTAATATCTCTTTGCTAAACAAGTTTAAACAATGCACTCAATATAAGTCAATAGTTTTACTTTTTTTATTCTAATAAAGTAAACACCCTAACATATGATCACATACTCTTCTAATGTAATTTGTACTGTATCATCACCAATTAGTTTTCTCTGGTATCTGAATTCTTGGTTGCACTTGCTCTCTATTATTTGATTTAGTTGCCGTAGTAATTCACTATTTTTTAGGAATATTGCAGAGTCATCTGATTTGTGTTAATGGATAATTAGATGAGAAGAATTAAGTAATCCCGCTACTTGTTAACATCTTAGAATTGCATTTAAGATTTACACACTTGGTTTATTTATATAAAGTCTAGATTGACATACAGTGCCCATTGCATGCGATTGCTGATTTCAGTAAATAATACAACCAATTTTATGGTATTTAATCTGTAATTCCTAATGTGATTTATTGGCCTTTTGATCAATATTTGAAGAATTTGGCTTCAGAAGATTTTGCAAGAATGTCTGAGCCAATAAGGGAGCTAGACATTCTGTTGAGTCAGGTTCGTTTCGTTGCAGTCATTCTTAAATTTTACTCCTTGTTTTTCTTAATAATATGCTTAAGTTTTACTTGCTTTTCAGATAGCTGCTGGTTTGCCTTTGGATATTATGCCAGGACCCAGTGACCCTGCGAATTTCTCATTGCCACAACAGGTTCTTATGTTTTTCTTTCAAGGTTTATGTATGTCATATTAACATGTGCTGTTTTGCTTTGTTACTAAAATTATCACTTTCAGTCATTGCATGAATGCCTTTTCCCTGGGTCGTCATCGTATAATACTTTCAGATCCTGTACAAATCCTCATTCTTTTGAGCTTGATAATGTCAGGTAAATAGTCTATTCTCAATATTATTGTCTTTGTTGCTAAATGCATTATACGTTGAACATGATCCCACACTGCTTGCAGGTTTCTTGGGACATCCGGTCAAAATGTAGATGATCTTGACAAATATTCAGATGCAAAAGATAAACTTGAATTCATGGAAAGGACATTAAGATGGAGGCATTTAGCACCCACCGCACCTAATACTCTTGGTATGCTTATTATATATTCCTCAATGCTTTTACACTTCCTTTATCATCAATAATCCTTTTTTCTTCTGCTTAGCTCAGCCAATTTTTTCTGGAGGGTTGAACATTTGTTATATTACCTGCTATTTCTGAAGAAATATATTTCTCTTACAAAATATAAAAATTATTTATTCTCACTTCTGATACTAACTATTGTCTTCCAGGGTGCTTTCCTTTTACTGAGAGAGATCCTTTCTTCATTGAGAGTTGTCCTCACGTTTACTTTGTTGGAAATCAAGATAAATTTGAAACTCGTATCATAAAGGGTATTTTTATTCTAAAATCTATATTGTAGTGTCAGAAATAAAAGTTACTTTGTTTCTGTTTGCGTTTACTATAATATCGCTTCTCTAAAACTTCAATCAATTTTGCATATTGCTTGCAGGATCAGAAGGGCAGTTGGTGAGACTCATATGTGTTCCTAAATTCAGTGAAACTGGAGTTGCTGTTATGGTGAGCTTCAAATCGTGCACACTTCATTTTAACTTAGATATGGCCTTTTTATACTTGTATAAATACATTATTCCATTAGCATATCAGTAACATGTCTCTGGTTTGTTGTTTAAGGCAATGGATTGTTGTCCCTCTGAACGTACTAACGAGACTCACTTTAGGCATTTCATTGCAGTCTATTTAATCTTTAGAATGGGTTTCTAAATGATTAAAAGCTAAAAATATGGTTCATAGCTAGAATTTCAATGTTATCTGAAAATTTAAAAGAACTATCATCTGAAAATTATGTTGTTACTCTTTTGACAATTTTCTATACGTGAAAGATTCATGAAAGATTTTGGTGTTGGCCTGTGCCAGAGATAACTGGGTATTTCCAATTATTTTGGTTACGGATTAGTCACGTGAGACAAATAGGTTTTGGTATGTAGATTGTCTTTTTCTACCATTATGGACAACGGCAATATTTCCTCCAAGGTCCCTTAGCCCCAGCTGTACGATGGTTGATATGGTTTCCAGTTGGGTTGAAGACAATGCTTGTAAATCAGTTAATTTTGAAATTTAATGAATAAAATAATAAAGCCCTTTGCAAAATTTTTAGCTGCTCGTGTTATTGACTGTTAATATGCCAAGAACTTTACCGACCTAGCTAGTAATCTCTTGTCTTCTCTGAAAAAGAAGTTTTAGTTCGATCCTACATGGCTGTCACTGATGCTATTCTGGAATGATTTATATTTGATGAAAATGTAGTTAAGAGCAATATTCTGTAGGATTACTATTGCTGAAGGTTGTTTTCTTTGCTTAATGTCTGCTGTCTTATAAAGCTGATTTCATCTGATGTAATTCTTTCAGACTGGTAATTCCTCTTTCCCTTTTTGCAGCTTAATCTAAGGGACCTCGAATGTCATGCTCTCAGTTTTACCCTTGATCTATAAAATGGGTTAAGTCTATGAGGTATTTCCAACTGAAATCAACATCCTTTTTTTACTTGTTACATTTTCTCACTTTTAAAAGCCTAATTGGCATATTAGGCGTAACTAATTAAAAACTAATACGACAAAGTAATAATCTAAAATACAACAAAGCCATTACTGAAGTCATTTTGGTGTAATGGTTTGTTTTTTTGTAGTGCCTGATAGCAACACGCTCATGTAAAAATTGCTTTTAAGTTGTATCCATAGTTAGTGTGGCTTCTCCACTATAATAGTTGTTACAAATACAATTTGTTTAAATTTATCTGATATCTATGGCTGGTGTTATGAAGTTTAATCTTCAATGGTTTTGGCAGTTCACGTGAACAATGAACATGTGAAACTTTTATCTTTTTTAACAGGAGCTTTGAGAACTAATTTATCTGAATTAATTTTGATCCCTGAAGGCTGTCATTTTCCCCTTAAATGGGTTTGAAAGAGTCATCCATGTTTATCTGTAGACAGATGATTTTCATTTACATCTAATGCAGGTTATTCAAAATTTGTTTATTATGGGTGTATCCTTAGACGTAAAGCAAAGAACTGAAAATTGAAGCTTGAAGTTGACAGAGGCTACCTGTGTTTTTTAGTCTAATATTTATAGTATCTGATGTATTGACACCCGTGACCATTTTTCTTTGTAGTTTTGAATGTAACATAGTATTTACACTTGTGTATTTGTTTGACAATGGATATATAAGATTTCAATTCAGAAAATGTTAAGTTTTCTTATTTATTTTTTCTTCAAGGTATCTTGTCGTGTAACTTAATAATTGGTGGCTATTGCTTCCTGTACGTTATCACTTTCGGAATTTATTTTCAGGAACACTATAAACAGCTCTGGAATTTATTTTTTCGGAAAGCAATCACCCCCCTCTTATTATGGAAACAATTTTTGGGAAGTTTTTTGATGGGGTGTAATTTGGTGGGGTGTAAGAAGCAACAGCCATAATTCGTTTGCTATAGCCCATTATTAATAACTAGGAACGCATTTAGTATTAACGATGAAAGAAAAAATTCAATATTAACTATGAAAGAAAAAATTCAACTGACTATTTATGTAGAAACTAAAACTTTTATACTAATTTGAAATGTTAGTTTATTATATTATAGATAGCTAGGAGAGATAAAACAGTTTGTTTATTATATAGTAGGAGAAGGTAGGTAGTAGTATGTCAGAAAGTAGCACTGAAACTGAAGAAGGAGAGCGCAATTGTGGGTCCTTTCAACTTTAGTACTGTATTGTTCCCATCACAACATTCACATGCCATTCCCATCTAACATCACAGAAAAATCCAAAACAAGACAAAAATAAGAAAAATCTTAGGATAATTAAGTCAGTCAGAATTCATTATCCCAACCCAACGGCTATATTTTCTTCCCTCTCCAGTTCATTATTCAACCATTATCTCTTACCACTTTTGCATCTCGTAACGGTCCTCACCACAGAACATATATATAGTCTTGTTAATATTACCTCACATAACATAAATAGTGCATTTATAAGATACACCATATGCTATTCCATTATGTCAATTATTGTTTCACTTCCAATGGACACTGCTAAGGTTCAACATGTAACCAAAAAATCTTCTGATGAGCTTCTGAAGAAGTTTGCAGAAGTGGGTTGTGACGAGGGTAGAAAAAGGAGAAGGAAGAAGAGGAAGGAACATGATTTATATGACTTTGACAGCCCTTCAACAGGTGGCGCAGCTGTCGAAAGGAGGTCTCTTCTGCTGCCCAGGTTGACACGGAGGTCGGTGGTGCTCCGGCAGCTCAGGATCAGAAACAAGTCATCACTCTTTGGAAACATTCATAAGGTGAAGCCAATTCAAATCATTTTCTTCAGACAAAGCGTGTTTTTGGTCCATATGTGATAATTTTTGTTTTAATTTGTTTTCGTGAGTTGAAAAGGTGTTTTTTCTTTTGTACACTAAGTACTATTTTTTGTTCAGTTAATTATATAAATGCAATAAATTATGAAGCAATTATACAGACATCTATGTCAGCTAAAAAAGAATTAATTTGGTCGAAAATTTTTTTTTTTTTCACTTTTCTTGTGTCTAAAATTCCTAGACACAAGAATAAATTAATAATGTAGGAAAAGGCTATAACATGCTTTAGAAGGGGGAATATTTAAGCCTGATTATGGCTTAACTTGAAGCTTCAAACTTTATACCAAAAATATTAATGATTTACTTTAAGAAGTAATTTTATTAACTTTGATCACTAATCAATCTTATCTGAAAAATATAAATATTTTTTTTCATGACTTGTTGCAGACATGGCGTAGAACCATTGAAGGTGCATCCAGAATTTTCTTGGAAGAGCATTATCATCGTCATAAGCGTTTGATCAATGACAGTGTTTAGGCTCTGTTCAAAAATGTACAACTTCTCTTTCTGCATGTGTGCAAACCTTTGTATATTTTCCCATTGTAATTTCTTCTCTCTGTTTTTCCTTCTTTGATTTCTTGTAATAAAATTTATGTCTTCATTCTCCATTTTGTTATAATATCTCCTTTGAAATAGTAAAAAGAAATATAACTTATAAATCTATGTTTATGCCTATTCTATTATATATAGATTTTCTCTATTTGGGTTTCTCCAAAATACTTGAAATGGTTTGTTAGACCTTTTACATCACAATTAGTTATATAAAGGTTTTTTTTAAAGATAACTACTACATCATTTGTGTTAGTAGGTAGGAATGACGTGACGTAATAAACATTTTTATTTAAAAAAAAAGGTATACATTGAATTTTCATTTTGTAAAACAATACGTTAAGTAATAATATATATTATAATATTTTAATAAATATTATTTTATTATTAATGTATTTTGATAGTCTTTTATAAATTTATGATTTTTAAATGCATTAAGATTTTGTAAGAAAATAAATAGCATTCACTTACTTTTAAAACAACAAAAACACGATTAATATTTTTTTATTTTAAATAATTATTTAATTTTAAGAATATTTATCTCGATTCATTAAGGTTAAATATCCTTAAAATTAAATATATTTTTTTTTAAATTACGTAGAGTGTAGGCTTTATATGTAACATTTCATTTTTAATAGTCAAATATTACTAAAATGAATATTAGATATATGATAATGAAATTACTATAAGAAAAAAAAAACTACGAAAGACAAGATCTACACCTATAGAATTATCTAACTTCCCAACTGTTTCACCTCACCTCTCGCTGGAGCTATGTAAAGAATGTCTCACTAAACTTACACCATTAAGGTGATCATCGCAAAAAAGAAAACATCCACAAAAACAAACAACACAGAAGCAAGAGTAAACTATAATACAAAACAAGTCATATATCATTTATAACGTATCACTCTTAAATCAAATGTGTAATATTCACCAATCCAAACATCTTAATGTGCAAAGACCTAAACCGACTGTTCAGACCTAGAATGTTGAACTATGACGAGTTATGCACTTGTGGTGGCCACTACTGCTTGTAAAGCCCTTGCCAGTTGGGTTTCACCCTACCACACATCACAAGATTAGTCCTCAAATGCCCTTTTGCCATATGGAAAAAGGCTCCTCAGGTTCAGACCTCCTACTACTCTCACCACATGTGTTAAACCTCTTTATTTGAGAATGTATGACTATTAGAATGTCAGGATAACCTCTAATACTAAGCTCCCTGCATTCGCACTAACACACTTGAAACTACACACTTGAAACTACTACTCTCACCACATGTGTTAAACCTCTCTATTTGAGAATGTATGACTATTAGAATGTCAGGATAACCTCCAATACTGAGCTCCCTGCATTCACACTAACACACTTGAAACTACCACTGAGAATTTCCTCCTTGAAACTCTCTACCATACCTTTGAAACCATTGAGATCACTTCACATTCACATAGTATACCAATACATGAGACTACTGGTCATACATTAAAGAAATAGAAACACACATATAATTCATCAAAAATCACACAATAACACAATTTTCTTCATAGCAACTTAGTACTCACACTTAGGCAAGAAAAACAACTTTAAAATTCTCACCAACAACATCGGAAGGGTCCAAAACAACCTAAAAAACATTCAAAACTAATATCCAAAATCCTAAAAATCATCCAATACTGGTAGTGGTGCCTAGTAGCACCCAAGATGATTTTCGAATGATAATAATCCATTATCATGTGATAATCGATTATTGTTGAGATATTTGAAGAAAATATGACCCTCTTACAGGAATAATCGATTATCAAGTGAGATGATCGATTATTCTTATTAGTTTTTTACAACAACCTAATTTTTTCTGGTTTTGGTGCATCTTAGACATATCCAAATGATCAACTTAGAATTTGTAATTAATACTAATATTGATACGAAAACATGTTTATAAAGAAAGTAGAGTATTACATTGCTCATTCGGATAGGACTTAGATGTATCAAACCAATTCAACAACTCAAAAGTGCCTAAACTCAGTTATATCTCTTGCACACTCAATATTGGCAATCTAGCAACATAGACAAGTCTTAATACACTAGATAACATACCCAAATACCTAAGTTTCATCCCAACTATCCTACTTTCAATTCTTAACACTTAAAACCTCTAAAATGGACTAGAAACTCAACTTATGAAGCCAATATCACTTCCATGACAAATATTGTATAATGTCGTTGTTTTTTGGCCTTTCACGTCGAATTCGAGGTCGATGTCATATCGGGAGATGTTAAATTGACGTGGAATTTAAAAAATTTGACGTTAATCAAATTGACATCGAATTTTATTAATATTCGACGTGAAACAATTTTTTTTTAATTAATTGTAATCCTTTTTTACAACTCTACGAGACTTCAAAAGTAGAAAAACAACAAATTTCAGTTTTTGGTATTTTATAAAGCATGAACTATGAACGTGTAGTATAATATCAACAAGAAACAAGTTCAATCAAACAACAACAACAAAAAACAAGTTCAACCAAATAACAACGACAAACAAGTTCAACAACAAACAACAACAAACAAGTTCAACAAATAAGTTCTTCAAAACGAAAATTAACCTTCAAAAGGTGGGTTCGTCGAAATAAAGTGTTTCCACCAGTGAGAGAGAAAGCATAATGCGCCTATGAAGGACAATAACACGAAAATAATCGGTCAAAACAAACAAAAATTATACATAAAGTAGTTAATTAACATGCCTTTGTATCAAATGAAAGAAATATTACATGTGATGGACGTCAAACTTCGTTCGAGAAAAGTTTGAGAAGAGAAGAGGGTCTCGCGTACTAAGATAAAGTGAATGAATTTTCAATCTCCCGCTCAAATTAAAAAGGGGAAACTTTTGGCTGACAAATAATACGTTGAAGCTCCTACAAAATTCGACGTATTATATGTGGTTTAAAAGAAAAAGGAAAAAAAGAATTAAAAAGGTGTTACTTTTTGGCTTATGATTGACAAATAATACATCGAAGCCCTTACAAAATTTGACGTATTATTTGTTGTTTAAAGAAAATAAAAAAAAATTAAAAATGGTGACTATTTCTGACTGATAAATATTACGTCGAACCCCTACAGGATTCGACATACTATTGGTAGTTTAAAAGAAAGAAGAAAGAGAATGATGAATTGGTTTAAATAATTACCATCATAGAATGTCGAATTGAATGGGGCTTCGACGTTCTACAATTGCATTTATTTACAAAAATGTCACCGATCATTTTTAACGTTAGCTATTCAGTGGTTGGACGTTGAACGCGTGATGTTATACGCTATTTTTGCACTAGTGAATATCACTTCCATGACAAATTTGACTGATTTTAGTTCCTAGACAAGTTCTAATAGGTATAATGATAGACTTCTAACCTTTCAAAACAGTTTATACTCACTACTTCAAAATCTCAGTACTCAAAACCCCCATTTTACACCAAAAGCACTTGAAAACTTTAAATATAAACTCTCACTTTGCTACATAACAGTTTTCAACCATCCAGCTCTCCTAACAAGTTCCAATTTACCTTCTGACAACACCTAGACAATAGCTTCCTCACATCAACCCCATATTCTCAAACTCACACATACAAACCCTTATTTTAGGCCTAAAACCAAATAATTTCACCATTTCTCATCATAATAATTTTGAATTCAATTACAAACAACAACACAACTTCATAGCACATATTCATAACAGCATGGAACATCAATTTTACAATATTACAATAACAAACTCTTCATAATACCTTTGTTATTTACACCAAGAAAATATTATACTATTATCACAATTTCATTCAATACATATTATTCCTATAGATTCTATTTTAATATAAACAAACATAATCAAAGACAGATCTAGCTTCCCTTACCTTACAATAAACTACCCAACTCAAAGAAACGTTCCGCCGATTGCTTGAAACACAAGGAATCTCTAGATGAACCTACGAGACAGCAAATTGAAAACGGACAGAATCCTTAGAACTCTAGATCAACCAAGAACAAGAAAGGAAGGTCAAATGACACATCCAAAATAGTTTCCATGCATGATCATGAACCAAAGCTAAAAGGTAAAAATGAGTAGAAACTTACTTGCTCTAAGACAAAAATTGATCGGTAAGATTTGTAGACCTTGACGTCGTGATCGTCTAGACACCTCCTAATCGCCAAACAGATTACTTAGGAGCAATAACACTTAGAGAGATGTGAGAGGAAGCAAAGAGAAAGAGTTCTAAAGAGATAGAGTGTGTTTTAAGAAATGGGACGAGTTTAGAAAATTCTATATTTTAAAATAAAATACTTGGTCTCATTATTTTAATACACCTACCAAATCTAATACTCTATTTTCTAAATGCTTACATTCCCCCCAACAACAACACTTTTCGACCTCGAAAATTCACTCATAGATAGCAAGAAAGTATGCTCTCCTCATTCTCTATCATCACAACAACCTAACTTAACCAATATATTATTCCCCAACAACCTTACTAACATGAAAACCTTGCCTTTGTGTTAAAATGCTCTAGTGTTTAATAGTGTAGATTGGTATAGCCACTACTCTCAACATAAATTCTCAACCTCTAAACTTCACTCTTACGAATCTTTCTTTCACATAACCAACCATATTGAGTCTGCCACACTGCTAACCCCTCATCTACCTTCCACTGCATCTGGTAAAACTCTTTTAAAACTTTTGCTAGCCTTGACTTCAGATCAACCCTTGACTGATCCCCCTTGATTTTCTATTGATCCCTTTAAGAAGCACCATACGATTGACTTGATCACTACAACTTCTGATTTACTGCCAACTGTTAATCACTCTTGATTACCTTTAAACACACTCATTCTAAGGACTTCACATTGCTTTACTGATCTCCACTCTTGAGTAACATAGTTTCCAACTATGATATTTCATTTCCAAGGTAGAACTCTTTCATTTGTTGTAGCGACAAAACCAAATTTAAGCACTTCATCTTCACTTTTGCCACCTGAACCATTTGTCTTTCTTGACCCACTAGCCTGGACTCACGCTTAGCTCTATCCTCTTCTCGGCTTGAAATCATTAGCTTGATCTGTATTTAGCCATCTTATGATACATCTCAAACTACAATTGCCTAAACTGCCCATTTCTCAACCATTCTGATAAACCCATTAGATATAGTACTTTAATTATACTAATGAATTCTCCTTCCCACATTCACTTCAGACCTCATTCTTCATACCCTTTGATTAACTCTTACTCAATTCTTACAAAACCAAGAACTTGAATTTCCCATTTGTCTCACCATTTGTTAACCCTTTGTTACTTCAAGATTGACATTACCACTCAAAACCAAAAACACAGTTCCTCTTCTTCGTCTCATTGACCCACTTTCTCTGTTTAACTTCTATTAATATTCTCTCACTTCAAGGTTGACGCTATAGCTTGAAATCGTAGACTGACTTTGCCTTCTTTGACTCTTACCTACTTCCTTCATACATAATCTCACTTCTGACTTTTAAAGATCACCACACACTTTCAAATCAACTCAGATAACAACATAACTACCTTCTCTAAAGAAGCTCATTGCTCACAAAACAACAATTCATGGTTAAGAAAATTGTTCACACACGCTACTTACAGATAAGAACCTGCCCAATATCATCTATTGCGCTAGTTTGATTTTCATACTTCCTTATTCATCAATTTACTGAAAAGAACGCTTTCTTCGTATAACTGTAACTCGAAACTATTACCCTTAAGAAACTTTCTTCAAAGCTTCTACAATCTTGCAAAACCCTAAGAATTATTCTCTTTCGTGTTAACTTTGACATTTTGTTTCATCAATACTATTTTTATTCTTAGAAAACATGCATGCATGAAGTCACTCTTGATTGCTAAGACTTATACTAGAATGTTCCAACCTGCCTTCAACTTCCCTTATGAGATTCTTCAACCTTGTAGTTCTCCCTATGGTTACACTGAGTCCAAAACACTATTGTTCCAATCAATCCACCACTTATCTCTTGTACTCCCCACACTAAACAAGAACTATTCCATTATAAACTATCAACATTGGTTATGCTTTAGACACCAATGTAATAATGAACCCCACCACTCTGATGTGGAAGTTTTAGTACCTGCTTCAGAACACTAACCAAAAATCCTTACACCAAAAGACTTACTCTTCTCTTCTACACTTATACTCATTAAACTCTTCTGATTCTCACAACCTTTTGTCTTTACTTTTCAACATGCTTATCAACTGATGTATAACCACTTACCTTTCTTTTTGAAACATGAAGCTTCCCTTGAAGACCATAAACCACCAGAGAACAATTTGAGAACAACCAAACCTCCCTAGTGATCACACCCTAAACTTAATTAATACTATCAATTATAATTAGAAACATAATTCTAAGTTTAGTTCATCAAAAGATAAACTAGCTATGTTAGGAATCTCTTTGTCATCTAATAACAACTTGTCTATAACATGACACAATTTAATTTTGTCTTGATTATATTTTTGAAGAGTTTATTTAGAAAAGAAAAAAATTGTTATAACAACATACACTCTTTGAAGTGTAATCTTATTTATTTCTAAAAAAGGTATAAACGAGCATGTACTTCAATTTCTTTCATAACATGAAGAATAACATAGTTGTCCAAATAACTTAAGTGTTATTTTTTGAAGTGTCGGTGCACAAGCCCCATGAACAATTCGTCATTGCAAATTCTGAATATGTAAGGAGACAAGAAAATATAAAATGTTCCCTTGTATTTGAAAAGTTTTTTCTCAAACTTTATATTTACTTGTCTTCTTATGAATACATCATTAAAGTATCTTTTAAAACATTTTTTCCTTTCACATGTGAGAAGTATTTGTTAATCTTCATTTATTCATTCATGACTATAGTATCTATAACATTTTTATGAGTTGTTTAAGTTGAAGTGCCCCTACTTATAAAGAAATAATCATTTTAGTTAATTAAAGTTTATAATGAAACTTATGTGCATGTTTATTCATGCTACACTATGTACATAAAATAAGAAGATCGGATTCAAGCTTGACAAGAGTTGACTTGGGTTAAAGATCAAGTCGACATGCCCAAGCCAAAGGCTAAGCTAAGTCAATCAGGTCAAAGAATTGAGTCGAGCCAAATTAAGTAAAAGGTCGAGTCAAGTCGACCCTATTTGAAGGTTGAGCAGTGTCGACCCGATCAAAGGTCAAGTCAAATTGGCCTAGCTAAAGATTGAATTGAGTTGACTTAGGTGAAAGGTTAGCCTAAGTCGATTTGGCCTAAAAATCGAGTCAAGTCGACCCAAACTGAAGGTTAAACTGAGTCGATTAAGGTAAGAGGTTGATTTAAGTCGATTTTGGTCAAAGGTCGACTCAATTCGACCAAGTCAAAGCATTAAGTTGAGTCTACTTAGGTCAAAAGTCAACTCAAGTTGGTCAGTTCAAAGAATCAAATAAAGTCGGGTCAACCCAAAGGTCAAGGCAAGTCGATCATGTCGAAGGTCAATCTGAGTCGACCTGGGTAGAAGTTAACTTGAGTCATCTTAGGTGAAAGTTGACATAAGTCGACCCTAACTGAAGATTAACTTGAGTCAAATGAACTAAAGAATCAAGTTGAGATAGTCTGGATTGAAGGTTGAACTAAGTTGACTCGGTTGAGCTGGTTAGTATTGAAGTTCAACTCAAATTAGTTTGACCAAAGGTGTAATGTTTGATCGAGATATTAACATTACCTTTTTCTTTTTTTATTGTTGTTATTTTAAAAATATATATTAAAAGAGTTAAATCAATTTCACTTTGTGATTACTTGATTTGAATTTAAAGTCTTGAGAACTAAATTAGGTGATGAGGTGAATTTTATCAGTGACTTTTTTTATTTGAGATAGATGTTGTGATAGACAATTTATCTTCTAATAAAAATGACTAGCAATCAGGGAAGAACTTAAGACAAAAATATTTTTATGATGAATTCAACACATTGCAATTAATGTTATTGTTCATATTAAAACTTTTGTAATAAGTCATTTATTGTTGCGTACTAGACTTAATTTAGAGAGAAGTATGCATTGAAAAAGTTTTATTTCAGTTAGATTTGTCAAAAAGTGTATGGAATAATCTATTATATGAAATAATCAATTACCACTTATAAATCAATTATTAGTGATAGTTGTGAAATGACTCTTTGATTTTCTAATCTAATTTTCAAATATTGGACCTATATATATTTTGTCTCCACAAATTTCGAACAATTTATTTTCATTCAGAGAAGTTTAGTGTTGTTGCAAATAAACTCTCTATGCTTTAGAAAAGTAGCTTGTAAAACATAGTATTGGTAAAAATGAGTGCTTTCATTGTGTCTAAGTGATTGTGTCATCTCTTGTGACTAGAAAAAATTGTTTATCTTTTGTGTGTCAAAGGAAGTGTTATTAATCTCTTTCGTTGTCAAGAGATGTGTTTTCTAACTTTTACCCTTTGTTGTTGTAAGTTCTTGTTATTTTTAGTAATTAGTTAATCTCTCTTAGAAATATCAAGAGCTAAACGTAGAGTCTTTTGATCTAAATCAGTATAAAACTACATGTTTAACTTTTTCTTTCCCTATAGTCTTTATCTTTATTGTTTTTTGTTTAAAATAATCTATTTTTATCATAAAATCATTTTATAAAAAGAAAACATTTTTAAAAGATGTTGTTTTTATTAAGTAAGATAATTTGTTACTTAACTTTATCTTGACATGAACATTCTACTGCAAAATTATAAGAGAAACTATAAATAGTGAGAGGAAATTTGAAAGTTGAACAAGGAAACACTTTTTACTAAAATTTATCTTTGCTTTGAAAATTCAATGTATTATATTTCTTTGTCTTTCTATCTTCAACTTTATTAACTACTTCACACAAGAAGATATCAATAGTTATTCCAGGATTTATTTTCTACATAAACAAAGTTTTTAGTTATTTTAATTTTGTAATTGAAGTTCTGAAAATGCAAGTACATCTTATAAGCATGAAGATCAAGAGTAAGAACATCAATCTTCATTTGTTTTGTTTTTGTTGTTATGAAAATGCAAGTGCATATTTCAAGTACACTTATTAACATCATACATAGTGATCAATCTCAACTTTTTTGTATCTTTTATTTATTTTAAGTAGTCCTTTGTTTTTATTTGGAATTTAATGAGCTTTTATTTTAGGTTTTCCTTTTAGAATTTAGTTATTAATAGTTCACAAAAATTGCTCTTAAAATGCAAAACAAATCTTATTAGATATCAACGCCATGAGTAACAATAACAATCTTCAAAGAAGGAATATCATTTTCTTTTTGTTGTTATTCTTAATTAATTACAATTTAAAATGAAACTGGCATGTATACTTATTTATAAATAACACTTATAATTTCATTTAAGATGAATATGTTTTGGTTGTTCTACAAAACAATTTCATTTTTAAAGTGTGTATGGTTTTGGGTCATCAAAATTTTATTATTTACAAAAAAGTGATAAGGATCACACTAAATAAAAAAGATTTCATAAATAACCGTGTTTTTAACAATTTCCTGTTATATTATTGAGAATCCCAGTGGGGAATAATTGTTGTTTATAATAAAATATAATTATATTTATTATTAATTTAAAAATAAATACAACAAAAATCAGTATACTAAAACTACGTTTATCCATGCTTAACTAGAAATAATGTAATATCATTATATTTGTTTTAATTATGATTTCTCAAAACAAAAGGACAATCTTAATAATTTCAGTATTTAAATTAAGAAAACAAATTGAACTGAATATTTGTAATAAAAGTAAGAAAAATATTTATATTTAATTCATTCAAATGTTTTATTAAAAAGATGGATTTTTTGCTAAAGACTAAAATAGTCATTCTATGTTTTATATTTTAATTATATATTTAACGAAAATGGTCTAAAAGGGAATTTTTGTGAAAAAAGAATTATACCAAATTGTCTTTAATATTTGTTATCAATTTTTAAATTAATTTTTATATATAATCAACAAAATTATTATATCATTTGTAATATTTATTAATTAATTAATATGAAAAAAATAATGTTTTCAAATCATATAAAAATATTACTTTTTATAGTTTAGAAAAAATTGTCATTTAATCAGTAGAGATACAGATTTTTATAGTTTAGAAAAAAATGTCATTTAAAATATTTTATTGCTATAATAGTTTTAGTTGAAATAATTTTTTATAAGCATTTTTACAGTATATACGGATGTATGACAGTTCATAAAAAATTAGTGTCAAAATTTCGCCTAACTTTATTTTATTGAAGTTTATTATATAATTAAAATTATAAATTTTTACTAATTATATTGGATGAATTATATATATATATATATATATATGAACAAATATATTTATTTAACACATAAATATATACTTTTTATCACAATACTTTTAATTCTAATTTTTTTACTTATATAAATGGTTAAGTGTTATTTTAGGAATATATGAGTAAATTTTATGAAATTATAAAGTGAAATTTAAAATATAAATTATAAAAAATGATATTACCTACCATGCACCTTATTTTAATAAAATCTAGTAAAATGATTATATTTAACTCACTTAAAAGAATAATCTACTAATTAAAATATATTTTAACCCATTAATATATTTTAAATTTCATTTCAAAATAAATTGAAGTTAACATTAACACCATTATCTTCTAAAATTAGTTTATAAAATTATTATTTTTAAAATGAATTATATATTTTTTTATTGATTATTATAAATAATTTAAGGTTTTATTTGAGAAAGACGAGTTATATATATATATATATATATATATATATATATATATATATATATATATATATTAAAAATAAAATTATCTATTAAATACATTACAGTCTTAAAAGAATACATAGAAAAATCTCTAATAATTATATAGATTTAATTTATTAAATAAAACATTTTAAATATACGAGTTTTACAAGAGGACATAGGAAATTACACTAAGAGGACTTTCTATTAAAAAATTCTGTTAGAAAAAAAAACCATTGAATGCATACTTTATAAATTTAATTATATATTAGAAATTATCTATATAAAAAATGATAATAGAAAATAATAAGAGAATTTTTTAATCAAATATACATATACCATTTATAATATTTTTTAACATTTATTAAAATTAGTTTGTAACTATGATCATATATATATATTAATATTTAATTTATAATATTTCTTAACTTTGAGTGTTTAGAAAAAATAATTTTTCATATAATAATTTGTGGATGAATATTTTTACTGAAACCTTTGCGTTAAATCTTCAGTAATTTGTTTTTGTATATTTCATGTTTTTAATTATATATTTGAAAAAACAGTCGAGGTAAGAAAATGCTTAGAAAAAAAGTGAAAAAATATTCCAAAAAATTATTTAAGATTAGACATAAATATAATATTTATAATATCTATTAAAAATTATTAATACTAGTTTTTTATTATATATGTAGACTGGTTTTAAAATAACAAAAAAATCATTATATCCTAAAAGAATGAAACAAATTTATAATGATAAAGTTATTTTTCTCAGTTAATGATAGAATAATTAATTTATAATTCTATAGTTTTAAATTTTAGAATAGATAAAAGTCACTTCATTTATTATAATATATTATTTGTTTGTACAGTACTGTTATATAAATACAAACATTTGATAAATACCTGTATTTTACCATTTAATTTTTTTATTACAATATTTATTTTAAGTTATTTATTAATAATGAATAACTGTAATTTTTAATAGGTTTAATTTTATTATTTCTTGAATTATATTTATATTTTGGTTCTGGAACTACATTATGTGAATTTTGTGCAAAATTAATTTGCTTGAAAAGAACTAAATAAGGCATAGAGGAAGATATTATTATTTAACATCTCACATTCCAAAAACGTAATATCTTCCAAAATTTATTCTATGCATCATTAATATAACTTTTTTAAAAATATTAACTGCTGGACTTAAATGTATATTTTTTAATATATTCTATAGTTTGTAATAAATGTATAAATTCAATTTTGTTATTATTTTAATAACTATATATTTTACTTTATTTCATCAATTATGAGAAAGAAAAGTGCAGTGAAACGCACGGAAACAGATACTAACTACTCTCTATAAAAGAACAGTAGTTTCTTCTCTAATTCCATCATTTCTTTCACAAACACTCTATCTTTTACAAATTCTTTCATTCTTGCTTTGGAATTTCAGTTTTCATTGAAAGTTCTCTGAGCTGACAAAGAGAGGTTAGTCCAATTAGGTGATCTTGGCATTCTTTATTCTTTCTTTCTTTCGTCTTTAATTCTTGTTTCTCATGCTTCACCCATTCTTGCTTCACTTATAGATTTAAGAAAAAATGCCGGTGCCTCCGTGGCTTTCATGTATAGTTACTTCTTGCATAAAGCCTTTTAGGCCTCATGCCATCGTGAGCAGTGATGATGATGATGATGATGAGCTTCTATGGTGTAAAGATATTCGGAGACATTCTCGTGGTGAATTTTCCTTTGCTGCATGTCAGGCCAATCAGGAAATTGAAGATCATAGCCAAGTTGAGATTGGCTCTAATGCGTTATTTGTTGGGGTTTATGATGGTCACGGTGGTGATGATTGTTCCCGTTTTATTAAAGCTCGTCTCTTCAACAATTTAATGAGTGAGTCTTGTTGCTTTTGTTCTTGAAATTTTTTTGGATGCTGTGTGTTGTTATTTACTATTTTACACGTTGTTATTTGAAGTGTTTCTTGGCTTATATTGGGAGGGTTTTGGTTTCATTGTTCTTGATTTTCATGGAGTGTTTTTGCTGTTGCATGAAGTTCAATTTACCTTCTGATGCTTTCTTTTTTTTACTTCTTGAAATCTAAAGAACCACTGGTGATAGTATATGCACTGATTATGCTATACTTGTGTATATTTATAATTGTGTATGGGATATGGAAACAGGGTGCACTTAAGATAATAAAAGTAATTGGTAAACTGGTGTTTATACAGAGACATGTAAATTATAAATTTTGTGTGGTGTTGATACTTCATTGGTTTAAGCAATTATGGAAGTTTTATGTGGAACCTGATTACAGACGTTGCTAGGAATCAGGGAACTATAGACGAAGAAACTTTGAGGGAAGCTTTTGCTATGACAGAGGATGGTTTTATGTTACTTGTTCAGAGGGGTTATGAGTTACAGAACAATTTGGCAACTGTAGGTTCCTGTTGTCTGGTTGGTGTTATCTGGGAAGGAGTCCTATATATCTCCAATCTTGGAGACTCTCGTGCCATTGTTGGAACTTTAAGTACATGTAGAAGCATCACTACTCAACAGTTGACAACAGAACATAATTGCATCAGGGAGGAAATTAGACAAGAACTTAGGGCTAAGCATCCCAATGATCCAGATATTGTAGTCTTAGAACGTGGAGCATGGCGTGTTAAAGGCATCATCCAGGTTTTCTTTTGCTTTTACCTTCACAACGGGTTTTCAGTACATATTGATTTGTGAATTGCAAAACTAAATGTTGTATTGTATCAAATGCAGCAGATTCTGTTACAATCACTATATTTTGTTTCATATGTTTTTGTTCATGTGACGTTTGAAACTGCTATCAGGTATCCAGAACCATAGGAGATGCGTATCTGAAGAATCCAACTTATATGAAGCCACCTCTCACTGTACCTGTGCTGTCTGCAGAACCAACTCTAAATACACGAGTTTTGACATCCGATGACAAATTTCTTATATTTGCATCGGATGGACTTTGGGAACACTTGACAAATCAGCAAGCAGCTGAGATTGTTCACTTGAATCCTCGAAGAGTATGTTTTATTTTTACTTGTCCTTCATTTGAATCAACATGTATAAATGAAAATGGTCTAACTTGATTCTTATGCTCCAGGGGATTGCAAGAAGACTTATTAAGGCTGCTGTACAGTCGGCAGCTAAAAGAGCGAATATGGAATATAGAGCGCTTCGGAACTTGCAGAGAGGGAGCAGACGGGTTTATCATGATGACATTACTGTGGTTGTTGTCTTCCTCGACGGTCCCTCACGTTTCACTGTGCAACAGTTGTCCCTAAGAGCGTTCGAAGACGAAGCTGGAGTATCAGAATTTCAAAGTCTACACGGTTTGACGTGATACAAGGATTATTCTTTCTACAACCGTAACAAATAAAGTTGATTCTGGTTCAAAACAAAAACAAGAATCAATAACAATACACTTAGACACAGTTTTGCAGCATACTGTTGTTGTCATATCAAGGTTCTTCTACTCTTAGCCTCACTTTAAAAGTGTACTTTCTGTTTCTGAAACTCATTTGCTGGTCATAACTAAAGCTGAAATTGAATTTAGAAGGCGTTTTCTGTTTGGAGCTGCATAACTCTAATTACTAAAAGTTGTGTGGATAAGAGATTTTAGAGTCCCTTTTTTCTTATCGAAATAAACATTAGGAACACTGTTATTTGCAGTTTGGGAATCAAGCATGCTCCACTCCCTAGGTTTCATTACATTTAAACGGGATAATTAAAAAAAGCAAGTGATGGTTAATTATGAAAGTAATAATGCACTACTGTTTCATTTATTGAATTTTTTTCTTTTTAATTCTTTTTGCTAAAAGAATTTCTTGCAATATCAACCTAAAGAAAAAGAGATCTTTTGGCTTAAATCAATTCTGTACTTTTTAATTTGGTCTCCTTTTAGTTTTTAAACGATCCCTTTGGCGAATGATCTCTATTCATTTTTCATTTCTCACTTGATTTATTAAACACTACGGACTTTTCTAATAAGAGTTCTACTTTTATTCTATATAATGTGAGTTTTCTCTTCATTTTGAACTATTCAGAGGGCTTGAATTGAAAAAATACAAACAAAACGAATAATTTAATGAAGAAATATATTTTATGAATAGCTTCTTTGAAAACATGAAAAAAGAAGAATCAAATGAGAAAATTACATTTTATGGATTAAAATGTTGATTAAATCCTGTCATAATGGAATTATGGCCATGTAAAGTAGAAGTGTAGAAAATATTTTTTCTTGTAATAGTCATGGATAGAAAGAAAGGGGATTATTCTTTGGTTCCGATAGAAAGAAATTTCAAAGAATCACAGGAATGCATGCAATAACCACTCAGTTTTCAAATTTCAAGCACACTAAAGCTGGCTAAAGTAATAAAGTTAAAAAATTTACAAACTTTTAAGTTAAAGTGAAAATAAAGTACGAAAAACAGAGTGTGGAATGAAGAAAAAAGTAAAACTTGATACCCATTTTGAAATACTCAAAAGACACTAACGTAAATATTCATCTCTACGTACATAACTATCCGGAAAAGATACATTATATTATATTTTAAAAATAAAACAATTTTCTCAACAGTTTTATAATGTAAAGGACATGTTCTCCATAAGAAGCTACCCGATCTAAAGTGCACACCATCAGTAGAAGCTTACACGTCCTCCTTTGAGAGTGCATTCACTGGATATTTCGTTAATATTCAGAACTAAAATAAAAACAAGAACGACAAAATGGATTCAACTTATTTGTTTTTTTCTGTTTAACGTACTAAAGGAGATAATTTGAATTAGGGTTTCCAAATTTTTCTCAAATGAAGTTCAACTGGGACACACTATTGTGATAAAGCAGAAACGACTGCACTTCATTTTGATTGAAAAAAATGAAGTCCAGTCGTTTCTTACGCTAAATAGTACACCAGCATAATTCTAACAAACTGATATGGATCCATAGGGAACAAGTAAAACCAAGCTGGCAAATTGACAGATGAAGCGTGAGATAAACATAAAATGTCTTGATAAAAGATGGCAGACTGAGATCAACAACGACATTTTGGTTGCAGAGAATTATAAATCAAGCAAGTGCCATACCACTGCTTTAATCAGAATACTTCATAAAAAGAATTTGTCGATTCAACCAAACCAAATCGGTAACAATGCACATCTCTTCTACTACAACAAAACGGGGAAAAATTTGAATCTTACATATCTTGCCAGCCTTCATGCTCTTATCTCAACATATCAAAGAAAGGAAAACACAAAAACATGATAAAAGGAATGGTAAAGAGTAGGAAATGCAAGTCCTCAACCACTTGATGGTATTTTTGTAGTATTCGTATAAATAGTAATTTCCCTGGTCCAGCTTTCATACTCCATGATTATAACTTAGAAGCATTTCCTGTGTACGATTGATGGTCCAGATTCATCATACTCAGCCTTCGCAATCCACATCTGCACATGGGAGAGAAAACATAAAAAAGGAGTAGACTAAATTTGCTTGTTTCAATGGTTTGAGTTGGCTTCAGAAGGTACTTACTCTGTTTCCAAACAAAACAAGCACAACGAAAAAGAATGTACTTTAAACTAATCTTATCCCCTTGATCTAGCTAAGTATCATGTTTGATATTTCCTCCCATTTTCTGATAATACTTATCTTATTAAACTTCCTACTTATAATTCAAATACAATTTCCCAAGTTATTTGCTGTATTGACATTCCAAATTCAACAACTTCACCCGTGCAATTATGGTCATGCATGCAATTTACCTGTTGGAAGGTGCTGAGGGAAGCCAAGATGGAGCCTCCAATCCAGACACTGTATTTCCTCTCTGGTGGTGCGACAACCTTAATTTTCATGCTACTTGGTGCCAATGCTGTAATCTCCTTGCTCATCCTATCAGCAATGCCTGGGAACATTGTGGAACCACCACTCAAGACAATGTTACCATATAGATCCTTCCTAATGTCGACATCACACTTCATGATAGAGTTATATGTTGTCTCGTGGATGCCAGGAGATTCCATCCCAATCATGGATGGCTGGAACAGAACTTCAGGGCACCGGAATCGCTCAGCACCAATAGTGATCACCTGCCCATCAGGAAGCTCATAGCTCTTTTCAACGGCTGAGCTAGTCTTGGCAGTTTCCAATTCCTGCTCGTAATCAAGAGCAATATAGGCCAGTTTCTCCTTCATGTCCCTCACAATTTCCCGCTCTGCAGATGTGGTGAAAGAGTAACCACGCTCAGTCAGGATTTTCATAAGGGCATCAGTGAGATCACGCCCTGCAAGGTCCAAACGCAAGATTGCATGCGGAAGGGCATAGCCTTCGTAAATAGGAACCGTGTGACTGACACCATCTCCGGAGTCCAGAACAATACCTACACAAACATCATAGAAAAACCGCATTAACTCACTTCATTCAATACCAAGTCTTGTCATTAAGTGGCTGCTAGACTTCCAAATCTCATTAAACATTCATGATACAACAATCGAAACTCTTTTAGGCTTCAAGGGTTAACTCGTATTGATTTTTATTTTAGTAGAACAACAAGGAATCCTTGCAACTTCGGTTTAGTTTAATGATAGTGTGATTCATGTAACTGATCTCTTTTCTTAGCGGCGTAATAAAAAAGTAGGGATCAATTTGGTACCATGTCATGATCCGAAAAATCCAAAGCTTAAACTAACATGCAAAGACCCACGGACCCAGTTCAGATAGGTTTGGAGCACATGCAAGCCATTTCAATTGAGAGAAACACATGATCGGTGACTTACAAGACACCAAGTTAGATGACAAAGACAGATCAACAGTTTCACATCATATCTACAAAGCTTACAACCAGGACATGCATGTTATACCAAATAAACAAGAATCAAGAAAGGTGGATGAAGATCGGTTACCAGTTGTACGGCCACTAGCATAAAGGGAAAGCACAGCTTGGATGGCGACATACATAGCAGGAGTGTTGAAGGTCTCAAACATGATCTGAGTCATTTTCTCACGATTAGCCTTAGGATTAAGCGGTGCCTCGGTAAGAAGCACAGGGTGTTCTTCAGGAGCCACACGAAGCTCATTGTAGAAAGTGTGATGCCAGATCTTCTCCATGTCGTCCCAATTACTCACAATCCCATGCTCAATAGGGTATTTCAGAGTCAAAATACCCCTCTTCGATTGAGCCTCGTCCCCAACATACGCATCCTTCTGTCCCATCCCAACCATCACCCCAGTGTGACGTGGACGCCCCACAATGCTAGGGAACACCGCCCTCGGAGCATCATCTCCGGCAAAACCAGCCTATCAGACAAATTTCAACAACATTCACGTGGTTAATAAAGAAAATTGAATTTTCTAACAGATCCTCAACAGCATTCCGTTGATCTAAGCGAAACTGAGTTCCGATCTCGATTTCAAGTTTAGTTATGAAGAAAATGATCGAATAAGACCACACCAAAGATGATCGGTTAGGTTTCCATTTCAATAAACCATCTATAAAAACCGGTATAAGTTAAAGTAGCAAAAAACAAACTATGATCTCATTTACCATACCTTGACCATTCCGGTTCCATTATCGCAAACGAGAGGTTGAATATCCTCGGCATCGGCCATTGTCGTTTAAGGTGAGGATGCTTGTTGCTGCAAAAACACACAAAAATTGCGTTAATCGGCGGATGGTTGTTCTTATCGGGTGAACGCAAGAGCAAGAGAGAACGTGGCGGTACCTGCGAAAAGAAGGAATGTGTGTGCGACAACGTGTGTGTATGAGAGTGTGTCGTGTTTTTTCGAAGTTTGTGAAATTTGTGTATGTGTGTGGCTGAGGTACCCGCCCTGTGGTTTAAAAAAGGAAGGTGTGGTCAAATGAAATTCGCCTCAAATGAAGAGCAAATTGCACGTCCTCGGATCCTGACCGTCCGTTTCGAATATCGCATCCACGGGCCACATTTGCTGTTGGAAATAGCTGGCACTCTTACGCTTTTTCTTACTTTCCAGTTACACCCCTTTCGCTTCTCCAATAACCTCATCTCTCTATTATTCATTTTCATTATTTCACTTTTGTTGTTTTCATTATTCATTCCCATTTTTCTTTTCTCCTATGTCTCTTCTTATTTCAAATTCAGTGATATCCTTTTTAGTTTATTCAACTTTTGTGGTATTAAACCATGTAAATAAAAAAAAAATACATATAAATAATCTGTAAATGGATTCAGTATTATTTTAAGAAAAATTATTAGCTTAAATTCCCAATTATAGAGAAAAAATAACATAAAAAATACTCTTGTTTACCTAATACCTCTACTAAATGAACATTTAATAAGAGAATAAATCAATATTACTTTTGAGAAACACTCATCTATCCCATCACTGAGTAATTTAATTAGTCTAATACTCTTTTGTAATAATTATATGAAAATTCAGATATACCTCAGTACTTTTTAATTGAATAATGACACTTTAAACCTGCTTTAAAATCTGAATTCATTAACATTAAACACGTAAAAATATTAAACTCGTTACATTTTACGAATTCAATGAATGTAAATTAGTTTTAATTATTAATTAATTACGAATTTTAATACATGATAAAATTATTAAATTTTATTGTAACTGTTAATATGGGTGACCCATACACATACTTTAATAATGATTAAAAGTAAGTTACATTTAAAGAACATTAATTTTTTTTGTATTATTTTTTTTTTCATTTTTAGTCCTCTTTTTCCTTATTTCTAATTTAAATTAATTTTCTCTTTAAGAATTAAAATTATTTAAAATTTAAATTTTACAAAAATAGATTAAATTTTTATGTAGATATTTTGTATTAAAAAATTGTTCTAATTTGTAAATCGTAAGAAACGTTATATATGGTTACCTTATTATCGATTAAAAGTGATATACTAAATTTCATTTTTTTATTAAAGACAAAATTAATATCTTTTTTATACGTTGAATATTATATATTAAGTGATAAAAATTATAATGTACATGCTAAAAATTACATATAACAAATCCTAGTTTATTTTTAAACAATGTCAATTTAATTTTAACATATAACAAATTAAAACAAATGTTTACATTATTATTTAATTATTAAAAAATAATAAATATATTTTTTTTGGAAATATTACATAAGAGCGTATGTTATATTAAAAAGTATTAGTTTAAGAAATAAAAGTTTATCAAATTAAATTTTACATTTTTTTATTTTTAAATAGTCAATTAAACAGAAATGATAATAAAAAAATGTTAATTAATAGATTATAGGCTTAATACTTCTTTGATCTCTATTTTCATCAACTTTATTCAATATAGAATTTAGTTTTTGGATATTCATATCAAATTTCGTAATTTATGTTCAATTTAGTCAATTTTTCATTATGTCGCATAAATTGTTAATGACATATTGTATGCATGAATAGTGTTTGAATAGTTAGATTATTACTTACGTTATCATGCACAGTGGTCGTGTGACCCTTCTACCATCATGAATGTAACCATTATTAGAGTCATCACCGAAACAACTTCGATCCTTAACCATATATGCAATCACCATTATTTATGTACACATATAAAATTATATATTTTATTAAATAGTCTAATATATTATAATTTTATTATATTTAAATCAATATTTTTATATCATACTTATTATTATGTTATTAAATAAAATATAGGGTTAAATATGTTTTTAGTCCCTAAACTATTGGCCGTTTCTGGTTTTCGTCCCTCTTTCAAAGTACAATTTGGTCCTCATTATTTTCGAAACGTTCGTTTTAGTCCTTGGAATTTTGGTTTTAGTCCTCATTTGTTGCTAAATGAGGACCAAATTTTTAAACAGTGTTTAGTTTTCGAGGACTAAAACGAACGTTTCGAAAAGAATGAGGACCAAATTGTACCTTACTTTGAAACAGGGACGAAAATCAGAAACGGCCAATAGTTTATGAACTAAAAACATATTTAACCGTAAAATATATAATATATAGTTTAATAGTTATTGACTATAATTTATTTATTAATTTTATCAATTTCTCCGAAAACAAAACTTAACATTTGATAAAGCAGTATAGGTAATATAGTGTAATAAAGTTCTAAACCTGATTGAAGAAACATGAAGTATAACCTGATTATTGCATTAATTATTTTATAATATTCACACTAACGTTTTTTTTATAATTAATATATATATATATAAGGAAAATAAATAATTGATAGAATTTAAGTATAAATTTAAGTCATACATTAAAAAAAGCAACATATATATTATAAAAAAAATCATAAACTTATCATTCCTTATTTTAATCTTTCAAATTGAGATGTCTTATTTAGTTTTGATTCAGATCTAGATAAATTTTTTACATTACAAAATTAAAAGACTATCTTATATATTTTAACAATATGTTTAGCCAAAAAAAATTAAATATGTTTTGCCAGTCAATAATTTCAACGTCTTATATTGTTGTGTAAGTTTTCTATACAAGCAAGGAACATACTTAATTGAAACCCCGTACAAAGTTTATGTTATTCTGATTAAAATGTTTGTATATAATTGCTTAACAAATTAAAAACACTTAAATTTGTAAAAAATTAAGAATTAATTGTATTTTTTCTTGTATTCAAAATGAATATTTTTTCCTAAAAAGAATGTCAAGACTTTTGTAGATATTTTGACATAATAGGCTTTTTCAATTAAGACTTTTTGGTCTTATAATTTTTCTGACTCAGCTCATATAGACTATGATCAACCATGTGTGAGAGAGACCAAATTGACAAATTTACACTCTTTTGTGTAAATCTATCCAAATTTTTGAACTCTTGAATCTTAGAAATTTTCTCTCATTTGCCATATTAAAAAATCTCTTATTATTTCCATATTTGTTTTTGTACTTTGTGGATTTTGATGTCCTAAGATTTATTCTAACTTTTTTTTTGAAAAATATATTTTATACTAAATTTTCGATTATAATATTGCTAGATAACACAAATGAAATATAAATTTAATTCACAATATTAACATTATTTTTAACCTAAAACTTCAAAATAATAAATTATTAACTTTTATTTTTATATAATGTTTTATTCAATGTCTTAAATTCATATTTTAATTTTTTGAATATATGATTAATTTTTTTTTATAGAAAGTTATATGAAATGTGATTTGTGATTGTATTATCTTTGATAATACACATTATATAACTTTTTACAAAAGTCAGTTTTATTTATTATTATGGGTCAAACAAATGTGATTTTATACAACTAAAACCATGAAACAAAGGTCCATTGTTTTTGAGTATTAAATTTGTTTGTTGAGCCGACATGTATGTTCCTTGTTGTACATTTTGAAAGCAGTTAAAACCGATGGTATATTCTTGAAATCCCATGGAAGTAGCCTTTTGGAAGGGATCCGAAGCCCAAACGTGTGGCATTTATTTGAGGATCCATAATCCATCCTTGTTGAGAACTTGACGATGATGATGATGAATGTGAGAAAGAAGCAACATGCATCATGCTCTATGCTCTTTAGTGCCAACTGCATAATGCCACCATCATACAGTGTGAGCTGGATATTATTATGATATGATGAAAAGAGGGGCAATTTGGGAAAAAGGAAAAGACCCCACCAGAAAAGTAAAGTAAACCAGGGCGTGTTGCTAGAAGAAGCAGCTTTTCTTGTTCTGGTGTGTGTGTAATTTTCACTCTTAACTTTTTAGACGTTGATGATCAAGTGTGGTGTGTTGTGGGAGTAATCATGCATGGGACGGTGCCAAAAGCGACATGCCACAACGTTGCCAACTCAGCATTCAGTTTGCAACTGTTCATAGATCGTGTCGGGGTCTTTTTTAACCTGCGCTCTACTCTACCTATACTCTCTGCTCCCTCCTCCTTTTCTTCACTGCTATTGCATCCTTCGTTGACTGCTTCAGATTCACTTTCCCATCTCACGGTTGAGGCTTCTTCTCGTTGCTGTTCTTGAAGACGTGCAGCGGATAACTACCAACCAAACATAGAACGTGGTTTCCCGCTTCGGACAATCCCCTTCCCCCGTTGACCGCTCTTTTAGGTTGTCTAATGCTTTTCTTGATTTGATAGGAAATTTAATCGAATTAGATTAAATATTTTTGTTTCTTTTTGAAAAAATTGTAATGAAAATTGTTTTTGTTTTAGTTGTGTACGATGAAAAAAGTAAAAAAAAAAAAAGTTAAACTGTTTTTTTATTCGGTTGAGCTTTCGTTACATTGGTTGGTGAAAGTGAAAGAAACAAAATGGAAATATATGTAATTATATCAGCTACATTTTATATCATTGATTAAGAATTTTGGTTTAGTTTGTTGTATATATGAAAATAATTTTGTTAGTCTTTCCTTTTTATATGTTTATTATTTCCTTTTTTATATGTTTATTATTATTAAAGTATATATGTTTTTTGGCAGTGACAAAAAATGTTTTTACTCGTTTTTAATCAATTTTTCCAGGAACAATACTAGTGTAATACAGTAAAAAAACAGACAATTGCTGAAATAACATTATTAGTGAAAAAATGTAATGATATATATATATATATATATATATATATATATATATATATATATATATATATATATAATAACAAATTATACATGAAAAATTATTTAACAAAACATCTTAAAAATATATTTTACTTAAAAATTTTAAATAAAGGATAAAATAAAATTTTAGTTTATAATTTTAATTTTCTTATTTTTTAATCCAGTGATTTTAGTCTCTGTATTTTAAAAGATCCAAAATTTTGATATTCAATTTTATATTTTTTAAGTTTATATAAATTAAATTCTAGATTTGACATGTTTATTTAAAATACAACAAGGAAATTATTTAATCATTTAAAATGGAAATAAAACTAATATAAACAAAATATGATTATTTAAAAATTGAATAAAAATTGCCAATTTTTTAATTATGAATATTAAAGACCGAGGAAGGAAATGGAAAAAACTAATTGAAACTGCTTATAAAAGTTAAGAAGAATACCATAATTATAATTTTAACCTAAACTAAATAAATCGTGTGAATTATTTCTATGTACAAGAAATCAAACTGAATTATCCTTTTTGTATTTTTTAAAAATTATTTTATATATTAATAAAATGAACTCAAAAAATTCAATTACTTAAAACATCTTATATACTCTTTTTGCCAAGTAAAGTAATATTTTTTTTCCTTAGAACATTTTAATGTTTTTTTAATGGTAAGAATTATAGTTTTTTCGCCTTAATAATCTACTTTTTTTAGTAATTATGTCTATTTCATCTTCTCAATTAACTATTATGCTAACATATGAGGATGAAAATAGTGTTGAGTGGTGTAAGGTTGATTATCACTCTTATTTTAAATATAAATTCATCTTTTTTCACATATTATACATATTATAGTACAGGGTATAAAAAAATTTATCTGCATCTTTATTGAAAAATATTATATTTGTATCCTGTAGTGTCCTTTGGTTCAAATATCAATTAACTATTTTTAAAAAATTAAAGAAAACATTATTTTATCAAATATTTATTGTTAAAAAGATATAAGCTTTTTTTCAATATCAAATATAAAATAAATAAATTGTAATGATGTAAAATTATCAAATTACATTTGAATAAACGATAAATAAGTGTATAAAGAAGTAAAAATAATTAAATATATATATTGAAGATAAGTTATAAAATTGACAACCACGCCTTGATATAATGATTTTAAATTGTCTAATAAATTAAAGATGTTTATATAACATCTATATCTTTATATCTAATTTAAAAAATCAAATATTATATATATATATATATATATATATATATATATATATATATATATATATATATATATAGTTAATATGAAAATTTCCTATCAAAGTCCAGATGCATTTTGACAACAGACAAACATATTTTGTGTAGCATTCCATTTAATAGTTTTAATACTATTATAAGAAACATTATATATCCAATAAAATATAATAGTTAACTTAAAAGAATAAAGTTATTACAATTATTCAATCTCTCTTTTATATATATATATATATATAGAAAGAGAACTAAAAGGAATCTTATTCTACTAAATTGTTCAAATGATCAATGACTCATTCATTAGTTCACTCAATGTTAATTAAAGTTCAAACAACACACTCAACATACCAATTTACCATAATTTTGTAGCAAACCAGTTTAGCACACTACACATGCTTAACAGAACTAAACATCAAATTATTCATAATTCAATGACTCATGTCATCTCAATTGATGCCTCAAATATTTGGTCTGTCTCCAATTCGACATACCATTACCAATGACAATTTAAGTCTTCCGACCAAACTCAACAGGTCATATTTCGTTAGTCATTCCAATTACACAAACTAATTATCATATATACATACAATCCACAATTAAAATTTGTTTATTAATTAAAATTAAGTTAATTAGCTTCCTTATGTGTTAGAAACTCAACCAATTTTATAGAACCTAAAATTGCTCCCACAAATCAAAGAACTCTATATGCTTCTACAAACCACATTATCATGATCAAGGTATGTCGTTACAACAATTGATCAACAAATAACCTAATAGAAGACTCATGACATATGCGACAAAGTCAAACTCACATGCATTGGTAAACGTACAACTAGAGAAAATATTATAAATTAACTTACTCTTTTGCAAGAATTGATCGAGTAAACTTGAAAACCTCACCTTAATGATCACTTACACGCTCCTTGATCTTCAAATAGAAAACCCAGTGGTTAGAAGACTAAGTGAGATGGTAGATAGCTCTTAGAGAATGAGTTTTAGAGAAATGATATTTGTTTTAGGCAATGATACTTGTTAATCAAAATTCTACTTATATTTTGAACTTTTATTATTAAAATAACAAAGTCTCATAATTTAAAGCAAGTTATCAACTCTAATAATTTATTTTCTAGGCTCTTACATTTTGTTACCTAAATTAAAATGTTTGAAAATAAAATGAGCCAAGATACAATTTTTGTTTCCTAAACAATATTAGTGTATTGAAGTTTGTAATATTTTTTTTAAGTAGGTAAGCTTGTGAAGTTTGTCGTGGTTAACACATTTGCCATTTATTACTTTATGGTAATAACTTTATTTTCAAATAAACATAAAACTATTAGGAATACTGACTTTATCAATGAAATATTCGAGTGATCATGATCTATCAACAATATGCAGTTATCGAGGGATATTAGCAACATATTTTGATATTTAATTTATTGACGAAAACTTTTGTTGTAAATGAGTTGGGTAATTATGGACCAATTATCCGTCAGTGATATTCGTTAATAAGGTTGTTGTGATTGTTTAATCTTGCAATTGTCATATATTGTCTCAAATATTGTTGTATTTAAATGAATCAATGCAAATCAAATGAGTTTTACAATATATGGATGATCATTGTTCTTAAAGACTTATGTGTATTGTGCAATTATCCTAAAATATAACAAAAAAATTCTTAAATAATTTTAAAGAACTAAAGAATTATCAATAAAATTTAAAAGAGTCGAGAACCCATCATACAAGAAAATAAAGAGAGGAGCGAAGATTAATGAATATGTGTTTTGGATAATAGGGGAGACACTCATGTATGGGTAGAGAGTGAAAGAATATCTACTCAAGGTATGAGACTATTTTGGAAAGAAACCAACAACGCATGGAAGATAAATAGGGGTGGCAAAACAGGTCATTCTGACCTCGTTTTGGCTGACCCACCAAAAATAGGTCAGGCTGACTGACCCACCACAACAAAATGAGTCAAAATGTGCAACTTGTCTCACTAAAGGACAAATCGGCCTACCACCATTTTTTTTATATTTTTAAATTTTTTAAATGTGTAGTGTGTTTATTTCTCTCTCTATATATTAAAATTATATTTACTCATATAATTATTTTTAAACTTTTAATTGAACAACAGTCATTACAAGTTAAATTACTCCAACTAAAATGAATTTATAGGTATTTTATGATTTAAGTTATAATATTGACAGGTCAAAATGAGTAACCGAGTTAAAAATTTCAACTCGCCTTATCTCATCTTGACGAAGTGACCAAATCGACCCATTTTGCCATACATAGATGAATTGTGTTGGTATGAAATGACTTCATTTCATCACTCTTAGAAGTGAATATGAGTCGAATTGAATTGGATTGAGATTCAACTTGCCCAATCAAATATACTTAAAATTTAGGCTTAAATGCTTACTTCGTCCCCATGTTAAGAGGTGAATTTTTGTTTAGTATCCGGTTTTAAAAATGAAGACATTGGGTCCCTGTGTTATGAAAAGTATACGAATAAGATCCACAAAGAAAGAACAAGTTCAACAAATCATCAAAGAAAAATCTGAACAAGAGAGAGAAAGCTGGATAACAGAAGAGAGAAGATAAAAAGTACGGCCACATCAACATGGACTTAACGCCGTTGCTGTAACTTAACGAACATGACCATATTCATACACTTTTCATAACATAAGGACCCGATGTCTTCACTTTTAAAACCGAGTACTAAACAAAAATTCACCTCTTAACAACGAAGTAAGTATTTAAGCCTAAAATTTAATATTTTAAAATATATATTTAACTATTTGATTTATCATATTAATTTAATCTGTTCACTTAACAATTTAATCATATTTTTCATATTGCATATTTATATTAAATTATTTTTATATAAAAAAAATTATTTTAATTTTGAATAAATAACATAAATATAGTGAATTATTAACTTAAAAAAATGATATATATAATTATAATAATAATTATTGCAATAGACTATGATTTGATATAACTTATTACCAAAATTTAACAAAATAGTATCATATTAAAAATAAAATTTAAAATTTAAAATATATTTACAATCTTATAAATATTAAAATATAAATTCGAGTACTCATGAAATTATAACACATTATCTAAACTGACTACAATTATCTTTTTACTCAATTTTATTTATCTAATATTACTGGTTTATCCAATTCAATATAATCAAGCTCAATTTTACTTTATATTACTTTCAGATTGGTCAAATATGATATTTTTCTTAATCCTAGTCACAAAACAAAATTTTAAACATATTAACCTAATACAACTTTTATACAACGAAGAAATTATATTTCTCTTAATATTTTTTTTTTAAATTAAAGTTGTGAAAAATTGATACGTATTTTAATTTGAACTGAACTGATAAAAAATGTCATGATTTTAATATATTTTGATTTAAATTAAAGTTGTTTAGAATTAAATTTAATGAAATTGCGTCATACAATTTCGATTCATTCATGTGCGTAATCTTTTAAAAATAAAAACTAGTAAGGTAAATTTCCCTTTATGTTAACCGGTAGTAATTGTACCATTATGAAGTGAATTTTTAATACAAACATGTTTATCACAAATTCATTCATGAATATTGAATAAGAAAAGTAAATTACACATAAATATAAATAATAAAAATTACATTTTAAAAGTTTAAAATGATTTTTAACAAATTCATCCAAAAAAAATCAAATTTAGGTATAATGAGTTCAAATAATAATTAATTATTATTTCTATGCAATCGAAAATACCTTCTAATAGTAATAAAAATAATTTATTTAATAAGTAGTCAAAAGTATTCTATAAGAATAAAGTGATGAATTGCTCAAATGTTTTGCCTAATGAATAAACCACCATTTCAAATAGTTTGTGGTCTTTGATGACCATTCTGATTCTGGTTAGGTCTAATTTAGGATTATTCCAATTTTCGTCTTAAACAAGTTCCATCGATAGCCCGAGGTGGGGCAAAACAAAGGACTCGAATTGCAGAGAAAATGAGCAGCGCCATCTTCAAAGCTTCAACCAGCAATAATCTTCATTCCTCTCTCAGGGCACTCTTCCATTCAACCCCTCCCCTGCAACGTAAACGGCGCAATTTTTGGGACACCGTTAGTTTCTCTCAATTCCCTATGCTTTATGTTGTCATTTCACTACTTTTCCTTTCATTCAACAATTATTGCATTGGAAACCATTGTGTCTTTTGATAGTGGGCCTCACCGCGTCAATTTTTCATTTTTCTTTCTGATTTTGTATGTTCGGAACTGTTTGTGACCCAACAATGTTATTTTTATTGAACTAATTAATGAGAGTTCAATGTCTTTTGGTTGTGTAGAAAGTGTTGTTTATATGTTTTGTTGGGCTGAGAACAGTTTAATTGCAGAGAGGCAGCAATCATAACTCCAGAAGGTTTAGACGGATGCAAGCAAAACATAGAGTAATGAACAGTATCAATGATTATGCAGAAACCCTGTTTCAGGTTCACCATGCTTCTTCTCCTTTTCATGTTTTTGTATGTGTAGGCATCCGCAGTTTCTTGTAATTTTAGCATTCATTTATAGACTAATATATTATATAGTGTTGCTTGAATTAGGTAATTCTGTGGTGTCTCCTTAATGTCTTTTCCATGCTTCACTTGTTTATTAAGAAGTAGGGTCAGTGATGAACAGCCTCGTATTTAGCATTTAGGAACTGCTACAATCTGTTTGGATAGGTTAAATCTTTGTGTTCTGTTTAAGCAAGATGGTTCTTGACAAACTATATTGTGAATTGGTAGGATGGATTTCTATGTCTAATCTAGTGACACATGTTAAATAAGAGTGTACAATGACGATACGTATGGGCTCGCATTGACTATTTGGTGTTCATAAATATACTGTGAGCTTGTGATCTCCTATACCAAGTTAGGAACAAGATATTGCAACTTCAAAATATGCTGTGAGCTTGTGACCCGCAATTTAAGGATAACATATCGAAGGTTAACATCATCAATGGCCTCTTGCCAATACATCCAGCCGGTAGGAAAGCGCTGGCCATTCTTTCTTGATGACCAGTATCAGAGTAAGAACTGAGGCATCAGACCTGATGGAAGGTGATCTTCAATGTAAAGGAGAAATAAATTGTATAGAGAAATAAAACATAGAATTGAAGAGGTCAAAGCAGTGATAACAGTGAGAAACAATATGACCAAATTTGATTGCAGACTTGACACCAAATTTGTCCACGACCAGAATGTCCACCTCGGCGACCACAGGAGTTTCTGCCTCGTTGAAAATATCTACCAACAGTGAGAAGAGTCATTGGAAAAATTTGCGATGACTAAGAACTCATTTGAGTTAGTTGAATAGTAGGAGCAATAGTTGTTTGTGGATTTGCATGAGTGAGATTGAGAGAAATACTGTCACCATCTCGTTTGAACTTCTCAATACGAGCTTCTTGAGCAACAATAATAGACTCTATTTCATCCAGCGAGGACAAATCAGGCTTGCTATGAATAAGAGAGAGGACTCATACTCAACCAGATGTTCTTAAATAAGAACATCAAGTTGTTCATGTTCAGAAATAGGTTCATCAATCGAAGTAAGAGAATCAACAAGAGGTTTGATCCGCAATAGATACTCATTAATCAAATGATCTCTTTTCTTGATATTATGTAACTAGGTGTGTAGCTGGTGAGCCCTAGCTTTGGTTTGGGAAATAAAGTGTGTATGGATCTTTTTCCCAAACTTGAAAGGAATGCTTACAACTGATAATATGAGTCAGGAATGAGGCAGAGAGATGATAGCAACCATGAAAGCAACACTTGATCTTGTGTTTCCCAAATAGTGTATTCAGGATTTTCAATCCCTAAATCACGATCAGAAAGAGAAAGAAACTGGAAAGGAATTTGAGGACTAACAAGAAATCAGTGGAGACGATGTGCTTTAATCACAAATTCGACTTGGTCTTTCCAAAGTAAGAAGTTGGTGTCAGATAATTTCTTCAATATGGAGTACGAGAAGATGACAGGTGTTGTTGTAGCCATGGAAGAGAATGAAGACAGAGTCTCGGGACCCTTACCCATAAAAGGGGGGTTTCAAGCTCTGTTACCATGATGGAAGATGATCTTCAATGTAAAGGAGAAATAAATTGTACAGAGAAATAAAATAGAGAATTGAAGAGGTGAAAAATATTCTTCTCTGATTATGACATAGTCAAGAGTATCTATTATATACACAATGAAAGCAGAGAGAGAATAGGTATAATAGAAAGAGCTGAGCCTATGCAACAAACTAACAAAATGCAAAACAGAATGTAAAATCAAAACAGAAAGATATTTGCACTATATACACTAACAAGACCCATCTATTAGACTTATCCCACTCTCCCTCAATAAACTTATTGTAAAATGCATCAATGTCACTGCCAACGATTGACATTAGACCCATTCATGTTATTACATGTTTTTTGGGATCACGTGACTTGGGAGGTGCAACATTTGGAGAAGCCATGACATTATTTTATTGCTGATATTCAAGTGGGAAGCTTTCATACATATAGCGCGTACGCAAACACAGATATCAAGTTAGAAGGCCTTTTTATGTGAGAGTGACAGGAACAAATACTGTCCATTAGATTTTTTCATGAATATTGAAGATTAGAACATAGAAGTGATGTTTTTATGTGGCCATGCACCTTTGAATTGCCTTTAATCTTGACTGTTCATGTACAATTGTATGATCTATATTTCTTCCCCTTTCACTGATGCTAAAATGATCCTCACAATATATACTGCAAGGTATATGGAGTTTTTGAGATTGGTAGGGATGGGTTCAGTTTTAATGTAATAAAATAAATAAAATAAAATTATTTGTTAACCACTTAATGAAGAAGTAAACTCAACCCCTTCTCTTCCGTGATTTTGTTTGTGCTAAGATGTTTTGATGCTTATGGTTGCACTTTTTTGTGCGTCGTTTAGAGCTGGAAGCAAGGTATTGATCAGGACGAGCTGCCATCAAGCCAGGACCCCTCATGGTTTCGTAAAAAGCAATATTTTGATGGGGGCTCTGGAAGGTACAGGAATGGCAAACAAGGATCAAATCATCGGTACCGAAGTAAGGATGCTTCAAATACTTGTGCTGTAACAGAATATATTACATGTATCTTGTAGTACTACCTCTCTTTACAGGTGGTTGTATCTCTAGGAGATCATCCTACATAATATTGCTGGAAACTTCTTGTTTACTCATTTAGGATTGAGAGATTTAAACTTGTGGATATCATGAATAGGATTTGATTTCAAGTTGCATCATAATCTTTATGAAATCAGTGTAATTTTTTACGTTGTTTTTATTATTTTCAACAAAACATAGAAGCTGCTAGATACTTATGAAGTCTACTCTGGAGTCGAATGTATTAATGGTAAGTTGGTAACAAACCTTATTTCTTTCAGGAGATCCTGTGTTTTGTGAAGATGATTTTGATGTGGAAACCATTTTCCGTTCTGCCTTTGGTGGGAATAGATTCTTCTATTGGTCCTTCATCAATGAGGAAAATCCTCAGTGGAGGAGGGCTGAACGCTTCTCTAATTTTGGGAGATCATGGAATTGGAGGCATGAAAGCGAAAATGATTATGAATCTTCATCTGAGTCTGATAGTTCTGGTTTAGATTTAACTCCGGATAGATTAGCCCTTGGATTGAGTGCTTCTGGTCCTCTGAAACTTGAGGATGTAAAAAATGCGTGAGTTTTTGCTTCTTCTGTAATTTCGTCTTCATTAAAATGTTAGGAAGCCATAGTTCTTTACTACGATATTCTTAACATTTTTATATCATCAGGTACCGGGCATGTGCTCTAAAATGGCATCCAGATCGTCATCAAGGCTCTTGCAAGGTGCTGCGATGCTCTAACCACCGATTATATTCCTCCTCCTTTTTGTTCTATTCGATGTTCTGGAGTCTCTATTATTAGTTTGCATAACTTCCTAATTCTTTTAATTTTTTTTTCTGTACATTGATACTTGATAGGCTATAGCAGAAGAGAAGTTCAAGCATTGCAGTGCAGCTTATCAATCTTTATGTGATAAGCTGGCCTTGGATTGAGGATCCTTCAGGCCTATGCTAATCCTTTTCTGGAATTCTCGAGCCAGATCAAACCAGATCATTGACCGTGCTATATTATTTAACACAGCAATCCTGCTTTCACTGTATTTTGTAGTTTTAAATAATTTTATTAGATGATCATGCAAATAACATGTATACTATTTTACGATTACAAATGTACCATTTTTTTGATAGGTCAAATGTACCATTTTTTACCATCTATTGTCTCAGCTAATTATGTTAAGAATCTCTACTGTTCAAAGTTACTATTTATTGTCTCAGCTGATAATATCCAGAAAACTCCTGTCGGAGTTGCATTTTTTTGCAACATTTGAGTTGAGTAGGTGTACTTATAGACTAAATAAGTTTAAATGTAAATTGAAAAAGTTGAAAAACAAACAATCTAAAAGGAAAAGTGTTATTAACGAGAGTTAGTGGTGTTATTTTAAGAATTATATAATATTCCTATTTTCAAGACAAGATAAAATACATTTTTTAATTTCTTCAACTTATCACATAGTTTCCCCAAAATCTCAAATAGGTAGCTTGGGATTGGAAGAAAATGAAATAAAGTAAGTAAATGAGAAGTATACGTGTGAATCTGCCAGTTTTTCATGCATAGAGTGTATCATAATCATCTAACAATTTGTGTGGATAATGATGTTTTTCATTTATTTAATATAATAAAATGTTTTTTCGAAAACTAAAAACAGATACACTTTATTTTTGAAGTAAGAAGATTTAGGTCTTATCGTTTGAGGATTTTGGATTAAGAAAAGGGGGGAAGAGAGTGGTTCATTCTATTCATTAAATTGGGTGATTTTGAATTTGAAAACGGAAACGTGAACACCGAAAAAGGTTTGGTTGCGTATAATTGCGTGTTCCAATTCATAATTGAATAACAAAAATGATGGTGAAGGGAATCCAGATTCAGATATGTGGATTGGTAAGTCAACGATGGATTCAGAAACCCCGGGCATTCTCATCCTTATCATTTTCCCCAATTCCACACCCTAACCCTTATTCCAAACTGCTTCCCACCAAAACCATCGTTCGCAGGGTTCGATTCGCGCCATTTCACGCTTCCTCGACACCGCTTCCTTCTGCCGTGAGTTCTCTTCGCGCATTTCTAATGTTAATTTTGTGACTGCATTATATATATATATATATATATATATATATATATATATATATATATATATATATATATATATATATATATATATATATATATATATATATATATATATATATATATATATATATATATGTCTATTGTTGTTGATGATGCAAAGCTAGAATCTTGCAATTGTGGATTTTAACGGTTCGCTGAAATGTGTTGATCGGGCCACTGTAGGGAAATGTTCGACACATTAAGTTCTGTCAGTGGTGTGGTGGTTCTACGAAGCATGATATTCCTGAAGGGGAAGAAAAGTTTAGAGCTATATGTACGGTTTGTGGGAAGATTGCGTATCAGAATCCGAAGATGGTGACTGTCTAGAAATATCTCTCTAGCTTCTGGTTTATTTGATTTAGTGCTTGCGAAGTAATAACTGGTATTTATGTATTTAGCGCAGCCGAATGATGTCGTGCATACGTTCAGTAGATTAGAATTCCCTTAGTTGGGAAAATATTTGTTGTTGGTAAAGTAATGGCGGGTATTCAAGTATGTTTGAAGTAAATTGTTTTTTAATGTATATGAATTGATTTACAAAGTCAGTGTTGCAGTGTTGCCGTGATACTGTTTTTAAATGTAGTCTTAGCTATGATGTGAGATTTGCAACATGACAGTAGCGTGGGTAGTGTATCACTTGTTTCTGTACCAGGAAATTGTTTTTACTTATTCTTTTATTTGTCATATGCCGAATTATCGGGGCAGTGTATTTTGTGTATCACTTAAATTTGGATTAGTACTTCATTGCTTAAAAATGATTTTTTTTCTCTCTCTTTTGTAATATTGTTTGCTTTTATGGAAAAATAGTTGTTCCTGTTCATTAAAGTTTTCTTGGGGAGGTTGTTTGTGGCTTTAGTTGTAAGTAACTGGAGAACAGCAGAATTATGTGTGGATAACCTAAAGTTTAAACTGAGATTTTTATGGTTGGTTCATGGTATAGAATACAGTGCATATGAAATATAACTTGGAAATCGTTGTTTCTTGTTAAATTAAATGTTCTGAGTTTTGCTTGAGTTTTAAGATGCATTATGAATTGAGATTTGAGAGAATGATATTGATGTTTTCCTATATTATTCACTGATCTGAGCAAACAGGTTAGTTGAAACATCTTTAGGATAAAGGTTTCCTCTTTATTAAAACAAAATGCTATGCGATGCATGAATTTGATGCTGAAATGTATATGGAGGTTAAGGTATCTGCATATAACATGATTCAAAATGGTATGGTTATAACTCTCATTCTTTAAGTATTTTTCTCTTCACAAAATAGTTAATGAAAATGTATAACAAATAAGGATTTGGAGGAGTATCATATGTTTTTATATGTTGTCTGAATGGAAGCATGGTTAATTTAAAATGGTAGCTGTACCTGTATTGTATTTGTATTTGTGTTGGACTCTTCAGAAACTCTGACCGCATTTTATAATTTTTTTTCACTTCTTTTAGTGTTTATGATTCCCCTATAATTTAGATGAAATGATAATATTTCTTTATGTCTACAATGACTCGTGATAATTTCAAAAACACGAATTCTCTCTTTTGATTTAAGATTTACGTTTTTACATTATTTTTATATTAATTTTGTGCTGTCAATTTTTAAAACAATTATATCTCCTTGCTGTGTTTTTGAGATTCTCTAACCTTTGACTGGAAAAGAATTGTACAGTCGTTGTAGAATAAACCGTCAATTTCGTCCCTGAACTATTACCCTCTCTCTTAAGTAGTCCCTCAACTACTAAAGCTATTTAAGTAATAACCAAAGTATTAAATATCTTTCACTGTAGTTCCCAAGCTGATGTATTTTAGTCAAGTTTAGGGACCAATTTGAAGGATCTTTGCATATTTGGGGGACCACTTTGTGTCATTTCTAATATTCTTAAGACTACTTAGGTATTACACACACACACACACACACACACTCTTAAGTAGTTATCACTTATTTACTGAAGTTATCACTTAAGATCTGTTGTATTTATTGTAGTTTTATCACTTAGGAGAGAGGGTAAACTTTAACATTGAAATTGATGATTTATTTTGTATGTCATAGCTCTTCTTTCAGTTCATTAGTTGATACATGGTTATTTATTTTCTTCTAAACATGACGTGATTTTGGTTGGCAAAGTAGGTAGTTGGCTGCCTCGTTGAACATGATAACAAGGTGCTCCTTTGCAAGAGGAATATTCAACCATCTCATGGCCTTTGGTAGGAATGGATTTTATGTTATACTTCCTATTTTGGTTGCTTCTGTCTATGTGCGTGTTACTTTCCTGTTCCCAAAATCATTTTTAAAACAGTGATGCTGTTGCTACTAGTTTTTTTATATTATAAATACTGCATATCTTTTCCTCAATGAGGTATGTTAATTTCATATTTTGGTTCAACAAGGACACTTCCTGCTGGTTATTTGGAAATAGGAGAGTCGGCTGTGGATGGTGCCATAAGAGAAACAAGGGAGGAAGCAAATGCAGATGTGGAAGTAATTTCACCATTTGCCCAACTGGATATTCCTTTAATTGGCCAAGTGAGAAATTGCTTATTATTCTATTTATTTTTTGTTTATTTCCTTGACTAGTTAGAGAATTTTGATCATGATTATAGAATGTTTGAGGCAGATTTATTTGATATTCTTGGCGAAGCTGAAGAAGCCGCATTTTTCACCTGGTCCAGAATCATCAGCATGCCAACTTTTTCCACTTGACGATATACCTTTTAATTCTCTATCCTTTTCATCGATGGTGGTTACCTTAAGTTTGGTATGATTCAGAATCAGACGTTTCAACTTGATGGCTTTAGGTTTTATTATGTCACCTACTCATTCTATAACTTGTATTATTTCTCATGGTCACAGTATGTTGAGGATATTAAGACCGGAAAACTCAAATTCCATTATGGAACCATTAACAAAAGGTATTTTCTTCCCAACTCCAGATTGTTCTTCCTAAATCTATTGTATTGTCTGGTTTTTGAGGGCAGGACACTATTTTACATGTGAAATTAATTGTACTTTGGGTTTAGACAGAAATCTGTTAACTGGTTTAATTACATTCATCTCATTTAGTTTGCTTGGTTTGGTTACTAGTTTAATGGCTATTCAGGTCCAGTGTGTCCCGGGATAGTTGTTAGCAAAATGCATGTAGATAAGTTAAATATCTTGCTAACTATTGTTTAGTAGGACTGGTTAATAATTCAATAAGTAGAAGTTTTTATTGGAAATTATGCTTAGATGAATATAAATCACGATGAGATTGCATTAGTAATACTTTACTTTTTTTTTATAAAAAGTTCATATTGTTGATTTAATTAGCCGCCTACGCTTTTGCATACATTTGATTAGGACAAGAAAGGGCAACACTTTGTGAGTTTGCACCTTCAGTTATGTTTCTGTGCAAACGCAAACTGATGAAAACAACGGGTGTTTCGTAATATTTCTGATGCTTGGCTTCTTAAATCTTTCATGCCGTATAATATTATTTTGATGGTTGTTGTTAGGCCGGGTACAAGTCCTTCTGATATTCGGGCCTATACGCTGGATCATCATATGCAGTCATGAGTAACGATAAGGAGGTGAGCCTCATATATAATATCCGAGGTCAGAAAAATAAATGACGAACATAATGAACTAGGTATCATCATCACATGCGTTTAATTTTCAATTATCCGCTCGTAAAGACACCCCAGCATTGCATCAAAATTCTAAAATAAAAGTAACATTGATCCATAATTACATACATATATATGTTATATTTTGGAAGATATTAAGCATTCTTTTTTGTGTATTTAATTTTAAGAGGATTATTAAGAGAAAGTTGTAGGAAGATACAGCTGCACTCATTCCATCATTCTTATTTATTTTCCATACCGAGTTGTCAAATATCTATGATCATGGTTTTCTTAACATTTCACTTGTCACAGTGGTGTATCAGAAGATTGTAAGTAAAAGGGAAAAAAAAATCTCTAGTGAGAAATTGCACGTCTTCTGCAAGAACTTCCGAGTGTTGACTTGTTGAATTCACCATTGTCACAAGCTTCTTAAACTCAACATTGTAACGAGGTAGACTACCACCGTTTCCGTTCCAGTTGACATGTTACACCAATGTGCATCATTGCCTGCGAATCCCAACTACTTTTTGGACCTACCATATCAAATTGGTACGCAGTTGCCATTGCAGAAGAAAGAATGACATCTGTTTTGCTATCTGCTCTGGTATTGTAAACATAACATTCATCGAGATTAATTAAATTCTTTTTGAGAATGTACCCCTTTTCTAAATCAAGCCCTCTAGACGGCACTTTGGTTAATATGCACGATGCAGTATGGTAACATGACCCAGACAATGGAACCATCATAAAACTCTAGAAAGAAAAACATACTTTTTCTTTATATAATTGTATAAAAAGTACGAGAAAAATATGACTCGGGGTTAAAGTATATAAATATTCGTAATTACTTATTATTTTTATTATTATTTATGAATTAGATCTAGTATTTGTTGGTCACCTTCGTAGGGAAATTGATGTCACCTGCAACAACATAGCAATCTTGAGCCTAAGAGTAGGATTCGATAATGAATGATAATATCATATGGTTAGGCTTCAAACTGGATTGAAAACTTAGTCATAATTATTTGTAATTGTTAATAACTACTCATTTTAAGACTTACAATATTTGAAGCTTTATTAATTTGGTTTTATCCCAAGAAGCTAATAAAGAAAGTCAAAATAAGGATAATTTGACACTATCACAAATCCAATAAGAAGTTTACTATTCTATTTTCCGTAAAATTGTAGATTCCAAAACTGTAAAAAATGTGAGACACTTCAAAGTTATCTACAAAAGAATAGAGAAAGTGTAGGAATCTAAGTTGCAATATTATGAAAGATATTATGACGAAGGTGAGATGTTCAATTCATAAATTGTTGAATATTTTACTTTTACTATCGACCTCAATAAAATGAGAATGTTATGGAGAAGAAATTTATCTGGCAACAAGGTGAAGAGAAAATTTTTTGGTACTTTTCCACAACATAAACACTGTTAGTAGCAAATTACATGGAAACATTGAAATTCACGTAAGAAAAATATTAGAGAAATAGTTGAAGAGTCAAGTCAATTTTAACAACACAACAAAGTCTAGTTAAAGTGTTGAATGCAGAGGTAATAATTTCAGTAATAGAGGAAGAAGTAACTTTAGAAGAAGTGGTCATGGTAATTTTAGAGAAAGAGAACATGTTAATTTTAATCAATGGAGAGGCAATAATTTCATATCATCTATTCAATGAAAAACAAATCAATATTCCTATCTTGTTAATAAAAAAAAAGTAGAAACACTTTCTACCAAGATAGTAATTTTAACAACTTTGATTGTGAAAAGTATACTCACAAAAGCGACAAATTATATTTTCTAACATCAAGTTAATATTATTTAAAATTATATCTAAGATCGTGATAATAATTCAAACAACACACAAAGAAAGGGTGACAAGTGGATTATAGATCACGTTGACCCACTAATCCATTAAAATTTGTGGGTTGATTGAAGTTTTCAACTTGTCAGTTTGCTTTGTCTAGTGTCACTTAACCTACCAAATTGATATGTCAAAAGTGGAATAGATTGGTCTATTTTTTATTTGGAAATTAAAAATAAATTCTATTTTATGTTACTTTATGGATAAATTAAATTTTAATTATTAGCTATAGTAAAAAATTTAACATGTAAATGTAAGATTATTTTAATTTATTTGATTAGAGCCACCAATTAAGTAATTAAAAGCTTAGAAGATATTCATATTTAAAAAGAAAAGTTGATGGATTGACTTGCCAATCCACTAAGTTGAGGTTTGATGAGTGAGTTGAGATTTTGAATCCTTTTTTATACAATAAGACAACCTACTTGTCACATTTTGTGTGTCAATGGTATAATAATTCAAAACAAGAGTTTGATCCATTTTACAATCAAAATTCTCACAATCGAAAAATCCAACTCGTGAATCATCATCATGATCAATCATAAAAACACTAAAAATCATAAAACCTTCACATTACCACCTGCAAACATAAGTCATAAATCGCGAATCAGAAAACCCTAATCGCAAAATTTTGCGTTGCCAAAGGAAACCAAATCACTAACTCAAAAACCCTAATTGCATCATTGCCATGGAAAACCACATTAGACAAAAAAATACACCAGCCATTCATGCTCAAACTAAAATAGGCATCAAACCTTACATTATTATACTATACATATTTTTATATATAAAAAATATTAATTATGTTTTAAGTATTTTATAAATTTTGAATATTTTTAATTGATTTTTTTAAAATTTTATTTTATTTAATGTTTACAATGTTTAAATTTTTAAATTAAACTGTTATTATTAATTAGGATTAAGTGATTATTTAATTTTGAAATTTCGAACATAACACAACAAACTTGAATAATAAAAATAAAATTGAAATTTTAAAATCCTAACTATCTTAATAACTTATATTGTTTCATTTTATAAATTAAATATTAAAAAACAACAAACGAATCATATTGAGACAGTTATTTTAATGAACCATATCAAATTTTATATATTAACATAAATTCAACTAAAAATACTTAAATTTATAAAAAAAAATTGAAATATAACTCAACTGTTAATATATTTTTTATGTGTAAATAAATAAGTAATTCCTATGTACCACTCTAAATAATGAAAAAAAAAAAATCAAACAATGAATATTTAATTTGAAAATTTTGAATACTTAATAAAATAGCTTTTTTATAAAACTTAATTACACTATTTTTTTTTATATAAAGTTACTTTACTACTTAAGTTGTTGTATCTGATCTTAGAATATGTGACAGGGCACCTTAGTTGAATTCTCGAAGTAAATAATAACATTTATTTATGTTAGGTAGATAACTATGTTTTTCCATAATATTAAATAAAAGTAGGGAGTTTACTTTGACTTCAATCGCGGCACTCTCTGGAAAAGGGGAAGTTTCAATTTGAGTGAAAGAACAAAATCTGGTTGATTTTGGTTCGCAGCTATTTTACAATCCTTCTTCAAACCTAAACCTCAAAGCCGCAATCAAATTCCATTGTTTTCTTTCTCCCCCGTCGATCTTTTCCGGTTTCCTAGATGGAGGAAGCCAGAGAGTCTCTCACTTCCATCAACGGCGATTTCGGCTTCGGTGGCGCCACCGATCGCCGATTCGCCTTTTCGCGCCAATCTTCCTTCCAACAACCTCACACGCCGATAGACATTCCCGCACACGGCCTACACCACCACCTCTACTGGTCCGCGAGTGACGATAAGCGCTCCGCCTCGCTCCATAAATCGTCCTTCTCCTCATTTGTTTTCTCCGTCTTCCGCAACGTTAGGTCTGGAAACAGGTTTATGAAGAGGCTCTTCCTGATGATCTCGCTCAATGTCGCGTACTCCACTACCGAATTGCTCATTGGCCTCTTCACAGGCCGCATAGGTCAGATTCAATCAGCGTTGATTTTTCATTAAATTTTCAAATTCATATCCTCGTTACTTTTTATTACTTATATTCGTGATTTCGAGTGATTTCGCGAGTTTGTACACGTGATGCATGGAAATTAATTTTACTTTTCAAAGCCGTTCTCTGGTTTTGGTGTAACGATTAATGTCAACTGAATTTGAATAGAATCTCTGCTGACGTTTTGATCTACCCCGTTTGCCTTTTCAGGTTTAGTGTCTGATGCGGTTCACTTGACTTTTGGATGTGGTCTTCTTACATTTTCGTTATTTGTTATGGCTATGTCTAGGAAGAAAGCCGATCGAGAGTATACTTATGGGTGAGATTTGTTCATTTATTGTCATGTACTTGTCAACAGTGCTCCATCAGTTTTTTGTACTTAATTACGTGACGCAGTTTATTGTATAACTGAATTTTGATTCCTAAAGTGGTCGTTTAGACAGTTCTTCTGGAAATACCCTATAATTGCCTCTTTTCCCCTATAATTGCTTTTGTTACTATTATGATTACTAGTATTGGAAATTTTCATGTACAGTTGTGCCATTTGTGAAATTGCAGAATTCGTAAGGGATGAGTGAATATATATGGCAAAATTGTACATTGACTACATTCTATACAAAACATGATTGTTTTCTCCCATGTGCTAAAGGGAACTTGTTAGTTCTTTACTACCTGATGTTCCTTAGTTTTGAGAGCTGAAGAATCTACCTTTGGCTTCTATGTTTCTCTTGAGTTCTTGTCCGGAGAGCTAGTTCTCAATTCCCATGAAAGATTAAGGGATTGAGTTATGAATTTTTCTGAAACAGGAACAAGATGAATTTATTGAATGAGGATGTAGGTAAACTGGCAACTGTAGGAAGTATGTGTGACTTAGTTGGTTCACTATTGTTATACTTGCACTTAGCTTGAATCTAATACACATATTCATGTGTCCATATCTATCTGCATGCATCTTATTTACTAAAAGATAACATTTTTCCATTCGTCTGTGTCATCGTTTATATTTTGTATTCAAGGTTCAAGAATATGAATGTGCCCCAACAATTACTTAATCATAGACTATGAAGCATGGACATGACTCTTGAATGGTGTATCTCTGTGTTGGATACATGTTTGACTCCGACACACATATGACACGTGTGTGACACAACAGTGACACATGCATGACATGTGTCAGGCACCCCATTGAAGTGTTGAATTTTAAAAGTGTATTTTTAGCTGTTCCAACATGGTCAGACAAGACTTTGACACAACATTAATGAGTAGACATGTTTCTTTAGAACTTGGAAAGTCAGAAACCTATTGTGTAAGTTTCTGTTATAACCATTGCAATAAGGAGTACATGTATATAATTAGAAATATCTAGATTATATATATAATTAGGAATATTTTTATTTATTCTCCTATCATATCTTTAATATTAGAGGATATAAAATCTCCTCTATTTATTGTATTAATTTCTTTTTCTCAATATAAATGAAGTATCTGTGCTGTCTCAAATACAGTTTCAGCTCAATGTCTCTCACTTTCCCTTAGTTGCCCAATTATTATTTCTCCTTTAAACAAACAAACAAACCATCCATTTTGCACTTACATTTTCTTTTTACTGCAAATTTTTACTTTCCCCTTCTCTACTTAAAAATAATCCTTCCATGCATTCTCAACTTGATCTTGTGGCCTATCCCTGTTCTCCAATCAGCACTTACATAAATCTTGTTTGTCAATTTAAACAATTATAATGATGTTCAACATGCACACATACATACATTATACACATGCAAACATGTCTAATTATTGTTCCTTGTGTGTGCACATGCACATGTGTAATAATACTATAGGTATTATTTTGAACTACTATTACCTTTTTATTAAGCATTTCAACCCTGTCTATAATTTTTGAACTAATATGATTTAGTTTCAGGTATAAAAGGCTAGAAGTCTTGTCTGCATTTACAAATGCCGTAAGTATTCCTTATTTCATTCACTGCAGCTGTTGTTACTGTCTATCTAGTGAATTGATTGGTTGTTGTTGTTACTAAAATGATGCTTCTATAATAAAATTAGTAACCATGTAAAAGTAAGTTGGGGAGATTATGGTGCTGATCTCTAATCAGGTTTGGTTCCTTTCTGGTTTTTGATAAGGTGGTAGCATGTAATTTTTGTCCCTAATGTAAAAACAGAACAAATTTTTTGTATCTGTGGAAATTGGTATTTTTCTCAAAATCTTGCAAAATGCTGAATGCTATTGCACAATAAATGGTAAAATACATTTTTAGATTGGAACGTTTAACTGAATTGAATTGCTGAAAGCTATCTTTTTGACTAAGGATGTGTTTGGATCAACTTCTCCGTTAACACTTCAAGAAGAAAATTAAATAAACTTTTCAATTAGCTAAAATTAGCTTATGTATAGGCTAATTTGTTGAAACTCTCTCGTATTAACTTTTTCAAAAGCTAATTTAATTTGTCTATAAGTTAATTTTACTTGTGCAAAAATTTATATCATTTCTTTATTGTTTTCTTCTTTTATGAGTGCTTATAGAAATGTTTATTCAAACAGACCCTAAGCAAATGCAGAGTGGATAATACATGACATTCTGGTTGGATTTTGCATTGTTGAGTTCAGTATTTAAATGATCACTTGTATAAGGGGCAAAAAAATTTGTGTGACTGTTTTAAATTAACTGTTGCAGACATATTTCATTTTTTCTCTTCTATTCAGTACATTTACATCATATGCGCTAACATATTGAATTTTCTTCTTCTGCTGCTTGTGTAGACAGCTGTTTCTTTTGTTTATGTCATTCTCCCTAGCGGTTGAGGCCCTTCATGCCTTCATACAAGATGAATCAGAGCACAAGTAAGTTTGTACAGTTTCAGTGTTTTATTTCTTACGATTAAGTATAGTACATATCCAGCAGCAGAAAGATTGACTGAATGGTTTTCAAAGTTAGAAATGAAAATTTTGTGGTTGAGCTGGGTTCCATTTGATGCTAACAAAGGATTGCTATTGGTGTCATAATTGGTATGTTCTATCCATATTGTGATGAAGAAAAGCACTAAGTGCAGGATTTAAGAGAGCAAAATCAGGGTTTGTTGAGAAACCCAAGGTTATAACATAGGGATTGTAATGAGCTTTTGCTTATTACATGGGCTAAAGTGTCTATCGATGGCTTTGATGGGGTTGTAAACAGTATCTGTCCGTTGATATTAGGATTTAGGATTTGTTGGAATAGTTAAGAAGTTGACCAGGTGGAGGTTTTATGCTTCCTCTGAAAGGGATCAAATATTTGTTTAACCTAGACTGATAGGCACTAGTAATAAAAAGGGTATTAATAGGTTTAAATAGTAAGTTTGAGGGGGAGAAATAGCTAGATGGAATGGGATCCTATTAGTAAAACAGCACAGCTCTGAGTAGTTAGGCAGCAAACTGAACAAGAAGTTAGTTGAGGAGAGACTCTGGGTTATCTAGATTCTTGGGGTATCTCTAGCCTCTTGCATTCATATGTGTTTCTCTTTTTCATCTAATACCAGTTGAGTTGATCATAGGCGTGAAGGTTCTTTTTCATTGTACCCAAGAGAAAGCAATGAATTGCTTCCTTATCACGTCACTTTTGCTGAAGTAGTCAAACTTTATCAAAATAGTAGGATAAAATAAGTAACTCTGTTCTAATAAACATAAATAGAATTTAAATAACAACATAAATTTTGGAAATATCCACCAAAAAAAGGCCCATGAAAGGAAACGAAATTAATACGTTTCTTAAGGATGCCTATTGTAAATGGCTAAAAATTACAATTGACTTTTAGACGTCATCTTCAAAAATATGTATTCTAGATTTTGCTGCTGCCTTCATCACATTTTTTGATTGTGTTCCTTTTAGAATGAGAAGGGATTGTTTGTTTGTGACCTTTTTCATTTTAACAGTTGTTTTTTTTTTTTATTTTTTTTCCTTCTAATTTTTATTTATGCCGACTACGTTCTTCTTGTAGGCATTACTTGATTGTTTCTGCAGTGACCAATTTATTTGTGAATCTCGTTGGTGTATGGTTCTTCAGAAACTATGCTCGGATTAATCTTGGTTGGTATTTATTAGATCTTCTTAAATTGACTTGATCTAACCTTTTCCTACTATTGAGCCTTGACCTATAATAATAATCATTAAATGTTTCTTCTGGAATATGTTTTGCAGCTTACAGAAATGCAGAAGATATGAATCACCACTCTGTTTTCCTGCATGTTCTTGCAGATTCCATTCGCAGGTAGATATTCTTTGATTTATGTTGTTTGCCATGTGTATGATAGTAACACCCCATGAATGCTAGCGCATTTTCTTAACCATGTACAAATAATATTGAGCTTACATACTTCAATGGTTTCTCAGTGCAGGTCTGATATTGGCATCCTGGTTATTGTCAATCAGGTAAATATAATTTCATTTTCTAATAATCTAGAGTGATATAATGAAAACTTGAAAATAAAAAATTGACAGCTTCCTACCATTATTACTTTAGATATTGTAATTTGACTTATTTCTGTTTCCTTCATTATAGGGTTCAGAATGCAGAAGTCTTGTGTTTAGGACTTGTTTCTGTTGCTGTTTTTATTCTTGTTCTGCCTCTCTTTAGGGCAACTGGTGGTATCTTGCTCCAAATGGCGCCTCCTAGCATCCCAACTACTGCTTTGAATAAATGCTTGAGACAGGTTGTTACTTTTTCTTGAGCAAATTGTGTTTTGCTCCACTTGTTAAATGATATTTAAGTTTCTATTTATTTTTTGGGAACTGGTTTTTTTAACTTTCTATCCCAGATCAAATCTTGGGGCTGTGGTGATAGATACACTTTGCTTGCTTTAGTCTGTTATTTAAGTTTTGCGTTTTTAATTTGATACATCAATGTGTCACTTCTACATTTTGTATATTCCGTTCAGATTTATGCTCGGGAAGATGTAGTGGAAGTCTCCCAGGTTCGTTTTTGGGAATTAGTACCAGGTCATGTGGTTGGTTCACTTGTAGTGAAGGTAATTTATTATTTGATCTCTAATCCTTTGTCAATACAGGTATTTGACTAGTGGTAGCAAAAAACTGAAACTTTTACACCATTAGAATATAATAAGTAGTATTTGTCTAGATTTACATCCCTCTAACACGTAGTAGTCTTGTTCAAGCCGGTACCCAAGTGAATCGCTGTTTATCTGTTGTACAACCTGAGTTTTATTTTAAAAATTTGGTCATGTTAGTGTGCCATGTTTTCTTTTCTTTTTATTAAGTTGATTTAATGTAAATGTTGACTATTTAGTGGGTCATGCTGACAGGTAAATCAAGGGACAAACGATCGGCCAATACTAGAATTTGTGCATGGCCTATGCCATGATTTGGGTGTACAGGACCTTACGGTGCAGACTGATGATGCGTGAGACTCTCCTTACAATTTTATGCTAATATTTATTACTAAGGATTGTATACGCATTATTCTCATTGTTTATTACCGGTGGAAAGAATAGTAACGTGATTTCTAATTTAAAGCGATTATTGATTTTTAACAGGCATGGTTTTTCCTGTCAAAGTTAACGACTTTAGTTATATATATATATATATATATATATATATATATATATATATATATATATATATATATATATATACTCCTTTAACGAATTTAAACGAATAAAGCTTCTGACATAAAAAAAATGTATGCATATGAAAATTTCGTGGATATTTTGGACAATTTTGAGGAATGTTTCAAACGTATGAAAGTCTTTTTATCTGCCCCTCCCTTCTTATTTTAAGTGCGAACCACCTAATTGGTTTGGAATGTATTTTAGTTTCCTAACATTCTTTACTTGCTTTTATTTTTATATGAACACATCCTTACCTCAATACTTTTTTTTTTGGAAATTGTTTTTTTTTTATCTTGGTAGAACTATGGTTGACCAAATTCATTACGCATCCTTTGCTTGGTAAATAAATTTCGTAAAAGGTAACCCAAGGTTGTATTAAGGATGTCTTCCAAATTTGTATATGTTGTGCTCCCATTAAATATAGCTCTTTTAATTTTTCTTATTCAAAATAACAGTTTAATGATAGCTCGTTTAACTTTTTAAAATCATTCTTTTTAAACTAAATATAATCTCCACACGAGAACTAAATTGACTTTTGTATACTTTGGTTGATATATACAATAATACAAATGCAAATCACATATTTTTTCTCCCAAGTTTTTGGTGGGCTTGTACATTGTTGGATATGTAAAAGCATTTGGGATTGAAAGTTCCCTCTTTAAGACGAATAATAAAAGTAAATGAAAAACAAAAATTTATCTCTTTTCCACTGAAAGGACATTTGCATGTTTGTAACCGCAAACCAAACACAGTATCTACATCAAGTCTCAGAAGATACACAAGATAAAATAGTACTTGCACAAACGTTTTCAATAGGTAGTCCATGTACTGACATTACTTGTGAGAAACAACTTGTCTTACATTTGAACAAGGAATGTCTTGCATAAACATAAATATGAGAAACGCGGACACTAACATTAAATCAATAAATTTAATTGCACATATAACATGAGGAACATTGGTTTTCTTAATTAAGAGAAGGACAGTGAGGCAGTGGTTTATCTTCAGGCTCTCGCTTTGTGGTTGGTTATATATTGGGCGTGGAGGTTAACACGTTTGCTGCATACCTGTGTCTCGTAATTCCTGACAACTCCAAATACTTGGCGCTCTTCTTAAATTGTTTCCAAAAACACTGTCCTTCACGGTGAAAGTAGATTTTGCATTGCCCACATTCAAGTGTCCAGCCATTGCAGCATTCACCACATGCTTCACATTTAGTGTTTTGATCAATTTCTTCAACCAAAGCAAGAGGGTGTGAGTGAACATCATATTGGAAACTGCCTCCGAACTTCACAAGCCTAGACTTGCCTTCAACACAATAAGGATGAGCACCATAATCACAGTCATCGCAGTAATAAAACCATTGCTTCGGACAAGTTTTTTCATTGCAAATACCACATTCATATTCCCTCAAACCTTCAGCAAAATAGTTTAGACTTAGAGGATGCTTGTCGTACATACACCATGCTCCACGCGGTAGAGTAGCACATCCACAATCAATGGCAAAATCCTCACAAACTTCACACACAAACACATGCTTCGACCAACGATGACAACCTTTGCATTGCCTAGCAACGGTCGTCTTCTTGAGGAGCAAGGGATGCACGTGACTTTCATGTTCAATTCTCTCTTGAAGAGAACCACAACACACATCAAGGTCGAATTGACACACATCACAACGATACACAAAACCATTGCTCAATCTTTTGCATCCATCGCACCTATAAATGCCATCATAGTTTGGTGCCTTGGGGAGAAGAGTTAGAGGGTGTGCATGAAATGGGTGCAGCGTTGTTCTTGGTAATTCAACACAACTTTGGTGCAAAATGAAGCCACAATTTTCTTCTTCACAAGAAAATAAAGGTGGCATGATGGGTTGGCTACACCCATCACAGAGTTTACCAGAATATCGCAGATCACTCTCTTCATCCTTCAACTTCAACAAATGTTCATGACCAAAGAAACTATAAGTAAAATCAATATCCAAGGATTCATCAGTTTCATAGTACGTGGATGATTTCTCATCCTCTGCTGCGGCCTCCCACTCATCTCTTAAATCTTCTTGTAGACACTTCAAATGCACGGGAAATCTGCACGTTGAACAAAAGTAACCCGCAAAAGCTGCACTCATTGCTCCATTACAAACACCGCAAGTTATGCTACCCCAGAAACCATAAATGTGATGAAGGTCATAAGTGAGCTTCAAAGGGTGGTCATGGCTTTTTATTCTAACAGCAAGAGGCAATTCAGCACAGCTAGAATGAACCCAAATCTGACAAATGGTGCATAGGCAAGCGAGACCCTCGTTTCCTTGCAAGCCACAAGCATAACAAACAAACGATTGTGGATTTGTCACTGACATGAACTCGTGCTTATGGCCATCATCCGGGTTGCACTGAGAAGCACATGAGACGTCAAGGTCATAGCTGCAGATATAACAATGGTACACGAAGTTTCGGAAGAGGCCTCTACAGGAATCACATATGTAACGTCCCTCGTAAGGGGAAGTGGAAAGGAGAACAAGGGGGTGTTGAGGGTGAAATGGGTGTTTGACATGGCGTGCCATTTCTGCGCATGTTTTGTGAAGTATATAGTTGCATTTGTCGCAGCTGAAGACAGGACCTGAAATTGGGTTTTCACAACCTGAGCAAAGGACTAGGTTGTTGTTATCTATCTTTTCTTGCTTTAACAGAAGAGGGTGGATATGGCTGAAATGTTCCATCTTCTCCATGTTTTGAAATTCTGGGTGATTTTCTGCTTTTGTTTTTGAATATTTAAAAATGATTCTTTGGGGTTTGGTTACAGTTTGTGAGGGAGAAAGTCTCCTGTAAGCTTTGCTTCATTGGTAAGACATGAAAGATAGCTTATGCTTATTCTTGTTTTAACCCACTGAAGAACACAAGGAATTTCGCACGAGAGGAAGGAAATACTTCTGGTTTCATGTCCAAGTAAGACATTGATGTCAATTAAACTTCTTTCTTTTATTATAGGATATTTTCTGAAAGTTTTTCATCTCGTCTTTTTCTTATAACAATTAATTTACTAATATATATATATATATATATATATATATATATATATATATATATATGCTCTTTGAGAATTTAACTTTAGCGTATATATAGTATTTTCGGAATATTATTTTGTTTTTTTATTTGCCTGATCAATAAGTTAAATAATAATATATTATTCAAGATGTTAAAAAAATTAAAATTAATAAAATATTAGAAATAACGAAAGACTTTTGTATTGATGTTAGATAATTTTGGAAGTAAGAAAAAAATAAATTTGATATTACTGTTCTTATATATAGTATACATACATTGATTTTCATTTGACACACCTAATAAGGGTAAAATAGTTTTAAAAGAGTTAACTTTTGTAATTTAAAAAAAAAAGAAAATAAAAAGTAAAAAAATTAAGTGTATCAAAATAAAATTTTCCTAGACCGTATAAAGAATAAGAATTGTTACCATTACAATATGAAAAGCTTTTTGATGTTATAATAGAGAGAATAAACTCTTATTAATCGAGAAAATCAAAGATATTGGTTAACTATTTTGATTCAATTGCCATTCTCATAAATCAAAGGATATATAGTATTTATCATCAAAGGAAAGGATTGATTGCACATGAAGATGAATACCAATTTTATTATTATTCTTCTCAATAAAAGTGTTGGAAAATGAGAAAGTAGAGCACTATATAAAGATGAAAGACCCATTATTCAAGTAGTAGAACATTATATAAAGACGAAAGACCCATTAACTCATTTAGACATTGCCTTAAGGTTTTGGGTAGAGAGTGATATCTCCTTTATATGATTGTACTTAGATCTTATTGGTATTGTCTTTTCCGTGAACCTTCTCCTTGATACACCTTGAAGGGAGTCTTAGAAAGATATTAAAATTGAAAATAATATTTTAATATACATAAATTTTTTATGTTGATTTGAGATTATTATTTTTTTATTTTCTACTCTTTTTTTGAAAAGAATACAAAAATTTATTTTTTATGATTATTTTATCTTTATATTATGTATTAAATAAATGTAAAAGTGTGTCATTCTATCATTATTTATTAAATTCATACTTGCAAATATTTGTGAACTAATAATAAAAGGCTATAACACACATTGGAAAAATATCTCTTGTGTTTCATTTGATGATCACAATCATAAGGGTTGTATCTATTTGCTTTTTGAAAAATCATATAAGTTTTCAAGACTTATAAGAAACTAGTGAAAAATGAAGTAGAGACATCTATGAAGTGTTTGTGGACGGACAAAGAAGGAAAATTTAACTAAATCCTATTGGGATGAAGTTATAAATTGGGCATTCTATTTGTTGAATTAATGTTCAACACTTGTTGTAAAGGTAGAGCGAAACCTTGAATAGAACACCTTCAAAAGTTTGGGGTTGCATAACATGTGTATATACAATAGGCAAAAAGAGGTAAACTTGATAAGCGTTTTCCTTGTATCATGTTGGGTGATGAGTGAAAGGGTTAGTTCGTTTTTTATCCCAAGACAAAGAGGATTGTAGTTTGTAAGGATATGTAATATTTGAGGAAGAAAAGAGCAAATTTATAAAGAAGACATAGAAGCATAATTGGTTTGGGTGATGATGCTTTCAATAATGATGAGAGAGTGATGTTAGTAATGAAAATAATAGAAGAAAGGAGGACACAAGCTTGAATGGAAAGATTTGTGAGTGGTGAAGACAAAGCAGTGACCTATATATGATACAAGACATTATGAGTGATCATCCAACTTTATTTCTTTAAGCTTTGAAGCATCAGTGATAATAGATGTTATCAAATTAATTCTATTTTTTCAGTGCAATTACAGTGTTCTTAGAGTAGTTAAGATAAAACTAACCTATATCTCCTAATAAATATTGAATTGATTTAAACTACAATAAGTTGTTATAAAACCTACATATAAGGATTAGAAATATAAAACAAAAATAAAAAAAATAAATTGGAGTAAATAAAAATAAATAAAATAGTGTTAGAATGCTATGCACAAATTAAATATAAATAAATAAAACTAAATGATAAACTACTTAAATCTCTACAATGATAATTCTAATAAAGAAAAAAAAACTTTATAGGCATTTCGAAAGCAAAATAAGGGAGATTACTTTGCAATTTAATAAGAACAATTAAAAAATGCAAAATAAATTAAAAGATTTAATTCAATTATGCAAAATTAGGTTGATTTTCTTGTCTTTTCAAAACTTTATTTTAAAAGTTAAAGAAGTTAAATTAATTAAGGTAACTACTCAGTTGATCTTTTAGAACATTATTTATTTCACCATATATTATTAAGATTCAATTTATATTTTATTGTATATGATTAAAATATCAAATTTTTATTTATCTTTTTATTAAGTAAAAACTTGTTAAATATTTAATTGATTATATTATAATAATGAATTCATTTTAATTTTTCTCACTTATTCCATCCTAAATAAAAAGAACTAATAACACTTTTATACATGTATAATATTACTATTTAACTCACATCAAGGTTCACTAATTGAAAATTAATAGTGAGTTATTATTAATTATTATGCATGACTCTCAATATCATTTCAAGACAATCTTAAGCAATAAATAAAATTTAAGATAGAAAACTCTAATAAATAAATAAAGTGAACAACTCGTTATTTATTTAACATCTTAGAATCCATTATTTGAAATTACAAGTAAACCAATTTTAGAGGCTCATGGAGGGTTACAAAACATGATGAAAATAATATGAAAATAAAAGAAAGAATAAGGTGTTGGAGGAAAACAGCTACACGAATTATATGAGATCTTCCAAATGCCTCTCTCATGTCTCCTTTTATAGAGTTGGACCATATTGTAAATGGTTAGAGTTAGTTGCAAATTTGGATTCTCTCTGTAAATAACCTCTTAATATTTAGGAAATATTCAAAGATTTTTTTGTTGATTTTGGAGATTTGAAAGATTTGGCAAGTTTTGTTTATACTTTCTAATATAGTTAAACAAAACATATTTATGCAGTTAACAAATTATTTTTAACATATTTTTATATCTTAAACTAAATTAGTCATTTTAAAATAAATCCTAATTAAAATAATATTTTAAAACACAAAACTCAAATAAAAATCTAAATTTAGAGATTAAATAAGGGTGTAAATTTGTATTCACCACAAATGGAGGAAGTCTATGGACAATAAAATAATCTCAATAAAAAATAATTAACCTTACCAATTCATGGATCTTTGCAACATGCATAGATGATACATTCTTGAGTGGGATGCAAATTCCGTTTCCTTCAAGGAGAAATAAGTGAGATTGTAAAATGAGCAACCCAAAAAATAGGTAAAGAATGGGAAAGAACACAAGGTATGCAAACTATATATAGTTTTTTACAACCTAAAGTAAGCCCCAAGAGCATTGTTCAATCATATATTTGAAGGAAGAGTTTAAAAAATGTCCAAACGAGAAAACATTGTTCACAAAAATAAATATTAATTGAGATAACATATTAATTATTATCATTTATGTTCATGATTTGATTTATATTAGTGATGATGAAGGCACGATGATTGAGTTTAAGAAGTCTATTATGCAAGCTTTTGATATGACTAATTAGGAAAGATGAGACTTTTTTTCTTGAAATTGAAGTTTTGCAAAAACGAGAAGGATTTTTCATGTCTAAAATTAATTGTCCTTGAAGAAGTTTGGAATGTTTTAGAGCAACCATGTAAAAAATCTAATAGTTCCTAAATTTAAAATTAACAAAGATGTTGATGATGCAATTATAAGTGACACTTATTTTAAACAAATGGTTAGAGGTTTGAAATATCTTACAACTATAACGCCCCATATAAAGTTTCATGTTACCTTAACTAGTTAGTATTCATCAAAACCACTCTAATTGCATTTACAAGTTACAAAAGAATATTAAGCTACTTAAAGGAAATTATTGGTTTTGGAATTCTTTTACGAAGAAGACTTGCTTCCTTTCACAGATTCTAATCATGCAAATGAGAAAGATTCTAAATCTACATATAGTTATGTTTTCTTTTTCAGCTCATGAGTGTTATGTGTATCTAAATAACAATCAATTGTTGCTCTTTCAACGAGTAGAGTTTTTCCTACGCTACTGCTTACGTATGTCAATCTATGTGAAAGAGAAAAGTTTTGATAAACCTAAATCATGTTTCAAAAGGTAGCATGATATTCATGTATAATAATAACTCAACTATTAAACTTTTTAAATAAAAAAAATTCAATCATATGAAAGAAACAAATATATTAAAATGTGTTTTCAATTTTTAAGAGATCTTAAAAAAGAAAAGAAAAAGTCACATTGGTGTATTGTGAAACATTACAAATTTAATGACTAAAATTTAGAAACTTCAAATCTTTGACAAACTTAGAATGATAACAATATTTAGTTACAATTATTTAATAGAGAGAAAATGAAAATGACTTTGCTATAGAAAAAATTATTAGATTGAATTTAGAGAAAATAAATTTGGGTTTAATTGCTTAAATAGTTTCCACTTGTGTTTACTTTCTTTCTCTTTTTCAAAAAAGTGTCAACTCGTCCATAATTGCCTTAATGTGTATTAATCAAGTTTAATATTCTAGAAAGAGTGTTAATTATGTAGTGACGTGGCAAAACACATTTGCAACACAATAACATCAAATTTGAATCATCATCTTCTTTATCTCTCCATGCACTTACTCTGCATTGGTTCTTCCTTTTCGAATCATCCTCTTCTTTATCTCTGCATGTCTGCATGCATTTACTCTGCATTTGTTCTTCCCTTCCGCTTATACATTTTATCAATTCCTTCTCTCCACATTTTCTCCACGAAAGAAAAAATATATCTTAATAACAATAATAATGAGCAAAGCTACATTTTACACTGAAATGCAATCAATCTGGTATTGTACACATGGATACCTTTTCATTCAAGATAATCAAAACCTCCCCTTGTTGTGCCAATGAAAAATCCAAGAACTCCCTTACTTCATGTGCATCAAGAAAAGATTGAGGGGCGTCAAAGTCACTGTCCAAGTTAAACCAAACCCTGGTAATCTTCATCAATGTAATCTAGTGCCTACTTCTCCAAATCTCATCAAACCTAGACGTAATCGTTCCGACATAATTTGAAATTGGGGTTAGGGGTTTCACCGTCTTAGCCCAAAAAAGAAAGGGAAAGAAGGAAGAAGAACACAAACATTGCGATATTAAAGAAGGTGTCTCAGATTGTCTTCTTCATCATCATAGTATTAATCTTGGTGCGTAACCCTCTGCAGCGTTCCATGGTAGCAAAAATAACATCATGAAGGTCTACCCTATTCTGTAGAAACGCAACATCTCAATTCAGTTCGACGTAGATGGGGAACCCCATATCAAAGGCACATCCGCTGTTGGGGATCACCGGTAAGAAGCTCTGGAGTCTCCCACACATGTTCAATTGTGTCTTAGAGCTCTAATTCCACTCCAACGCTAACATGATGATGGAGAAGGCCCTTGACTACTTTCTCTTGGAACTCGATAATTTTTTTTCCTAAACCATAATTGCAAATTTTCACATCAGAAAACTTTTATGGGTTACACATTAGAAAACAAATGTCTTGACACCACAAAATTCTGACCATAACATGCCCAATATGTTAAAGGTTAAGTCAAAGTTAGTATTTAAATGCAATAAACTTAACTAATGCACATCAAGATATTAAATGAAAAAATTGACATTTTATTTTAAGAAAAGACAAGTTGCTCTAACAATTAAACCACATAAATTACTATTACCAAGAGAACACATTTGTACTTACATATTTTGAAATCTTTGTTCAATCAAATTATCCATAAACTTTACAAGTTTCATGTATTTATTTTTCATTATATACAAGATTGGTAAATATTTACAATGTAAAAAAATTAATTATATCATGCACTTTTGATAATTTTGTTTCAAAATATATATATATATATATATATATATATATATATATATATATAGTCTATAAAATGTTATAAGTCATTACATTTCTCCTTGTCAAGAATATAAAAATATTAAGTTAATTTACAGAGTTTCCTACTAATAAAATTGGAAAACTCTCACAAAAAGTGAAGGTTTGTTGTTTCACATATTAACTACACACTATTCTTTAGTAAAAGGAAAAAGAATAGTTAGCAATGCACTCATTACACAACTCCATGTATCAAATAACTGAAATGAATTTTTTTTATAACAAATAGTTCTTCCTAGTCTGTAAATTAAGCAATGTGGGATTTAATAAGAAGCACACTATCTCTTCCCTTCGTTGGTGTTCTGTTCCTATTATGTATATCATTGATAAGTGTGAAAAAGAGTTGTTTTTATACTTATAAATGAGCTCAATCTTGTAATTATTCATGTTGTTCCTCATTGAAAAGTTGTAATAGGTAGTAGATTGTTATGTAAAATATTGTACAGGAAATGGTGTATTATTTAGACTCTGTCAGCTAATTTTCGTAAAGCGAAAGCCAAAATTCGCACTGCCAGAAGAAGGAAATTCACATAGCGCACCAGTACATGTGCGTTGAGCGAATTAATGAAATTAAGTGGCTTTAAAAGACGTGACAGAAAGACAGAAACATTATTCTGATAGAAGTTCCGGACAAAAGAAAGAAATGAAAACATCTCAGGAACTTCCGGAGACTACTTCAAGGCATCAAGACACCATTGTTGCAAGGGATTGCTTCAAATGTGTACGTTTTAGATAAATAGGAATAGTTAAATTTCTCTTCGGCTGGGATTGGATGTAATGAACTTACTATGATGTAATTTTCCTGCTCAATATATCGTTGTTTGTTCATATAATCTTTCTTGAATTTATTATCATTGTATGAAAATATAATGTTATTTGAATGTCTTTGATTACTGGAAAGTAACTTTGAACATGAACGTTGATAGAGCACTTAAGTGATTTGGGATCTATAGACTCAATAACTTGATCATTCTTAACATCGGACTTAATGCAAATTGTATATTAAATTGACTAAGGGATTATCATTTTAATATATTAATTTAGAACTAGTTGCTTAGGGATTAGGACTAGTATGCCTTGATGTGAATGTTTGAATGAAGTAATGAAATATTGAACAAAGTTTTATATTCATATAATTCATGAAACCCAATTCCAACGAAGTTTCTTTTAAATATAAATTCCTTGCATACCAACTGTTTGATAAAATACCAAAAATAGTTTCTTGTGTTGTTTTGTGCATTTTGATGTCTAATTAAGTTATAAAAGGAAGAATTGTCATGTGTTGCACAAGTCCCTTGGGAGACGATACTTTTACTTATTCACTGTATTACTTGGAACGATTTGGTATACTTGCCAAAAAGTTATCAATCATCTATAATCTCCACTTGTCACTTTCTTCCCATTTTCATTGCTAAGAATTCTTCATGTTTCATCTCACTTTAAATCTTTGGCATCACTTCTCCAACATTGTGAAACAAAGGAGGAAGAGAGAAAAAATCAGCCTTAAAGCTCTGCTTTGAAAGAGAGCAACACACATAGATTTCACCCTTCTTCATCGAAGTAACATTTGCATTGGCCACATTCAAGTCTGAATATTGCAATCCTCACCACTGGTTTCACAATCTCTGTTCTCTTTAGTTTCTTCTTCCACCAAAGCATAAAAGGGTGCCTGTAAACATCATATTGGAAATTGGTCCCCAAACTTTATACACCATAGACATTTTCTAACATCAAATGTCACATTCATAATAGCAAGATCCTCACAAACACATCTTTCCACCAAAGAAAACAACCGATTGCAAGCCTACAAAAACCTGTCTTAAGGAAGAGGAAACACAACAAACATAAAGGTTGAATTTCCACCAATCGCAACAATAAGCATAAAAAGTTTATTCAATAGAGCAAATAATCCAAAACATACTCCAACAATTGACATATGATAACAGCAAGAGGACTCAAGTACCAAATAATAATAAATAGTCCTAGTTTGTTCACCTCAGTTCTCAGTTTCAGTGTTCGTTTTTGAAGTTATCCATTTTCTTCATTCAAGCCCTCATTCCACAAACATAACACAATAATTAAAGTGAAAATAAATAACAGACCAAAGCATATACGAAAACATAAAGCAAGAATGATGTATGAGAAAGAAGTATAAAGTGTGGTTAAAGACTGATGACAGAAAGATAAGATGGAGCGAGGACAGAAAAAAGAGAAATTAGGACACCTGTAACCTAGGTGAGAGCAACCCGTATCGAAGAATTGGTGTGAAGAGGCAATGGATATGCATATCTCTCACCCAAATCAAATTTCGCCATAGACAAACTCAACCAGCTTTTCTTGCTTCTGCTTATCTCTTTCTCTATCTTTGTAATAATCCATACCCACTGTTAATATATATATATATATATATAATATATATATATATATATATATATATATATATATCATGGACATAGCTTATGCATTATCCTAAATATATAAAACTATAATTGGATTAGTACCTATACATGTGAAATTGATTGGTAATTCTATTTGTTTTCTAATATTATTAACGGTTTCACTCTACACGAAAATTTGTTCAGACGGATTGTGAATTAAATTCGTGTTTACTTTCATTAATTTGAAAGCGAGTAATTGCGGGACGTTGGTTTTTCGCATCCACTCTAATATGCCGCGATTTGGAGGGAATGAAAAAAAAAATCTCTTTTTTGACTGTCATACTAGTCTCGAAGTGGTGCTTCAACTATTTCAATTTTCTTCAATTCCTTATTTTTATATTCTTCAACATAGTGTTGCACTGTGTCTAATTATATAACCTCAGCTGTGTAGTGAATATATGCATATAATTTCACACCAACCCATGACTTGATAAGACGTTAACAGTTCACAAATGTTACCATATAAGTTCACGAAGGTGGAACTTTTATTTTATTATAATTAGATGATTGTATCAAATAAATGTAATTATATTATATCAATTTTAATTATATTTTATTATATAAAACTTGTTATTTACTTCTAACCAATTTTTTAAACATGATTATTTCATTTTACTTAAATAATATTTATTTTATTTTAAAAGATAATTTTTATTTTTTTCATTTTTATAAACTTTTTTAGAATTAAATATAACATTAACAATTATCATTTTATATTACATTAATAACTAGGGGCTTTTTGATAATATTTAATTTCTATCAATTAAACAAATTTTATTTATCTGTAACATCAATCAAATCCTACATTAATTCTCGTAAATTTTACTTCCAAATCCACTTAAATAAATAACAATTAATTTAGTTTCAAATTCTTTCAAATTCTTTGAAATCCATCCAGTTACTTTTCCCCAATTCCTCTTCCTGAAGTTAAGAAAGCATAAATGATTATTTGACATCATCACTGTGACATTGGATTTTTTTAAATCTATTTAACTTGTAAGTCAGCAATGTGACAGTCATTTGTATGAAAAAACTTTTGCTTTCTCTATGTAATAAATTTTAATATTTTGTCTGGTATTTTAGTATATACTATGCTTATTTGTATACATATTTCTTTTGTCCTATTAGATACTTATGAAATTATATATTTAATAAATTATTTCACATATCTTATTTAGAATTATATGTTTTACTATGAAATTCCAATTGCAATAAAAATATTGATAGTTATTTTATTGCGATTAGGTTATCATTTTCATTAATATTTACCGGCTTCCTAATGCGAAGTTATGCCTACAGCAAAAAATTTCTAGAAGTTTATTTTCCGTGTACATTAAAGTCAAATGACTATTAATCTCCTCACGTTTTGTTAGTTGTTTTTTTTTTCAATTTGCTCAGTTTCCACCACATTGTCTTCTTCATCATCATATTATTAATCTTGGTGCGCAAAAACAACATCATGAAGATCTACCCCATATTAAAGGCACATGCGCCGTTGGGGATCACCGGTAAGAAGCTCTGGAGACTCCCACACATGTTCAACTGTGTCTTGGAACTCCAATTCCACTCCGACGCTAACGTGATGATGGAGAAGGCCCTTGACTACTTTCTCTTGGAACTCGATAACTTTTTTTCCTAAACCATAATTCCAAATTTTCACATCAGAAAACTTTTATGGGTTACACATTAGAAAACAAATGTCTTGACATCACAAAATTCTGACCATAACATGCCCAATAAGTTAAAGGTTAAGTCAAAGTTAGTATTTAAATGCAATAAACTTAACTAATGCACATCAAGATATTAAATGACAAAATTGACATTTTATTTTAAGAAAAGACAAGTTGCCCTAACAATTAAACCACATAAATTACTATTACCAAGAGGACACATTTGTAATTACATATTTTGAAATCTTTGTTCAATCAAATTATCAATAAACTTTACAAGTTTCATGTATTTATTTTTCGTTATATACAAGATTGGTAAATATTTACAATGTAAAAAAATTAATTATATCATGCAACTTTTGATAATTTTGTTTCAAAATTATATATATATATATATATAATTAAGGTCTATAAAATTTTATAAGTCATTACATTCCTCTTTGTTAAGAATATAAAAATATTAAGTTAATTTATAGAGTTTCCTACTAATAAAATTAGAAAACTCTCACAAAAAAGTGAAGGTATGTTGTTTCACATATTAACTACGCGCTATTTTTTAGCAAAAGGCAAAAGAATAGTTCGCAATGTAGTCATTAAACAACTCCTTGTATCAAATAACTGAAATGAATTTTTTTTTATAACAAATAGTTCTTCCTAGTCTGTAAATTAAGCAATGTGGGATTTAATAAGAAGCACACTATCTCTTCCCTTTCTTGGTGTTCTGTTGCTGTTATGTATATCATCTATGATCTCCACTTGTCACTTTCTTCCCCTTTTCATTGCTAAGAATTCTTCATGTTTCATCTCACTTTAAATCTTTGGCATCACTTCTCCAACATTGTGAAACAAACGAGGAAGAGACAAAAAATCAGCCTTAAAGCTCTGCTTTGAAAGAGAGCAATACACATAGATTTCACCCTTCTCCATCGAAGTAACATTTGCATTGGCCACATTCAAGTATGAACATTGCAACCTTCACCACTGGTTTCACAATCTCTGTTCTCTTTAGTTTCTTCTTCCACCAGAGCATAAAAGGGTGCCTGTAAACATCATATTGGAAATTGGTCCCCAAACTTTACACACCTTAGACATTTTCTAACATCAAATGCCACATTCATAATAGCAAGATCCTTACAAACACATTTTTCCACCAAAGAAAACAACCGATTGCAACCCTATGAAAACATGTCTTAAGGAAGAGGAAACAACAAACATAAAGGTCGAATTTCCACCAATCGCAACAATAAGCATAAAAAGTTTATTCAATAGAGCAAATAATCCAAAACATACTCCAACAATTGACATATGATGACAGCAAGAGGACTCAAGTACCAAATAATAATAAATAGTCCTAGTTTGCTTCACCTCAGTTCTCAGTTTCAGTGTTTGTTTTTGAAGTTATGCATTTTCTTCATTCAAGCCCTCATTCCACAAACATAACACAATAATTAAAGTGAAAATAAATAACAAACCAAAGCATATACGAAAACATAAAGCAAGAATGATGTATGAGAAAGAAGTATAAAGTGTGGTTAAAGAATGATGACATAAAGATAAGATAGAGCGATGACGAAAAAAGAGAAATTAGGACAACTGTAGCCTAGGTGAGAGTGACCCGTATCGAAGAATTGGTGTGAAGAGGCAATGGATATGCATATCTCTCACCCAAATCAAAGTTCACCATAGACAAACTCAACCAGCTTTTCTTGCTTCTGCTTATCTCTTTCTCTATCTTTGTAATAATCCATAATATATATATATATATATATATATATATATATATATATATATATATTTTCATGGACATAGCTTATGCATTATCCTAAATATATAAAACTATTATTGGATTAGTACCTATACATGTGACATTGATTGGTAATTCTATTTGTTTTCTAATATTATTAACGCTTTCACTCTACCCAAAGCGAGTAATTGCGGGATGTTGGCTTTTCGCATCCACTCTAATATGCCGTGATTTGAAGGGAATGAAAAAAAAATCTCTTTTTTGACCTAACAGGATTGTCATACTAGTCTTACAGTGGTGCTTCAACTATTTCAATTTTCTTCAATTCCTTATTTTCTTATTCTTGAACATAGTGTTGCACTGTGCCTAATTATATAACCTCAGCTGTGTAGTGAATATATGCATATAATTTCACACCAACCCATGGCTTGATAAGACGTTAACAGTTCACAAATGTTGCCACGTAAGTTCACGAAGGTGGAACTTTTATTTTATTATAATTAGATGATTGTATTAAATAAATGTAATTATATTATATCAATTTTAATTATATTTTATTATATAAAACTTGTTATTTACTTATAACCAATTTTTTAAACATAATTATTTCATTTTACTTAAATAATATTTATTTTATTTTAAAAGATAATTTTTATTTTTTTCATCTTTATAAACATTTTTAGAATTAAATATAAGATTAACAATTATCATTTTATATTACATTAATAACTAGGGGCATTTTGATAATATTTAATTTCTATCAATTAAACAAATTTTATTTATGTGTAACATCAATCAAATCCTACACTAATTCTCAAACTTTACTTCCAAATCCACTTTCATATACTTCCAAATCCACTCAAATAAATAACAATTAATTTAGTTTCAAATTGCTTCAAATTCATCTATTTCCTCTTCCCGAATTCATCATCCTCAAGTTAAGAAAGCATGATTATTTGACATCATCACTATGACATTGGATTTTTTTTAAATCTATTTAACTTGTAAATAAGCAATGTGACAGTCATTTGTATGAAAAAACTTTTGCTTTCTCTATGTAATAAAATTTAATATTTTGTCTGGTATTTTAGTATATACTATGCTTATTTGTATACATATTTCTTTTGTCCTATTAGATACTTATGAAATTATATATTTAATAAATTATTTCACATATCTTATTTAGAATTATATGTTTTACTATGAAATTCCAATTGCAATAAAAGTATTGATAGTTATTTTATTGCGATTAGGTTATCATTTTCATTAATATTTACCGGCTTCCTAATGAAGTTATGCCAGCAAAAAATTTCTAGAAGTTTATTTTCCGTGAACATTAAAGTCAAATGACGATTAATCTCCTCACGTTTTGTTAGTTGTTTTTTTTTTCAATTTGCTCTCAGTTTCCACCACATTTTCTGTTTTCTTTACTTTCTTTTTTTGTATTTGTTGTTTTTTTTCATGTTACCATTCTTATATTTTAGTTTAGATGGCCGAGATTTTGAAATATGAAGTGAAGGGGTTAATCTTGCAAATAATGATAACATAAAGAGAATGTTACTAAATACTAAAAGCATAACAAAATTAATTAAAGGACAAAAGAATAGTTTCCTCTATGAATTAAAACATATTTAAATCAAAATAAAACATTACAAAACAAAGTGTGGGCGGTTCTCTTTTGACACTGCTCATTTTCAACAAAAATTCTTTAGTAAATTTGCACACTCCCATTGCATCAATTCAATACACGCTAATCGATGTCGGGGTACAGTAAGAAACACTATTTATGTTTTGTGACTTCTTGTTGTAAATAAAAATTTAATTTTCTTTTATTATCTAATGTGTGCTTGGTCGACGTTAACCCTTTATAAATAAAATTACCTTCTGTAAGATTAAATATATTTTTAATCTATAAATTTTGCAAAATTGAAATTCGTTCAAATTTTAAACTTTACAAATAAATATATATAATGTTTTAATCCATTGTATAAAAAAAATTGTATTAATCGATATTTTGAACTGATATTTGAACTATTTATATCATTTGTTAAAAATAAATTTAATATCACTAGGTTAACCTAGTTATATTAATTTATTTTTAAAATTTAAAATCAAAATATTTTAAAATTTTGAACATGAATATATTCTAATTTTTTGTATAAGTTTAAATACTAAAAACATATTTAATTATTTTATTTATTAACGAGTGTGGACAACATTATACATATATAAATAAAAACTGAATATTTTTTTGTTACTCAGTGTGAGTCTGGTTGACGCTAGTCCTTTATAAAAAAAAATTAAATTTCTTTTATTGCTCAATGTGGACATGATCAATGCTACAACTATATAAATAAGAAAAATCATATTCTTTTGTTGATTAGATACTAGCCCTTTATAAATAAAATATAATTTTTTTGTTACTGAGCGTGGATGTTATCAACGCTTTTATAAATAAAAAGTAAATTTGCTTTTATTATTGAGATCAATCCAACACGTAAAAAGGTTAGTGTCCAGCTCAAGACCAATATTACATTATGTTAAGAAGGTATTTTTCTTTTAAAAATTAGTAACTTTATTTAACGATTTTTTATTTTAATTATTCTTTTAAAATTAAATTCAATCTAACCAATAAGATCAGGACACATGATATTGTTAAAAAGTTATTAAAATACGATGTTACGTAGGAGAACAAAGAAAGTGCAGTGAACAATATAAAAAGGCTAAAAACATGTATGGTGTGCGAGAGAGTGAAGGAAAGAAAATGGCCGGCTAAAATGGGGAATCATAACATTTTCTTTGGTGACTTCTCCCTTGGTGCAAATCCTTTCATCTCGGTTTCACAGATCAAGAATCCAAAACATAAAAATTACGGATTTCCCAACAAGAATCACCCACATTTGAATTTTCAATAAGTCCAAACAGCATCCAGAGACCAGAAGACCCGTAACAGCTAGCTTCCAATTATGCCACCAAAAGAAAGCCAAAAAGAAAACATTACACGAGGAATGCTGCAATATATAGTATATACACGAGACACAAAGATGGACATGTTCAATCGTTCATGTACTTTCACAAAAAGAGAACATGGGATCAGCACACGATGAGGACCCCAATGTTTTCCACTTTAGCCATCCACATCCTTTGCAATGCACCACCCTACCCTCCGCACCAAATATTCTAAGCTGCTTTGGATGCAACATCAAAATTAACTCTGCTGACGACTATTACCAGTGCAAAACATGTGCTTTTTCTCTTCACCATGTCTGCTACAACATGCCCTTAATCACCAACCACCCTTCACATCCAGCCCACCATCTACTCCTCCTTCCTCTACCTTCCACCAAACCTACTCTCAACTGTGTCGCATGTGGCCACCGTGTCACGGCCTTTTCCTACCACTGTGCTCAATGCGCCATCTTCTTCCATGCCTTGTGTCTTGCACTCCCTCTCTCCCTCGCAATCACATGCCACCCCCACAAAATCAAGCTTGAGTTTTCACCACCCTATGAGTTCTTCTGTGACTTGTGCAACCAGCCCAGTAATTACAACCACCGCTGGCTCTATAGATGCAACATGTGTGAATTCGACACACATGTAGCTTGTGCCCTTGAAAACCTAGAGCCCCGTCTGTTTCAAAGCCCGTCTTTCTCTCGATCAAGCCCTCTGTTACGGCAACTTACCCGTCACCAAGTGGAGCACACAAAATTCAGTGCAAGTTTAGGTGATAGTTTCAAAGGGTATGAGTACGGGATCATGAGTTTGGTGGCGGAACAGATTGGAGGGGGACCCAGAGAAAATTTTGATAGTAAAACCGCTGGATGGAACAAGAGATTGTACAGTAGTCCAAAGAAAAATCTTAACAGAGCTGAGAGTGAGAGGATGAAGAATGCTCAACTTCAATTACTGGGAAAAGAACTAAACCCTGATGAACTTTTATCAAAATTAGAAGAAAGAACACCACTTCGGGATAAATGGACTCCACTTTCTGATCATTCACCGTTTAGCTACCAAAACAGCGACTCATATTTTTCAATAGATTTGGCAAAGTCATATTCAACCCATTCAGGTAGAAGTCAAGTTCAAAAAGATGGTGGCAGTGACCAGATAACACGAGCTGCTACTAACTATGTAAACAATTGTGGACAACGTGAAGAACCATCCGTTCCAGTTAATAATAAGCCGAACGCAGATGTTTTGATCAAAGAAGGACGAACTAGTGATGTTGGGAAATCAGACCGGAGAGTTATGATGAAAAATGCTAACGAAAGCCACGCTAAACGGTCTGTTCAAGACAAAACAATATCGGAGACAGTAAGTTCCAATTAGTACCTTTTATTTCTTCAGCCTCCACGCTCCAAAATAAAATCTCTTTAATCGATTCTTGTTTTTTCATCTGAATGACAAAAAAGAAAAATGATTCCACAGTTCCCTCAGCAGTGAGAGAGGTGGAATATATAGGTAAAGAGATAGATATAAATAATAAATGAAATAAAGCAGAAGAAAAGAAAGTGGTATAGGAAGAAGGATAACAGTATATAAACCTTATTAACTGCAGAAATTATATATTCACAATTTTTTTATAATAATATACTATATAATACTAATATTTGAATCTGCTGATAATAATTTTATAAATAATTAAGTAATGGTCAACTAATTGCAAATATATGGAGTAATAAATACAAAACAATAATTATCTCTCCTATTATTATATGTTCTATGATCTACGATTTTTCTATTTTGTTCTTTCATATCTGTTAATGGGAATATTGATGAGTGTTAAATATTATCATAAAAGGAAATAAAATTAGTGTTGAAAATATGATATAAAGAATTAAGAAGAGAAAGAGGATTGGGTGTACAAGTTTCTTTCTCTCTAGAAGTTGGTGCAGAGAGATAAGCATAAAATAAAAGGTGTGAATAAAATATAGGGTAACATGAATTATTTTTCTTGAATTCTCATATAGAATTATTAGTCATAATAATTAAGTATGCTGCCTTTTTGGAATATCCGACAGGTAAAAAACAGAAGCTAAGTAAGGGGTCTTTTTCATTATGATGACACTAAGTAAAAATACAATAACTAATGTTATACATTGATACTTTCAGGGAAGATCCAGCTGTTCTTGTTGGAGGAAATTCCTAAATTGCTGCCTTTAGCATTGACAAGTGGTAGGCACACCATGTTTGGACCACATAATATGAAAACCATAATAAATCGGTTTTCAAATTTGAGAAGAGCAGAATGATATCGCAAGAAACTAGACTTACCTGATTCGCAGAGGAGCTTCTAATGTGGAATTCTTGTTTTCAAAATGTTGGCTTGTAATTGTGAAGTAATCTAGATCGAGCTTCAAGTATAATCAGAAAAGAGATAACAGATTCACCTGTAAAATGCTTTTGATACTTAGTAATATATATATATATATATATATATATATATATATATATATATATATATATATATATATATATATATATATATATATATATATATATATATATATATTATTAAATGTGACCATTTTTGTTTCAGTTTACCACATTATTATTTTAAAATTGCTTAAAATGTTAGACTCTCAATTGTTTTTCATAAGATTAAAAATTGGACTTAAAAAGATAATAGACTAAACAAATAATAAGTTTCCTTAGAATAAATTTTAATTTTAATTTTAAAATTATAACTCCAAATTCATGTTAGTCTAAATTTTTTTTAATAGGGAATATATCTCACAATATGTTTTCATTTTTGTTTAAGTTAATTATTCATATGAGCATATATTACTTTTATTATAATATTTTAAGTTTGAATTCATTTTTCTTTGATTTCATATGCAAATACTTCTTAATATATCTATGTCTTTTAAGTTGTTTATCTATCTATATGTACTTCTATTTACAAATTTTAACATTAAATTTGTGTTGTTTTTATTTTGTACAGATCAATATTTCACAATATATATATATATATATATATATATATATATATATATATATATATTATTACTTTAACCATGATCTCTATTTCTTTAATATAATATATAATTCAAAACTTTAATTTTTCATTATCTAACAATATTATTTTACTACACATTACTAATTAATTATTATGTATTTTATGATTTAACACAAACAAATTCATACTTAAATGCTTAATTCTAAAAAAAAAAAACTATGAACGCATCAATGATTAGTTTCCACCGTGTCAATGACAAAATCAATACCAGCATGTATTTTTGTTTAAAAATTTTAACCTCAAATTGATGTTACTTTAAGTTTTTTTAATAGGTTTTACATCTCACAGTATGTTGCATTTTATGCATTTATAGATGTTAATTTTCTTTAGAATATATAACTTCATTTTTCTTTCTATATAACCAATACATTTTCAATATTTCACTCTATTTTAAGCTATTTATATTTACATGTGCTTTTATTTAAAAGTTTTAACATCAACTTTGTCATATATTTATTTTGTACGAGATCAATTTTGCAATATATGCTTATATTTTACTTTAACAACGACTTGTTCATCTTAATATAATATATAACTCAAATGTTTAATGCTAAATTTTAATCATATAACAATATTATTTTACTACACATCACTAATTAATTATGTCAATTTTATATTTTAAAACAAATAATTTCATATTCAAATATTATTATTTAATCTTTTCATTATTGTTATTTGTATTATTATTATTATTATTATTATTATTGGTATTTTAGTTGTATTTTCTATAATCTAAAGAAATCAATATTAAAATTGTAAAATCCTAGAAAATGACATTTTAGAAGTGATAGTGGTTTAAAAATAATGTGACTCGATTATTTTAATATCAACATGTTTTAATATAAATAGTTTTGTTATGAACGAGTTTCATTATTTTTAAACAAACAATCTCTTAGAAATCACTTTTCTAGAGTTTTTTGACTTCTAATTAAGAGTCCTTTCTTTCCGTTCATTTGATTGAAGAACCGAGACTGTAAGATTGATCATTGCGACAAGCTTTTCAATTTGGACCGATCAGTGTCTCCATTCATGTAAGTTGGTTTTTTGCCCCTTTTCTTAGTGTGTATGTTCTTCTTGTACATGTAAATCATCTTAGAGCTGTGAAGTACTTTAAAGCTGATAGGTATTGTTCAAGCTAATGATTTCAAGTAAAACAAAATATTGTTAAGGGTTGGTTGCAAATTAACGGATTAGAGAATGTACGGAAGATGAGTTATGTATAGCAGATACAAATTGTTTGTCAAACTTAAAGGAATATTCACGCCTTAGAATTGAGGTTGAGAGTTACATTTGAGAGTAATGGTTATGCCAATCTACACTTTTGAACATTTTATCATTTAGCACAAAGGTATGGTTTGCAGTTAGTTAAGGTGTTGAAGACATTAACTCGATCAAGTTTAGACGGTTGTTATAAGAGAAAATAAGGAGAGCATACTTTTCTTTCTACCTGATGAGTGAATTTTCAAGGGCAAAAATTTTTTCTTGTTGAGGATAATGTAAAGACCTAGAAAATGACATTTTAGAAGTGATAAATGTTTAAATATAATGAGACTTTTAATATGAAAATATTTTAATATAATGAGTTTCATTATTTTAAAACACACAATCTCACTAGAAATCACTTTTTCTAGGATTCTCTAACTTTTTTCTTAGAATTTTTCTTCTCTACTCTTCTGATTGAAGAACCAAGATTGTAAGATTGATCCTTAGGACAAACTCTTCAATTTGGATTGATCAGTTTCTTCATTTTTGTAAGTTGGTTTCTACCAAATTTCTTGGTCTATATGTTTTTCCTGTGCATGTGAATCGTCTTAGTTCGCATATAGTGTTTGAGTGTTCTATACGAATCTCTATTGATTATTCTAATGGTGTGTCCTGATTGTTTGTGTTGTTCCTAGGTATAGATAGGACATCTTGTGAGCTTGAAGAGATTTGGGATTCCTTAGAACAATTCCGTATGTCTTTCATGTAAGAGAAGTTAATTGCATAATTTTTATATGATTAATACCATACAATTGCTAATTGTAAGATTGTATGATGTTTTGCTTGCATGATTGAGCTCTATGATGAAATATTAAGGTTTCGATTTGGCTTACTTGAATTGTATGAGGAAGTTAGGAATGTTGCCTAATTGGTATTGCAGATGATATTGTTTGAATTATTGAAGGTTGTGTAATTCAAATTTGGTATGTGTTGACATCTATGTTTGTTGGCTGAAATGGCATAAGTCTACAAAATTTCTTGGTCTACAAAATTATGTTAGTTGGGCGAGACAAGACTCGTTGAACTACTTTTGGAAAAATTTAAGTTTGTGAATTTCAATGATTATTTCGTTGGGTGTGATATTTGATCTAGGCGAGTAGGCTATCAGGCACTTACTCGCTAAGCGAGAAAATGTTCTCAATGATCAAAATTACAGAGCCTGACTCTATTTTCTTATATGTTCTATTATAATAAGTTTAATGTATGATATTGTGAATGTTAAAAGATGTTTATCCGAGGATGGTTGATAGATTTATGATAAATGTGTATGCGAATAATGATTTATGAAATGTGATGATGATGTGAATGTAGGGGATTCCAGGGAAGGAAATCCCATTTGATGTAATTAATAGTGTGTGCATTGATGTAAAGAGTCATCACCGAAGGTTTATCCTGATACTCTAATACTCATTCAAGCTCATGTACAACAAAATAAGTCATGTGGTGAGAGAGGCAGAATATCCTATCATTAAGAACAGTCCCAGGGTTCTTACAACGGTTAAAGGGACTAACCTTGTGTATGGTAAAGTGAAACTCATTGACAATGACTCTACATGTAGTAGAGATCATCACAAGTGCAAAAACGACCATTAGTCCTACATGAATGTTTAGATTCAAATGATTGAGTCTAGTATGAGTTTTTATGTGATATGGTTGTCTTTATGAACGAGTGATGTATGATAATGTCTCTATGTTTCTTTTATGAAACTCTATTGCACATTATCTTACCTTGTAGTTTCTTTTAGTGTTTCTTGTTATTTGTTTGTTCTTTTTGTGATGATCACCTTATTAGTCCGAGCAGATGAGAGGTAGGTGTTGAAGCATCTGGTGGAGGATTGTGATATGCGAAATATTCTTCTTTATCGTCTAGTAGTTTTTTTCAGTTACTTTAAACATATTTTATTGTTTTTCGTTAACTGTATTAATACTTTATATTTATATTTATATGTTGAGAAAATCTATTTTGTTTATCAATTTTATAATGTCTTAAATTAAAATTAGAATGTTACAAAAATAATATTATTTTATTTTTCATTAATTTAAATAAAAGGTGAAAAACACCCATAATTGACTTTTTTTTCTTCGTATTTTTTAAAGTCTTCATTTAAATATTATATTTATAATTATACATAATTATAATACTTAAATTAATAAATTATTCATTTAAATATAATAAAAGTTACATTAATTTTTTAATACAAGTTAACAGTTAAAAAAAACAACGACCCGGTCTCATACTAGTATTGGGTTGAAAATTTTATTTCATCCATATCATAGAGGTTGGATATTGACGCAACAAATCTTTTGAAAGTAAAGAAATTAAAAAAAAAGTGACCAACCAAATAAATATATATATGATATCACTGTCACAAGAATATTACTTTATTACATTAAGAAAAAAAAATTTATAAAAGTTATCACGAGGTGAATAAATGTAAAGTAAAGCAATAAATACAATAATACAAAATATATGGATAATACTTCATAAAATTTTATACCCATTAAATAATCTATAACAAAATGAACTTGATGGTTAAAATTCAACTTGTTCTAAGAACGGTGTAGTGAGGAAGAATTGAGTACATTCAGTGTATAAATCATTTTATTCTGTCTTAATTTTTTTTTTAATTTTACAATGTCATTATTTCTAAAATACTTTTTATAACTTTTATTTTAATACAAAACTCTTACTGGACTTACATTTTTATTTAGTTATTAGTAAAAAAATAAGTTGTTCGTTTGATTTAGGATTTTATTTAATGTATGAATGCTTTAATGAATGACATCAAAGTACATATTTTTTTCTAAATACTATGATAAAGTGTACCATTCCTGCAGTGAAGGAGACATTGTATTACCACTAAACCAGAAGTGACGAAATTTGTCTCGAAAATTATAAGTGAAATGAGATCGAATAGAAGTTGCAAGCAAATATTAACATAGCAATTGTGATGCTCTGAAAGTGGTAAGAGATGAATCACAGTCACATTCTACAATGGTTTTGGTTATCTTTGATTCTCTTGAAAAATAATATGCTAGTTAGTTATTAGTGTTGGAAAAACGGGCCATCCGGTCCGATCAACTCCGATCCACTATGGGTTGATCACTTAGTGAGTCAATTTAATTCGACTTATTTATTAACAAATTAGAAAAATTCGAACCCGTCCCGACTCATCACGAAGGGGTGGATAAATGGGTTTTACAATTTTTTTAAATAAAAAAAATTATAAATTTTGTATAATTTAAATCTAAACAAATTTCACTCGTAAATTTTTTCGCGGTGTTTAATTAATTTTGAAAATAGGGAACTTAAATAATTTTTTTCAGTCCGGACAAGTCAGGTTTAAATCTGACCCGCATAAAAAAATACAATTTTTTCAAACTTAATCCAACCCGAACCTATGGTGGGTCGATTACCCCGTGGGTTGTGACCCATTTTGAATGTTGTACTAATTATGCATGTCTAGAATGAGACGCTTGATTATAATTCTTTTTTGAAATGATGTCTTAAATTATAAATAAAGTTAATTTATAGCTTATAGCATATAAACAAATATAAATTTGATTTTATAAAATCTAGTACCTTAGTGAGGGAGTGAAGACATAACATATCTAGGTTTGGTTGTGAAGAAGAAACAGTAATTATTGCGTACTTTTCTGAGAGGTATGATGATGAGTTCAAAGAAGCAAAAGGCATCATTGCAGAATCAGAGGTAGCTAGAGAGAAACAGTCCCACCATAGTTCTGAATTCTCACATTCCACCATTTTAACCACATAGTGCTCACACAACCAGATCTCACTCTTCTGATAAAAATGGAAATGGTAAAGGGATCTATCAATTAATTCTTTTATGCAGTACAACCCTTTTGAGGACTCAAAAATCGGGGCCTCACCCTCCACTTCTTCCTCAACTTCTTGAATCAATTATCGAATCATTGTGCTCTCCATCATTAACTCCTCACACTTCAAATTCTCTTTACAATATGGTAAAAGGTTATAATTAAGTTACTTAGAAAAATATGAGATAGATAAAGTACTTTCTGTCTAATAATTTTGATGCATGAGGAATGTGAAGAAGAACGAAAGATGCTTCTGCTTTGGCATGAAAACATCCAAAATGTTGCAGAGATTAATTAAGAATAATTAGAGAAGTAAAAAATGGTTGTGGTTAATTAATTTTGCTTAAGTGTGTGGTAGTTTGGCTTGGTGTGGCATTGGTGGACCATGTAGGCACATGCAATTGAATACATTATCCCACTGGGGTAAGTGAAAGGATGGTATTGCCTATTGCCAAGACTTGCTCTGCTGTTTGGGGGCCCTCTCATCTCATCAAGCTTAACCCATTTTTGCCCCTTTCACTACTGACAAGTGGCATCCACATACCCAAAAAATATCAACTTTTTAACCATTTCCACCACTAACAAACATCTTAATGCATGTGAGTTTCATCATCCATCAATGCCTCAATTTAAGACCCAAAGCAACACGCAATATACATGATCTCCAAAGCTACTTGTATTTTTAACAAATTCAAACTCTACAAATTTGTTATATATGTTTCTCCTTTTTTTTTTCAATAAATGATTCGATAATGACAAATTTGTTAACATAGACTCTAATTCATGATTATGATATTATGTTAAAGTGAATTTTAAACCTAATTCAACTTTATAAAATCATAAGACAAGATTTATATTCATATATGTATACTTTAAAATTTTATAAAATCATAAGATAATATTTACATGTGATGTATATTTTAAATTGATTTTATCCTTATTCGATGTTAAGAAATGGACTTTAAGCTTAACTCAAGTTCATAAAATCGACTTGTAAGATGAGGTTTACATCCACTTATGTATTATAAATCGTTTTATTTCTAGTTAACGTGAGACTCCAAATGTCGATGTAAGATTTCCAACACTTTTAATTCATGGTAGTTGATTCACTTTTAATGGTTGAAGCTTGCGGTCGTAAGCTTATTCATAATACTGTGTTTCTCAGTCAAATTTCAATGCATGTGATAAACTTGGAGGACTTTTGTTGAGGTTGTTTGAGGAACATGAGTTAATTGGCTTGTCTAGGAACAACTGTGACACCAGCAACCAGAAGAGAACCTTTTATATTGATTGTAACTTATTTAGTCTTCTTCATTTGATTACAGTATTAATTTGTTGTAGCTAAGACTCCCTGGGGAATTGGGTGGAGGACATGAGTCTTGTGGTTTGTGGAGAACTGCTGGTATAGGGTCTCCATCTCAACCGTCTCCATCCAAGAGAATCTCTCTCTCATATTTAATGGCTAAGGCACATAAATGAAAACCAATAGACTTATTTGTACTTTTCTCACATATAAAACAATCACTGCCACTCTTACCTTATGTTTTCTGCAAACAATATATATACTCTCATCCTTTTACAAAATTAATTAAATATTAACACTCTTTTGTTAACATCCCTAGTTCAAAATTTATTGATATAAATTTAACTTTTGAGGACTTGGTAAAACTGTAAAAGGAAAAGTAAATGAAAGTGAGATAGACTCAATGTGTGTTAATAATAGAACTAAAAATAGAAAAGGTAAGAGAGTAAAAAAGAGTAACAGTGCAAGTCATTTCAGTCAAAAAGAAATATCAAATATGATCAAAGGAAGGAGCATCTTTCACTAGGCTTTAAAGACGTGCATCCAATGCGATGCAACACTTCAAAACATACATAATACATAAAATCTGTGTCGTTCACTCTCATGTCCATAGCGTGCATTTCTCATGTCTATATCTGTTCTTATACTTCTTGCTTTTAGCAGACATTATTTCCTTTTTCATCGTTACCCTTATATTAATAATATTACCGACTAAAAGTAAAACTAATTTACAGTATTTTAGGGTTGATTTAAACTTATATGTACTCAATATATATATATATGTATGTGTGTGGGTGAGAGATTCCTTTTGCAAGAAAAGTGAATTTCATGTAATGCTGCGTCTCTTTCTACGAAACACAGATAACCTACGAAAAACATTCCACAAAATTTATTAGTTTTCTATTCATGAAACCAAAGTAAAACAGCATAATATTATAGTTATGAACAAAACCAAAACAAATATACACACGCCTTTTAAGCCCTACCTTGCTGCAACTAGTCAACGGAATACATGAGTATACATATATACTAGCCTATAGCCACTCAAAAAGATGGCAACTTTTTCAGTGGTTGTCATCTAAAACCCTTCCCCCATCACCTCGCTAATAGTATGCAAAGGATAGACTTTTCTCGACGGTTCTCCATGTGTGGAAAAAAAGGAGGAAAAACATAGTAAGATATTTCAATGGCTGTCATATAAATTTTACTAGGAATTGGCATGGAAATTCAAGAGAAGATATAAAGAAAGCTGCATATATTATAATATTAATCAAAATGGTCACTACCATACTACTGCAATTAGGCCATAAAAGGCATCGACCACACAAAAAGTTATCATGCAGGAATCATTCATGTCAACCCTCTCTTTTTCATTAGTAATAAAAAAAGTACGATATGACTTTGTAGAGGGTTATTTTGTTAGAGAACATTGTTTATACAAATCACTGGTCTACAGTCATGTTTTTCTGTAATAGCTACGCAAGGAAAACTTTACCTTTTCATAGACTAGATAATTTCTTGTACAGTATATTCTGCCGTCAATATTTTTCATCAGTTAAATAACTCGACAAAAACAAGAGTAAGATAATGTTTACGCGACAAATCGAAAAACGGGCCAGAACAACATCAAACAATCGTAGCCCGAAATCATATCAAGAAACTATAACTTCAAATATAAGTTCTGTAACATATAGTCTGACTGCATGTTTATCTTTTACATCTAAACAATGATTATTTTTCATGTAAATAGAAGCTGAAAGTAACGAATGATGAGATTGGGTTGTTGGTTTTTCTGTTAGCCTTTTATAATTAAAGCAAATAATTTTGGGGTACTTGACCTGCCATGTGTAGGTCATGTCATGGAAGAAAAAGGGTATTGAGGGTCCATTCATCTGAATCAAAAGCTGTTGTTTCCCATGTAGCTCTCAAAACCAAAAACTGTGGCCAGTGAAGACAAATTATAATATCAGAGAGTACAGAAACAAAAAGACTTGCCAGGTTCATTGAGAATATTGCAAGTGATTAAACTCTTTGCAGAAGTGTTTCCAGCGGGTTTATGCACGTTTCTCAAACTGCTGTTGCAATTTTATTGCTAAAAGCCAGGCAAACACATTCTTTCCACTTCCAAACTTTACGGACAAAATCATGCCATCGTTTTCAATTTTTTTTTTTATGGATAATACAAATGTAAGTGTTCGTCTACAATTGTAGCCGCAAATAATTTTTTATAATAGCATGTTATATTATAGAACACGTATTCACTTAATGCAAGTGATGTAATTTTCATAAAACCCCACAATATAATATACTATTCAAGATTGAAATATACTCTTGTTTTTTTAGTAACCGCCTCACAATAATAAATACAAACTAATTTACTTACTCAATATAGAACTGCGTAAATTCGCAAAATTAATTTATGCATTCCGTATAGAATCAAATTAAAAACAAATCCATTACTTACCTCTAAGAAATTGAAGCTACTATTAGCAATAATAAATATCCATTTTTCATGTCGTCCGAAATGTTGATTTCAGAATCCAAATACAAATCACGTACTTAGAGGATTGATACTAACATTTTAGGGATCCTAGAAAAAGCATTATATAAGGGTTCTTCGTGTATAAATATTTTAACAATTTTTTCTATTAAAAAATACATATTTTCATTAAAAAATTTAAATTTTATCGCATATAGTAAATAATAAACTTTTAATAAAATTTAAAAAGATGCGTTACCTCTTTTCTTTTACTAACTCTTATTCAACTTTTTTTTACCACTTTTTAAATCGTGGTTCCTTTATCACCTAGAATAAAGAACACAAAGATATAATAATAAGTAGTTTCCTGCATCATTTGTATAAACAAAACTATTAATAATAACATTATCATCATTTTCATAGTTTAAGTAAAAATATAATTTTTATGAATGTAAGAAGTACTTCGTTACTTTAAATGTCGAAAAGAGTGAAGAATAATTCCAAAAACATGTAAAAGGTTAGAATTTATAATAGTTAATCAAATAATTAAATGAAAGAAATTAAAAAAAATGTAAATAGTATATTTTTCTTAAAGCATCAAAATAACTACGCGGACTGCAGACCTCGCGCACTTAGAGGGTGCAATTGTTAGCACCATGCATGCACGGGTGATATCTATATACATCAACACAATACCATTAAGCTTAGACTGAAGCTTAATCTACAGTTAATTTCCTTTCTGATAATAACAAAATTATCGATTAAAGATTATTTTGATATTAAAAAAAAACTAATGTTTTTGCGATAGTCCAAGTTGTTTCCTCGGTCAAAGGACACGCAGTTATGATGATCAAGTCCAGTGCTAAGCCAAAATACCCGTTGGATAACATATCATTCCAGTGAAAAATCAGAATATGTTCTTCAGTGCAGTGCTTTGAAAGTAATCGTACACAACGTAAGCAATTGCCCAAGTAAAATATAAACATGATACCGAAACAAAGTAAAACACCACACCAAGTTGACACATGATTCAGTGGCACCAAGTATTAGGACAAACTCCAGCGTTAAAAATTTCTCTCAGCCACAAGTACATGAAATAATAACCGTTTTCTGCACTTGTACTTATTATACTTACTTGCTATTCTCATGAGCTACAGCAGCAATCTGGGTGTTGGTTTGTCCTAGCAAGCTGCTTATGGAACGCGCTTTTACAACGCCCAGCTTCATCCTCTTCTTCGTGATTATCTCCGGCTTCTTCTCCTCCTCCTCCTCCTCCCCAAAGGGCTCATCAACACTCGTATTTTGCTTCTCTAGAGAAGAAGAAGAAGAAGAAGAATGGTGGTGGTGTACGTGCACCTTCTTTGGTGCAGTTGATGCAATGGAACGGCTTCTAACACTTGTCATGCTTCTGAGTCTTCCCTTCCCCAAGTGATGCTCACACAGCGAGTAACCAACCAGAGTTTGCTGACAGCACCTCCATCCCCTCCCATTCACACGACTGCACCTAGAACCTTCCATGAGTGCACTACCCCTTACCCTCTTCTTACTCACATTCACGTTTACATCATCCACTTTCGTTTCTTCTCCCTTTTCTTCTTCGTTTTCCTCTTCCGTGCTATCCTCGTTGCGAGAGGAACACTTCTTGTTCATCTTCGTCTTCATCTTCGCCTTCGTCTTCCTGCTATGGGTGGCAGCAGTATTATTCTCCTCGAATGCCCCTCTCCTTTTCTTCAGCGGAATAACTTTCTCTTCCTCGTACCATCTGTCTGCAACGCATGAATAACACAACACGGTGAACACCTTTTCTTCGGCGGAATAACTTTCACATTCACATGCATTCGGTGTTAGCCATTTACCTTGAGTAGAAGAAGGGCTTAACGGTGACACCACCCCGGCTAGAGTTTCCAAACCCAAGTTGCGTCCTTTCCTACAAAGAAAGCAGACCCAGAAAGACCCAGAACCATAACATATGCATAGATGAACGTGAATACATAAAATTTACGGTAAAAGGATGGGAGACGAAGTGAAAATAATAGTGCAATGCTTCGAAAGAAGAAAACACAGTGTAGTTGGGGACCAGCATTTGCTGGTGGCTACTTGTGCACCTCTAGTGCAAATGGTAGATGTCCAATTTTGAGAAAAGAAACAAGGACTTTGGTTAGATATGTGGGAGAGCATATACGGTGGCTACACAAAACTCTTAATTAAAATCACTTCAACAGTATTTTCCACTGATGTATACATTTTTTTTTATAAATAATAATATTAATAAATATTTTCTTTTTTCATGCTAGTTAAAAACTTCAAATCTAGATATGGGTATCGGATTTTTTTCACCTTTTTTTACTACGAGACTTCATGAAAGAACAAGAGAAGGGGAAAACGATTTCTCTTTTTTGGTTCTTACCTGGTATGATTACCCTTCTCTCCGGAGTCTTCTCCACTTTCTTCCCTTCCAACAATAACCTCCTCCTGCAAGACCAACAAAACCAAAATATACATAGGATCTTGTTCTTGTCCCAAGGGTGCCCCTTTCTGGGTGTACCAAAAACAATTTTATTAATTTTGAAAAATTAATAAATAACGAATTTGAGACCAACGGGTAACCACTTGCGAGAGATTGGAAAAAAGTGCACTTGTAAAAGCCCACATCATGATATTTCGAAAAAACAAAACGGAAATAGTGAACCAATTTTTTTTTTAAAAAAGGGGAAACGGAAATTAAACAATTAGTGTTTGTGTGTGTTTTTACTTACCAAAGGGTCTTGCTTGTTGTGCTGTCTGTGTGCCCCACTTTCACCGATGCCGGAGGGATCATCCCAGCCGTTGCTTGGCTTCCCGATCGAAGGGAGAGACTGATCAGATGGCTGGCAACGATCCAAGCTCCACGAACCAGCATGGCGATGGAGCACTGCAGAAGAAGGAGAAGAAGGACGTTTCGCTGCCGTGGAAGCAGCCTCGCTTAGTTGCACCACCACCGGCGACCGGCTGATCAGGTGTGGATCTGACAGAGGCAACGGCGAGACCGACGACGGGAAAAGCACCGGCCTTTTCCGGATCCTCATCGGTGCAAAACAGAATCCCACCAGAAGATTCACTCACCCAAAACCGATCTTGAAGTTTCAGATTTCAAACAAAACCAGATAGAAAGAAAGATAAAGAAGGGTATCCATAAACCAATCTATAGCTACTGCATCTACATGCCCCTTCAAACACCAAGAAAAAAAATTATGCTTTTATCAACTCTTTCTCTCTCTCTCTCTCTCTCTTTCTATCTCTCACCCTTCACACACAAACGCATACCTACACTCTCTCTTTCTCTCTCTCTCTCTATCTATCTATCTCCATATATATTGCTTCCATGAGTTATTATTCTCTCTCTAACTTTTATTTGTTGCACCACAGAAAGGGAGTTGTATGGGTGAGGGACGGCACGTGCGACGGAGTCTTTGGGAGGAGGGGGCACGTGTGAGAGCGGCACCGGGTGGGACGGTAGCCAGTGGAAGAGAGAGAAAGAGAAAGGGACAGAGTACGACGAGGAAATGAGAGTGGAAGAAAGCGTTACATTACAAAATTACACCAATTTAAAATAAAGGGAAAAAGAAGAAAAAAAATTGATAAGAGAAGAAGGGAGTGGGTGGTGGCGTTATCGTTTATACTTTTAAGATGTGAGCCGGTGGGACCCGCAACCCCGACCCTCCTTAACCGTAACATTAACCTTCTTCACCTTTCTTCATGTCTTCTTCTCTTTCTATGCTCTTTCACCATTTTTTTATCCCTTCTTCATGTTCACCGTTTATTCAAGTGTTCATATCACAGAAAATTGCTGTTTTGCAAAAATAAATTTTCTTTTGGAAATCATGAATATGTTCTTGTTTATTTGGTTTAAATATGCTGCTTAAAAAGTGCAGAGAATATGGACTTTACGTCTGATGCTAAGATCAGATTTAGAACCTTTTTTGTATCAGATCAGACTCCCAGCACTCCTTCAAATATACCCTCAGGACTAACAACACTCACAAAAATTCATACAGGATCTTCCCGAGTTTAGATTATTTTTCGAAAGTTGTTTCCTTTTTAATTCGATTATAAAAGTTCATATAAAAAAAAACACTGCCATAAAAGAATAAAATAAACAGATTAGATACTGTCTTAATATCATTAAACATGAATCTTAGTATTATGAGCAGAATCTTGATATATTGTCTTATTTTCTCACTTCTTTATTACACAACAATTGCTTCGATTCCTTAACAAGCATTTCAACTTGATGAGAAATGCTAGCAAAATACATTTTAGATAGATTCTTTATTATTAATGAAAAGTTATGGAAAACTATAAAACAACAGGTGAAGTTCATCATCAAATTAATATTCAGTTGTGGTTCATCAAAACTTGTAGCTTTTAACTGATTTTAGTCAATAATAAAGAGTGTATTTAAAAAATTATATTTAAAACTTAAAAGTTTTGATATTTGGAAAAGATATTAATGTTTTACTTCTCTCAAATGAGAGGTGCCGCAATTTAGATAATGAAATGCACTTGTAATTATTTAGGAGATTAACGGTAGAAAGTTGAGATGATAAAATAAAATTTAATCTTTGAATAATTCATTTTATATTTTAAAAAGTATTGTTCTGAAATGTGAATCATAGTTTAAATTAGACATTAAATTAAATTTAAAACCATGAAAAGTCAACTGTGTTTGTTGACATAATTTGACGATAATACATGTGTGTCAGGACTATGACTTTCATAGACTTTTCGAAAGAGAATCACCTTATGAAATCAACCATTGTAGTCATATAAGAAATTAATTCCGAAGAATAATAAATGCTTTTAGGTTAGTATAGTTAAAATTATTCAATCAGCTTGTACCAAAATGTCATTGAGATTAAACAAAGGAAGAAGTTTCATGTCGATTAAAAATAGGGTAATTTTGTGGGATTGAGTTAGGTTTAAAGTCAACTTTTTAACATGTGTTGGAAGTTCCACATCGACTAAAAATAAGGTTAATTTATAAGATATAAGTGGGTGCAAACCTCATTTTACAAGTTAGTTTTGCTGGTTGAGTTAAGCTTAAAGTCCATTTCTTAATATGTATTGGAAGTCCCACATTGACCAGAAAATAAACCTACAAAAATATTAAATAAAAAATATAACAAAATACATTTTGGATTACTTATACCTTTCTATAAAGTTTTTTTTATAAAGAAGTTACACATGCCAACATTAGATAAAGTAATTGTCACATGACTTATTGACCAACATTACATACAATATTTTCCAACATATTACATATAAGATTGGTGAAATATTTGCCACATTACACCATTAATATCAATTTTGATAGAAAATGTTGTGTATGTTTGAGAATCAAGAGTCTAAGTTACAAATTTTTTATGTGAAAAAATAAATAACAAAAATATCAAACTATATAGTGAAAGTAATTTTTCCACATTTACAAAATTTTATGAAGAGTAAACAATAATAAAAAAAAATATAATAATAATCACAAAAAGGGAATGTTAATATTTTTAACGTGAAAAAATCATTTTAATGTGAAAAGTAAAAGTTCATATACATAAGCTAGAAAATCAAATTCTACTAATATCATATATGAATAAAGGATATTCAAATAAAAAATACAAACAAATATTTATAACCAATCAATAATTAAAAATATAACTCTAATAAATAAAGAAAAACTTAAAATAGAACAATGGTTCGAGACTGATTTATCTAACCTCAAACCTTTAGTTGAATTCCAATAGTCAAAATGAAGAACCTTATGTCTCGAACCTGTTATCAAAGTTTCAGTTCGATCCAACCGTGAACGAAGTGAGAATCGTAATTTGACTGAAGCAGCTTTGTGAATATGCCAACAAATTTTCTCTCTCTGTTATCAAAGTTTCAACCCGATCCAACCATGAACAAAGAGGGAATCGTAATTTTACTAAAGCAACTTCGTGAATATGCTAACAAATTTTCTCTCTCTTTTCTCTCCTCCATGGGTTGCAACTTACACATACTCTATTGATCTAAAAAACCCATTACCTTAACGTTTTGGTTGAAAATGGTGTCCATCCCATATATAGGTTGGGCTCAATTCTCATTGGTGTCATATCTTTTCAATAAATTCTTATATTGATAAACCCATCAATTGTATCAAAGCCAAGTTAGTCATGGTGATTGGCTTATATGAGTACAGTATAGTCCTTGTATCAAAAGTCTTTTTGATAGAGGGTTCGTGTAAGTATGTCTCATTAAGATGGATAATGGTACGAAATGAGTACTTATGATTGGAAATGTTTTCGCTTGAAGGGGAGTCACTAATGTAGTGAAAGGATACGATAATGGTTATTTTCGATAATTGGTAACGGTTTGAGAACCGAGACATATTAAGACGAGGTAAAAATATGGGAGCTTTTGCCCTCAATTATGAACTAAAACAAAAAGATCAAGATTTTACTTTGGTTAAGAAAAACCGAAGCACTAAACTGAAAATAAAAAATGAAAAAAAAAATGGGTTTTTTGGTACCGGTTCTACAAAGAACTAAGACCATAAATGATATCAGTTTTTAAATAATTATTTAATTTTAAAGAACTATGGTAGCGGTTCCCACCAGATTTCGTCATAGACAACACGATGTTCTTTCTCTTGATGCACAATCTAGGAGATAAGTTGTAAACTATCAATATAACGGGCCAACAACTATATCGTTGGTCTTAAACTACCAAATGGGTTCATTCCATTAGTGATTAAACAAGCTGAATATTTCTACATTCTTGATCGAATTGGGGCAATTCAAGACAATTATTTTTCCATTGCATTGAATTAAGTGGATGACAAAACAGACTGTCAGTTGTTCTCTCATTTGCATCTCATCTAAGGTTTTTAGCGCCTTTTGAATTTGCAAACAGATGTTTAAGTCTAGCCACGATTGAAAGGTATCAAACTACTTTTAAAGCGGAATTAACCTTTTCTATCTGACCACTATCTTCACTTTTGTTTTTTGGCTTGTATCGTGATAACCCATATTTTGAATATTTTTTCAAACCTTTGACTTTTTCCTATATAATATACAATCATTCGGACATGCATGTATCCTTTTATACTTCATACACATTGGACAAATAATTTTCTTTACATTATAATTATGATTAGGTAGTGCATTTCTATCTGGAAGCATTTCATTCAACAACGACAATAATTCTATGAAACTCTTATCGATCCATCCATTGGTCACCTTCAAATTCATGAGCCTTAACACCGTTAACAATCGTGTGAACTTAGTTGAACCAACATACAAAGGAGTCTTTGTGTCAGTGAACATCGTCTCATACACATGCGCTTGGGAAAAAGCTTTTGTGCCAACATCGCGAATCATGTCATCAATTTTGTCTTCTTTCGGTCAATCTTCCATGGTAGAATCGAATACATGTTCAGTTCGAGAGACAGATGGAAAGTGTAATTCTTCGTGCTATGTCCATGTTGTATAACTTTGAAGGAAACCATCACGAATAAGATGTTCTTTAATTTTTGTTGCGTTCAAGTTTCTCCCATTCAAATAGTTAACACAAGAACATATAAACTTCACTTCGTCATCACGTCTACCATCATTATGTTGCGCAAATTGTATAAATTATTCTACTCTTCTCTCATACTCAGTATTGATACATTGTGATTTAATCCAATTTCGATCCATAAGTATATATACTGAAATTGTTCACATAATTTCAGTAATCTTGAATGATAACTTCGATCACTTTTGTATTCAAGGTTTGACCATATCTCATTCAAGAAGATTCACTTTCTTTAGTTTATAGTACATATAAATTAAAAATAATATATCTTAAATTTAACGAAATTTTGTCAGCATTTCGCATTGGTTTTCAGGTTACACGAAATGAAAGTGATTACAAACCACAATCAACTATAAATCCGAAGATCAATACAAAATACAATTGCAAATATTCTCATGAATTTTAAGACATTTATATATAAAACTTATATGCAATAATAAACTATGAAGAAGCGATTAATCTTCTTAAACTATCTAACCAGACAATTCAAGATTTTGTTAGAAGTTTCACATCGACTAGAAATAAGACCAATTTAGAGTATATAAATGGGTGCAAATCTCACCTTACAAGCCGGTTTTGTGGGGTTAAGTTAGGCTTAAAGTCCACTTCGTAACATGGTATCAAAGTCATGTTAGAGCCTATCCTAGCGATATTTGTTGTTTGTTGGGCATATTGTTCCACCCACTATCGGACCGTTATCGGACCATCTATTAATGTCTAGTCTCACGCTAGAGATGTATATAACTCGACGTGAGGGTGGTGTATTGGAAGTCTCACATCACCTAGAGATAAGGTCAATTTAGAGTATAAAGTGGGTGCAAACCTCACCTTACAAGGTGATTTTGTGGGGTTGAGTTAGGCTTAAAGTCCATTTATTAATACTTATAAATTATTAGTACCGACTCTTCTTATATTTATTTAAAAAAATACATTTCTTTAAGAAACTTGGAGATAATAAATAATTTTTATATTGAATCTCAAACAAGAAAAGAAAACTAACTTAATACAACAATATATTTAAGCATACAATTAATCATATCCAACATCAAAAAAATAAACAACTTACTACAAAATTATAGGCTCATATTAAAAAGTAAATTTTAAATACAATAATATGAACTACAGAGTGTGAAAGGCAAACAACAATGGAAAATGATCCAACTACCCGCATTTTGGCAAGATACAAAATCTCTACACAAAAGTACAATACTTGAACACAAATACGAACAACATATTAGTCTTAGGAACCAAAGTAAACAAAAAACGTACAAATAAACAAAGAGAGTTACACTTACCACAACGAAGAAGACGAACAACGAAAGCGAATAATGAACGAATGAAGAGGTGGTGCGACAGTGAGATCGACAAATGAAAGGTGCAACAACATTAAAGTAGTGATGGTGGCTTTCGCGTTCGGAGATGAAGAGAGACCATGAAATGCAACGATGCTAGTTCGCACATGTGAAAGGAAGAAAAAAATTATAAAAATGGGTCTACGACTTTTTTGTGAAATTTTAATCCAGGATAGACATATTGCTTCAGTTATTTTAATAAATGAAGTAATAATACCTCTATGACATTGATTTACTAATAACTGATGCCTAAAGCCTACCAAAAAACAAAAGTTAAAAAAAATAAAATTTTTAGTGTCAATTTTGAAATTTGGATCAAACTTTTGGGCTCAATTTTGTGTAAAATTGAAGCATAAATACTCTATAACATCAATTTTGTAAACAACCGAGGTCATAGAAGTTGTTCAGACATGTAATAATTTATAATTGTCAATTTTTAAAGACCTTATGACAACGGTTCTATAAATAATCAAAGCCATAGGTCTTGTACTGGCATGGCATACAATTTTGGAAAACCCTATATGGCAACAGTTCTATAAATAATTGAAGCCATAAGTACTGTTTCAACAAAGGAATAGTTTAAATTGTTAGTTTTCTTAAAACTTTTGATGATTTGGCACTCCTTTATGCTTTGATTGTTTTTAACTGAAGCCAAAAGGTACATATGACTTCGATTCTTGAATGAACTAGTTCTCAAAATTTACAAAAATGTCATTGTATATTAGGCACATACTAGGCACGTTAGAAGCCTAATTTTGTACTAGTGAATGGTCAATTTTGAATGGACTCACCCTTGAGAGAGATTGTTAAGAATCAAATTATGAGTCGAAGTTTCACATTAGGTAGAAATGAAAAAATTGAGTATCATATATAAATAAAAGACCTATAAATTCATTGTCTTCAGGTTTTAGTTGAATGTGATCTCTCAATCTCTTATAGACAAGGATCAGGTATCATAGGTTTTATTTGTCTCTCATGCGAACTCCTCTCCAAAGACCCATTTATTGAAAAATACATTTAAAATGATCAATTTTTATAGATAAGAAAAATCAAAAGAAAAAAAATATAAATGATGAAAGGAATAAAAAATATAATGTAAAAAAAAATAGGATTTAAATAATAATAAAAATGGAGATGCAAGATTTAAGAATAATAAGGGTTGATAAAGAAAATAGTGTTCTTGTTATTTTTATTTTTATTAAAGAAAAATACATGTGAGGAAAAAGGGGTACTTATTAAATTGGGAGGTGCAACAACATCCCATTCCTACTCGCTTATTGTTTTTCTATGACAAAATGGTAAGTCAAAATGGACTTAAAGGAGTTCAAGGCCTGGCTCATTTTGGGCCCAAGCATTAGAAATTTACAACTTTATCCAATTCAAATTGAAAAAACATAAATAAAATTTGCATTTTTTATATCAATTAAAAGGTTTGCCCCAAAAACTAAATGTTTTAAACCATCCATTATTCATTACACGAAACAAACGTAAAACATTTTCCATTCCTAACCTACCTTGTTTTTTCTCTCATTATGTGCTCAAAATCAAATAAGTCTGACCACATTTATGTATTTTCAGTGACAGAATGATAAGGAAGTAGGGGACATAGTACCTCAGTATCCTATAAAAGCTGTGTCTGTTCTATTTTAGTGCAATTATATAAATATTAAATTTTTTTTTTAATTCTTTTCTTATTTTTTCTGTCTTACTTGATATTTTTGCATTTATGTTTTAAGAAATATTGTTTTTTATTAATATAAAATGATATCAACGATAAAAAAAATTATATTAATTTATTTTGTAAAATATATTGGTAATTTGTAATCTGATTTTATGATAAAATTGCACTTTTATTTTGTTTTAATTTTGATTTTTAACAACAATTTTTTTACATAATCTTATTTTACAAAAAAAAGACTTTCCAAATATTAAATAATTCTGGATTATCTTTTAAAAGGATATCAATGTTTTGATAGCATAAGATTTTTAAAGTGAAAAGAATGACAAATATTTGAATATTCTTTAGTTATATTATATTTAATGACATTTGGTTGTTTCTTTCTCCTAGCATGTCTCTTTCCTCTGTGATTGGTGCTTTTAAATATTAGAGTAACTTTAATGGGAGATTTTGGAAGAAAAAGTAGAAAAAAAAAAAAATTCCCAGTGATATCTTTTCTTTTTCTTTGAATATGAATACATAGGTCATAGTTCTTTTACCTTAACAAAATATTGTTAGTTTTAAATGTTAAATATGTTGTTTAAGACCCTAAATTAAGAACTCTAAGCATAGTTAGTCGGAGGTGTTCTTATGAACATTTTTTCTCCCTTTTATTGTGTTTGGTATTTGATACCTGACATTATATTTATTCTTTTGATTTAATTTTTCTTCTTCTTAATGTCTAAAATTAAGATTATTATTTAATTTTAAGTTTTGATAATTAGTTTGTTAATATAATAAGTGATATACATTAATTGTTACGTGTGATCATGTCAAAATTATAGCTTATGTGTTAATATCACTCTAAGATATATACTAATGTTTAATTTTGACATTTGTAGGAATACAACGGAAAATAATGAACATTTTCAAGGACCTAAAACTTATTTAATTTATATTAATAAGTTTTTCCTTCTCCATCAACATGTGAATTAAAATAGTATATCAATTAAGCTTGGGAGGAAACAGTGCTGATAAATAATCGTAAAGAAAAAAAGTTACATTATAAAAAAATTATTTTATCTGAAAAAAAGTTTTTGAAATTGTAAAGTGAGTTTTCGCAAAACATATTCTAATTGTAAATCTATAATTTTATGATTTAACGTGTATAATTTTAACATCATACATTTGAGTCTTTAGTTATAAACAAGAATGTTTTATTAAATCATATAGATTTTCATATACTAAGTATCTAATTAATTTTTATAATATTTTTAAGCAGAAACATATTTTTATTTAAACAGCAAAAAATTAAAAAATAAATAATGTTAGTTTAATCTAATTAAATATTATTTTTTAAAATAAAAAATAAACAGAACAAATTACAAAAATAAATAAATTATATTAAAATAAAACATCTTTTTAATTTAATCTAATTAAATATGAATTTTTATTTTTTAATAAACAAGTTGTTAAATTTATTACAAATCAATAACATTATTAGTCAAACAATAAAATTTAAAATAAAAATTGTTGGTAAAAAAATTAAAGAAAAATCAACTTATAAATATCTATATATATATATATATATATATTATATATTATATATATATATATATATATAATATATATATATATGACAAAAAAACTATATTTGTAAATTTCTTCAATTATTTTTTATATTTTAAGAGAGCAACACGCGTAAATATATTATTTAATGGAAACGGAAGGAATGAAATTTCTTACAATCTGAAAACCTCTCGGATTACACAATATTATGAAATATTTTTTTAGAAACAAAAATTATCATTTTATAATTCAGAAACAACTTTTATTTTAATGTATAAAGAGACCAAATTAGTGATGGGTATTTAATTAATAAGATTTTCTTTCGCTATTTCTACCGTTACATAAATTAATATCTCTAAAAGTTCATTTAATCGCTAATTAAAATCTGAAATGTATTTAGAAACCAAAAAAAAATGTCTCTAATTAAAATTTAAAACTTATTTAGCAACAAAGAAATTTTAGTCGTTAATTAAAATTTTAAGTATATTTAGTATCAAAAACATTTTGGCCACTAAACAAAATTTTAAACATGTTTTTGGGACTAGTAATTTTTTTTTGTTAATCCAATAATTAATTTAGTAGTTAATTTAGTAGCTAGTTATGTTGTTAATATTAAAACAAAAAAGATAAAATTATTGTTTTTTATGATGTTCAAAGTAAAAATTGGTACAATTATGTGAAAATGATAAAATTATTGTTTTTTATGATGTTCAAAGTAAAAATTGGTACAATTATGTGATAGTTAGTATTAAATCATGTTTGGTTGATAGAATAATTGTTAAACTATATTAGTTGCTTATCAAGTTTAAAAATATTATAAGCAAGCTATAATGTTTTTAAAATCTCATCACAACATAATCAATTAAAATTAATTTTGGATGAAAAGGATTCATTTCAAATTATATATCGCCATTTGTATTAATTGATTAGTTTATTAATCTAATCAATTAAAACAAAACACATGTAATGTTTTCAAAGCTGAAGAGATTATGTTATTTCTATAGTAGGTTAATATCATCGATAAAAAAGATTAGGGTTAAATATGTTTTTAGTCCCTAAACTATTGGCCGTTTCTGGTTTTCGTCCCTCTTCCAAAGTAAGGTACAATTTAGTCCTCAATCTTTAAAAAACGTTCGTTTTAGTCGAAAAAACGAACGTTTTGAGGACTAAAACGAGGACTAAAAACAAAATTTTGAGGACTAAAACGAACGTTTTTCTAAAGAATGAGGACCAAATTGTACCTTACTTTGGAAGAGGGACGAAAACCAGAAACGGCCAATAGTTTAGGGACTAAAAACATATTTAACCCAAAAGATTATCTTTAAAAATCAACTTCCATCTCATTTTTAACTATGATTTTTAAAATAAAAAATAAGACCAAAAATATCTAAGAATTCTTGGAGAGATTAACACAACTTTTCAAGTTTCCATCAAGATTCAAAGAAGATTGGATTGGTTCTAAGATTTTCTTGCTTGATCTAGGAATGAGATGTAAAATATGCACATCATACAAGTGTATTCGTATCTTTTGTTTGTTGTTCTTCTATATTTCCTTCATTATGTAAGTGATAGGTTAAGATAATTGTCTGTAGCATTACCTGTTGGGTACAAACAAAGTCCCGCATCGGATAAAATAAGAGATGAACATGGGTTTATATACACATAACATATCTCCATTGTTGAGAGGCCTTTTGGAGTGGTACCAAAAGCAAATCCGTGAGGGCTTGGCCCAAAACGGACAATATCTTATCACTATGGTTCTTCTTCTTCCTTCTTATCGATCTCTTCTTAATATATTAAAATGTGTAATTAAAGTTGTCGGGAAATTTACGACTCCTTTTAGATGGATTTATGGACGAAAAAAATATATTAGTAATAGGAATTTACAAATTATCAATCGACTTTACTTACATAATTGATCATCAGATATATTAACGACAAAATATCCATTTATAATACGAGTTCTAATTTACTGAGAAATCTTATCGATGAACTTTACATGTGAATTAATTATCTACGAAAAATTTGTCAATAATTCAAATTCTAAAAGTCGTTGGTAAAATCCGATAGTAAATTTTGGTTTACCGACATATTTATTTTCATTGGTAAAAATTTGTTAGTAACTATGGAAATTTTTATTGTGTTCATCCTCCTTCTTGTCTTCCTCTATTGTCGTTCTTCGTTGACATGGCCATTTCCTTCTACTGTCATTGACACCAATGTCATTATTGTCCTTGTGTCCACCACCTTTGACTCCTCCTCCTCCTATTCCTTATCTTCCTTCTCTTTCTCCTCTATTAACATCGTCGTTATTGTTGTCGTAAACACCATGATTACTGTCGTCTATTCTTCGTCATCCTCCTCAACCACCATTTTCTCTTCCTTCTTCTATTCTTGTTGTCAATCTATAACTAATTTATAACACATATTTCCTTCTTGTTGCTCCTTTCCTTTCTCACTCTTCTTGTCTCTTTCCCTCTCCTACTCTCCTTGTAACAAAAGACAAGGAAGATGAGAAAGAGAAAAGAAAGAATAGAAAAACATATCTTACATATACATAGACACAAATGTGTCAATACATGACAATATCATTTATCTCATGAAAAAAGTTAAGGTCATTAGATAATGAGAACTTCATTCATTCGTTCATAAAATATAGAGATATAGTATAATCAAAGTTTTAAATAGGAACAAATTCCAAAATTGCATTATAATTTAAAAATTAAAAACATAATTAATCCAAAATTATATAAGGTTGAAAATAAAAAAACTGCAATTAAGATTTTGTATTACTTTAAAGTTAATAGTATAAAAGTTATTGTTTATTGTTTCGAAATTAAACATTGAACAAATATTAATTGAACAAATGACCTAAAAATGGAAGAAAGATATAGGAGTTTTCTTAAAAAGAAAAAGAAACAAAACAAGATTAATAAAGATCATTGAATGACTTTATGGAGAAGAGAGAGAGAGCGAGGAACCTATCTTTATATATAAATATTAATGACTTGTGTAAGTACTCAATAACCATCAACAAGTTAATAAAAAAGAAAATAATCTCGTGACTTTCTCTCTTGAAGTTAATAATGATGAATACATTTCTCTATCCTTTAGTGCTGAAAAATGTTTACATTATTAGATTTGATGATTTGATGTAGAAGATGGACTTTTATATGATTAATAAAATATCCTTATGTTTAAAGATAAGCTGCTATCGGCGAAAGAATATGCCAAACATGCCATTGGAATTCCATGTCTCCATCTACTTTGGTACATTCTGTGTCTGCCACACTTTGTTTTTGTTTAGAAAAATATTTTTTTAATAATTTTCTTTTATAACTTTTTTACAATTGTGTAGATCGATAACTTGTAATGGATCCGTTTTATATATATAAATCAATAAAATAATAATATATAATTTATAATTTATTATCAAAAAATTATTAAAAAAATTGTTAACATATCAACGGTTATTCTGTTTATGTCAACTCTACAATATGCTTGTCTTGGAATTCTCATCAGATGTGATAACAGGAATGGCACGCAAGTTCCAACTCAAAATTAGCCAGATTTAGCACCTAGTCTTTAATCGCACATACAAAATTGCATTAGTTATCTCCACTCTTATTTTATAGTTGTATTCTTTTAACGCTAATATATCAACACCAAATTCTTTTAAAAAAGGAAAATGACACTTGAACAATCATTTTTGACAACATTTAGACACGCGCACACGTGTCTAAATTTGAGTGGTCCATTTTCATTTAATTTTTCCAACTGGACCACTCAAATTTAGACACGTGTGCGCGTGTCTAAATGTTGTCAAAAATGGTTGTTCAAGTATCATTTTCCTTTAAAAAAATGCATAACCTACTATTATACGCATTTGAAAATTCCTGAGTTTAATGGCTATATATGCCTACCGGCATGATTTTTTATACTATTATTTCCCTGAGAATAAGATTCTTCAAAAAATATTTTTGAAACGTATTATCGTTTATAAATTAACCCTATCACACATGTTGTTCTTGTTTTATTAATTTTTTATGGATATCTTTATCTAGTTTTTTTTTTCATAATAAGTATTTTTTATTTATGGATATAATATAATTTTATCATAAGTTTAATACGTTCCTCTATTTTTTTAATAATTTTTTATGTAATGACAGTGTAACATAAGTCTATTTAGAGTTGTTTCGGTGAGATTTGTCCGAGAGTCGGTTGTCCTTCCTTGTTTTGCTCTCTTTTGATCTTCAATCCTCTCCAAAAACGTAATTCACCCCGATGGTTGACCTGCAAAAGACACTCCGACGCTCAAGTCAGATATGTTTCATAAAGAGGTCTATATTTTATTATTACAGAGCCAGCTCTTTACCTGAGCATTAACCCTATATTCACAGGACGTACAACAATTAAGCTCATTAATTCATATTTGGATATGACAATAATTCCAACAATACCTGCTAACTATCCATTAATATCATATTCTTCTGTAATATGTCCTGTCAATCACTCATAAGTAGTGTATATTCGCATTTAATATGACCATTAAACGTATTAATTGATCATTAATGATATTGACCTTTCCTGATTAATGTTTGTCTCAAAGTCGGTCGGTTGCTTGTTTTGAGTTCGGATTCTCCTTATCCGAACGATCACCGGATATAGTACAAGAGTTAAATTACCACCCCATACTTTAATTTTATTATTATACTTTTAAAACCATCACAGCAATTTTGATCTCAAACTTCAATTAAATGTGATAGACTAGAGGCACAATATTCAGTAGAATAAAATTACTCTTTTCTAAAATCGAATTAAGTTCTATTTAAGATTCAATCTTCTAGAATTTTGGAATACTAGTGATTGTCTTTCTGTCTTCATCTTTACATTTTAATTTTTTCAAAACTTGATTGTTCACATCAGTAATTAATTTATTTTTAATCACTTTTTTTATCTATAAAGTTTTAAAATCTTTTGTAAAAACTCCGAACTCCATTTTGTTCGTATATCAACATAGTTAAATATTAGTCGAATGCTGTATGGTTTAGTATATATGTTGGTTAAACAATATTATTTTAATTAGTAAGATAAATATTACTTAGTATCCCAGACGTGGCTGCAATAAAAAAAAAAATCCTGTTCTTATCTTATAGGAGTCCAAGTCTGATTCTTTAGGATTAAGAAAAATATTTAATTTAGTTGATAATTATAAATATTGAGCGATATTATTATTTTCTTTAACCTGAACAAAAAAAATTTGATACCCATTGATCCCGATAAATAGATTGTCTTTATGATGTGTGAATCGCTAGTCATTATACTGATACATCATCAAGTAACTACTAATTTGAGGCTTATAAATAAATAATAAAAAAAAGGAGTAAGAGAATTTTGTTTATTATAACATTATCCTGGTGATTAGATTAATACACTTTTTGAATGTGATTTCCAGGAAAAAAAACAAACGACGATAGAAAGACTTTTTTTTAATATTTTTTGAATACATATTTCTGACAATGACTCCAAACACGATGAGTTTTTCTTTATAAGAAATTGCTTTCATATACATTATTACATAAATAAATCTTAATTATTAAATTTTATTGTTATGCTTAAATGGGACTAGGTCGTGCGACACTCCTGTCTTGGACGAACGTGTGTTTCGTCTGTATTTATGGTGACCGATCGGTTTGAGGGAGCGACTTGCAGAATACACTCTGACACTCCACATCGACTAGAAATAAACTCAAATTATAATACATAAGTGGATGCAAACCTCACCTTATAAGCCGATTTTTTGAGGTTGAGTTAGACTTAAAACCACTTTGTAATATAGTATCAAAGTCAGGTTAGACTCTATCCTAGCAATATTTTTTTGTTTCTTGGACATTTTTATTTCACTCGTTGTCGGACCACTATCGAACCACCTATTTCTACTATCACGCTCGAGATGTTTATATCTCGGCGTGAAAGGGGTGTGTTGGAAGTCCCACATCGACTAGAGATAAGCCAAATATATAAGTGGATGCAAATCTCACCTTACAAGCTGGTTTTGTGAGGTTGAGTTAGGTTTAAAGTTCACTTTCTAATATTAAATAATTCGATTATGGAAAAGCAAGTCTTTACCTTGACTTTAACCCTCTAATTATAGAATTTACAGGAATCTGACAAATTAACTCTGCTCAATGCTTGTCTTGACCGAACGGCCCATTCGACTTAGCACCCATAGCACCCAATCATGCCTGATTGGTCGGGTCTAACCCATAGTAACATTTATATAAATAAAAATGTTATAATTATATATATGACTTTTTAAGTAAGTTAAACTTTTCCGTAAAAAAAGAGTAATTTTATTGTTTGAATCTCAATACAAATTTTTATAGGCAAACTATATTTTATTATTGAAATTTGGAAGATGTTTTTTTAATTGAGATAGACGCTAGGCTCTTAATTAACATTTTTGTTTCATTAATTTTACCTTTTTAATTAATTTTACTAATGCAATTATGATTATTGTCATATTTAACTAAAGTGAAAGAAATATATTTATCTGTTTGAATAAATAATACTCTATAGATTAAAAGAGAGCTTAACAAAAATATCCTTCTAAATAACTTGATTTATCAACTTCTACATGTATATGGCATTAAAATCCCAGCTATAGATCAATTACTCTCACTGCAGTTAACAATTTTCCATCTCACACTAGTAACTCAGATGACCAAATAGATTATCACATGAAAAGTAATATGATATGAACATTTATATGATTGTTTTTGTGTTTTGATTAAATTATACATTACCTTACTGCACTATTTTACTGTTTTGTCTTGCCATCATATTTATTATGAGAACATTTTGCAAGCACATATATAAACCACACTAATAACATCTTATCAAATGTATATTTGTTATTCTTCAATGATGCATGTTTTATTTAGATGATATTTTTGAGATTTTAGTTTTGCTTTTGTTTCGTAAAACACATCTTTGTGAATTCTTTCTAATTAATTAATTACATGCTTAATTATGTTACGAATGTATACATTTGGTATATTTGTGGTATATACAAATATTTTAAATTAGTAACATATACAAATCTTACCTTGTTCCCTGTCATTTGACATCTCCAGTGTTACTTGTCGTCCATAATGGTCATCTTTTCCCTAACATGCAATTTCAAAAGCATCTACAAGTGGAAAAATTACATTCACGACATGCTCCTCACTGATTGCAGACATGATTCTATTGGTTATACATATCAGTGACTAGATGTTGTACCTTAATGTTTTGTTTTCCCATTGCTGACTTAGACGTGGTACCTCCCAAGAATGACTGAAAAACAATCTATCAAACGTTTAGCTCGTTAATAATTTTCCTACCACAAGAAGCATGGCCCCTAGAATCTTCTATCTTTTTCATTTTCAATATTAAACCCCAGCCAAGAATCTTATTGTAACAGTTCAACGCTTAAATATGGAAAAAGGAAAAAAAGAATTCTAGAATAGACCAAAACATGAAAAGCATTGACAATGTTTAATCTCCAAAATTTCTAGCTAAATATATATACTTCACTGGAGAGCTTTCTTCTGTTCACATCATTTATTTTGACAAACGTTTAGCAGAGATATCATGTGTTGAGTTGTGAGAACTTGAACTTTGTAAACTTGTTCTGATTTTCCATTCAATCACTTCATGCAGGTTTTATGACATTTAACTGATAAAGTGCATATTTATATATGGTGCCAAATATGGACTCAAGTAGCGCAAGGTAGTTAAGTGGTAATCATTATGGTTTGAATTTTCCTTTCAACGTCCGTTGTGTGCACCTAATGATTACTACAAATCCTATTTTTTAGGCCTTTTGGCTAGCTTATGTTTGCAAGTAATGTAACAGTGAAAACTTTATCTCCAAGCAAATTATAAATTTTTCAAAGACCTACACTTTCTTATATATATATGCCACCAAGATTCCATGCATTATTTGCTAAAACCAATAGGGAAAAATATACAAGTCATCAAATATGTCTTCTTTAACTCATTCCCTTCTCAGCACAACCATTTTCTCTGTGCTCACAATCTTTCTTCATCCATCAAATGCTCAACTGAGTTCAACCTTCTACTCCACCACATGCCCTAACGTGTCTTCCATTGTTCGCAGTGTTATTCAGCAGGCTCTGCAATCTGATACTCGTATTGCTGCCAGCCTAACTCGTCTTCATTTTCATGATTGCTTTGTTAATGTACACATTTCAAGAAGCATAATTCTCGTTTTGATTTTGGTATCGTCATGCACTGTCAGATATCAGATAAGTATTACTTTTGAGTTTCAGGGATGTGATGGGTCTCTTTTGTTAGACCAAGGTGGGAACATAACGCTGAGCGAGAAAAATGCAGCGCCTAACAATAATTCCGCTCGTGGCTTCAACGTAGTCGACAACATAAAGACATCTCTTGAAAATTCATGCCCTGGTGTTGTATCTTGTGCTGATATTCTTGCCCTTGCTGCTGAAGCTTCTGTGTCTTTGGTAATCTACTTGTTATTATAGTTCTTATAATCCTCCTTACCTTATCAAATTTCTTGTAAGAAATGCACGCGTTTATCACAAACAACAGCAAAGAATTTTCCCACAACATGAAAACCAAAATATTTGCAGGGAGGAGGACCTTCATGGACCGTACTACTGGGCAGAAGGGACGGTTTGATTGCAAACCAATCTGGTGCTAACACTTCCATTCCTGCTCCAACTGAAAGCTTGGCCAATGTCACAGCAAAATTTTCTGCCGTTGGCTTAAACATAACTGATCTCGTTGCATTATCTGGTAATCGTATTCTGAATTCCAACACTTACTGCATTTAATAACAACTTGTATCATAAAAGAAGCACTCACTTTTAACAATGATTTGTTTGAACTGTTAGAAACAAAGAAAGTGAACCTAAATTAATCACAACTTAAAATTTTAAGGTTTCAATTACAATTAATTACAACATATGTTCATTAACTAGTGTTTGATTTCAAAGGTGCACACACTTTTGGTCGTGCACAGTGCAGGTTTTTCAACCAGAGGCTGTTCAACTTCAGTGGCACGGGTAGCCCTGATCCCACGCTGAACTCAAGCTATTTAGCAACCCTGCAGCAAAACTGTCCACAAAATGGAAGCGGGAACACTCTGAACAACCTTGACCCTTCTTCCCCAGACACCTTCGACAACAACTACTTCCAAAATCTTCTCAACAATCAGGGTCTTCTTCAAACAGACCAAGAACTTTTTTCCACTAGTGGCTCCGCCACAATATCCATCGTCAACAACTTCGCCAACAACCAAACCGCCTTCTTCCAAGCCTTTGCTCAGTCCATGATTAACATGGGTAATATTAGCCCCTTAACAGGAAGCCAGGGAGAAATCAGATTAGATTGTAAGAAAGTCAATGGAAGCTAAAAAAAAAGAATCCCATGAGGCAAAACTTGTTCTTCACACATTACTTACCATCAACACACACACACACATATATATATATACACACACACACAAACTTAAAACTATATATAAATATAGGTTCGTGTTTGTTGTTGTGATCATGTCAGGGTATGGTAGAACTTCGAAATCAGTATCTGCATGTTGGACTATTGGTTTGTTTTCTTACGTACAGTGATGTTATAATACGTTTTTCTAATAAATTTGCGTTAGTAGTAACATGTAAGACTCTAGTTCTAGTTGATACTTGATTCAGCTGTTACTTTAATTTCTTTCCTTTTTCTCACGGTCACAAGTCAACTTTACAAATTAAGTAGCTCGATGGTACCTATTTCGAAACTACAGCTAGTAGTATCTATTTTGTTGTTGAAAGCAGAGAAATGTGGAATGGCCTAAATAGTTCTTCCGATGATGTTGGAATAAAGATAAAATGTCGAAAAGCTAGTAACCACTGACAGAGTGTAGAAGAAAAAAAAATAAAACGATAATAACGGTATACTATATACTTACTAACATAAATCACAAAGAATATAATGCATTACGTCCAACTCTGAAAAAAAGATAGATGATGAAAATAATAAATATGAGTATCTCCCGTCTTCATAACGTGTCCTTATAGTTTCTCCTTTAGGGTTAGTTCCTTTTTCTTAAAATATTCTTATTTTAATCTTTGACAAGTTTTATTTAAAGACATTTATAATGTACAGGTAATTGGGTGAGATAAAGTGTCATTGAGTGAGATAAAGTTATTCGGACTTGAAAATTTGAACTGGAATACATTATAACCAATAATCATTAATATATTCTTCAATTTTATATTCTGATATATCCACTTATCTATACAATATTTCACAAATAAAATTAAAATAATTATTTTTTCCAAAATAAAAACCCCTTAATTATTTAAAATGATAATAAAAAATTAAAAATAAAAGATAAAAATTAAATATAATAAAAAAACTATGAAAATAATAATTATCATATGCCTTTTATTTTAATATAAAACTCACCTTACCGTCTTATTTTATGGATAAGATTTGTTGATGTTACAATGTAAAGGAGATAATATTTAGATCTATAGAAGAAAAAGGATTTGTTAATTATATGATATACTTAATGCAGGAATAAAAAATAATAATTTTATTCAGTTATCCTTATTTATTTCCTTATTCAATTGCACTAAATTAACTTGTAAAATGAGAATTTTGATAATATTTCTATAATTTGGTCATATAAATAAAAACTTTATCATTTCTACTTTTTTTTTTCCAATTCTTTTCTTTGTTTCCTAATATTATTTGATCTAAAAATAAAATAATATAATATAACGTACTTTCGTTCAAAACTTAATATAATGAAATACGTTAAGAAAATATAAATGCGCACTATAAAGATGTACTTTTCTACTTTTTTGTGCTTGTTTTATTCCTATAGCATAACATTTTTTTAAAAAAGAAAAATCTAACTGGACTTATGGGTGTGACCTTGAATGAAAATTGAAAGTATTCTTACAGGGAATAATACTTGGAGCTCATATATATTGGAAGAATTTCAAGGAACTTTAAAAACTAACAAAACTACTAAAAGAAGTAAATGGATTATTAGCTCAAAAATTATCTAACTTCACTAACTTAGGGTTTAGTTCGTGTTTTTATTTTTGGAAGTTCATAGATTTTTTCCCTCAAACTTCATTGTAGTGTAAGTATATAACAACTCAAATCAATTGAAAATATTTTTTCTAGAATTAGTTATATATTTTGAAGTTTTGTGGTTTTTGATCACTATTTTTTTTTTCAAATTCTAATCCATGTTTACGGTAGTACTAGATTTGAAGGAGCATTCTCCTTTAACTTATTTTAAACAAGGAGAAAATGATAAGTGGAATAATTAAAAGAATATTTTTTGTAGGTTTAGTCATAAATAATTTAATTTATGAATACATTCTATTTTTACGAAAATTTCTAGAATATGACTAGTAGAATATTAACTAACAGTTATTTGTAAAATGTTACATAGAAGATAGCATTTTTTTTATTACAAATACGATATCCTATTAATATACATGACAATTGGAACTTTGAACAATTTCTTTTCTGGATTTAATTGTGAGTTTTGATATTTTGTAGTTTTCTTTTTTTTAAGGTAAAACTTAAAATGAATAAATTTAGTTTGTAAAGGAAGAGTTATGGCTAAAATATAACTTTTGTATGAAAGAAAATAGGTAAGATTAAGAATAAATTGGAATCATGTTGAGATAATCTTTATGCAATTAATATTTTATATATACTTTTAAGGTTTTTGTTGTTGCCTGATTTGAAAGTTGCAATTATTAGGGAAGTTTTAATTTAATTTTAATAACTATTAGACACTTAAATAAGGTTATTATTTTACACAAAAATTATTTGATATTAGGATTAAGTAAAAATTGAAATCAAATTAATTTTTTTTTGGAAATTAATGATAAATTTTCTAACGACATGTGTTAGTTTCGGACACACAACAGTAATGAAATTAGAAGAGGTAAGTTTAAATTTAACAATAATCACTTTAAAGAATGAGATTTTTATTTTCAATGATATTAGAATATATTAGAAACTCACCTATGTATAAATAAATTTTATAAAAACTCTAGAATCTCTTCAGAAAGTATTGATTAGCTAAATTATTATGTTGTTGTGTGTGACTTTAATCCAACCTCTATAAGTGACGACCTTTATTTGTGTTATATTGACGTCTTTTTGTTGTTTGTGAAAGTTTATCACCAAGACGAAACAATTTTGATAGTTTATTTTGATACTTTAATTCAAGACTTCAATTCAAGACTTCACTATATTGGGTTTTTGGTTTTTTTTTTAATATAGTGTTTAACTTTCTTCTTTCTATTAATGTGAGACTTAAACTCACATTGAAATTATTCTCAACAATGATTTGATGTGTACATTAAAACTATTTGATCATTTTTCTATTAATTTTAATTATTTTAGTAATATGGAAGTGTAATATTAAGATAAGATCATCAGAGAGATCACACTATCTAGAAACTCATATTTTGAAGTTTAACGTACAATATTTAATAAAATATTAATTGTTTATTTAGTTAAGCGTTTAAAGATTGTACTTGCTAAAAACAACATTGAACAAAATGTGTATTGAATGAAATAAATATTTATATAATGCTCTATGAAAATATCATTTTCCAATACATATATTGTATACACAGATTCTCCACACTAGTAAGATTTTGTCCGCTTTGGGCCAAGCCCTCACAGATTTGCTTTTGGTACCACTCCAAAAGGTCTCTTATCAATGGAGGTATCTTATCTGTATATAAACTCATGTTCATCTCTTATTTTATCTGATGTGGGACTTTGTTTGTACCCAACAAGTTAAACATGCAAACGCTATCAAATAAGATGAGAACATATGATATCACAAGAGTGTTTAACGTATACAAAAAAAAAGCATCAAATGTTATATAACTCCTAACAATGTGTTTAATCGCCATATCATTTGGTAAAAAGGATAAATCATCTTAACACAAGTTTCGTTAAACATAATTAAGCAATGTATTGAATTAATTTACTTTTTGTGTTTCACATTTTGGTTTGAAGCCAAAACCAAATGTATTTTAAAAAAATGTCCAAATTTTATATTGGACAATGCATGGTTCGACACAAATTTTGAACTTTCCCCCTTACTTTTATGCACTTATTTATGCCACTTACATCTAAGTTCAACGTAAATATGAAGTTTTTACGTCAGAGTTTTTGTCTGATGTAAATTTACATCACATGCATCCACATTAGAGTATTACCTGACATAAAAAGCTAAAAAAAAATCCAACATAAGCGTATTATATATATGATAATGTGAAGACATATCGATCATAAAATTTTACCACTTATTCTTCATGTCGTTAAGATATACTAAATAAGAAATCCTTATGTAAATGATGTATTAACTTTCTTGAATTGTTTGTTTAAAACTATAGGATTGAATACCTAAAAGGTTGTGGTGAATGTTGTATGCTTAAACACTAGTGCAAAAACAGCGTATAACGTCACGCGTTCAACGTCGAATCACTCAATAACTAACTTTAAAAATGATCGGTGGCATTTTTGTAAATAAATGCAATTATTAAATGTCGTTTAGAATTATAATTCGACGTAAAAGGATATAAAACGTCAAATGCATCAGACGTCAAAAGGTTAATGAATTCAATAAAAAATTGAGCGGGAGATTGAAAATTCATTCACTTTATCTTAGAGCGCGAGACCCTCTTCTCTGCTCAAACTTTTCTCGAACGAAGTTTGACGACCATCACATGTAATCTTTCTTTCATTTGATACAAATGCATATTAATTTACTACTATAGGTATGATTTTCATTTGTTTTGACCGATTATTTTCGTGTTCTTGTCCTTCATAGGTACATTCTGCTTTCTCTCTCACTTGTAACAACACTTTATTCCGATGCACCAAGGTTAGTTTTTGTTTTGAAGAACTTATTTGTTGAACTTGTTTGTTGTTATATTTTGTTGAACTTGTTTGTTGTTATATTTTGTTGAACTTGTTTGTTGGTGTTGTTTGGTTGAACTTGTTTGATTGAACTTGTTTATTGTTTGTCATTGTTGTTTGTTGTTGATACTATATTACACGTTCATAGTTCATGCTTTACAAAATTCCAAAAACTGAAATTTGTTGTTTTTCCTGCTTTTCAGGTCTTGTAAAGGATCACAATTAATTAAAAAAATAAAAATATTGATTAACGTCGTTTACTGATACAATTTAACGTCTTTCGATATGACGTCATTCTCGAATTCGACATGAAATGCCCAAAATATTCGACGTTGTACACTTTTTTTGTACTAGTGAAAGTTAATATTAATTCTAAAAATAATGAAAAAGAGGGAGTTGGATGGTGATCCTAGATCAAACATCGATGTGATGTGAGACAATGTCTCATGGGCACTATAGGCTTAGGTGAACTTAGATTGAACATCAAGTTGATGTGAGATATCATTGTTAGGACACAATAGGCTCGAGTGTGTGGCTATAAAGGAATGGATATGTCATTTTTATTATGATTGAATTTGATGTTGGTCCTAGGTATCAATCAAGTTAATAACTATTTGAAGGCTCATGCATTAAAAGGATGATAAAAGCTTATGATTGATTTATGATTACTAAGTGTGAAATTTGGTTTAAATAGTAATGTACTAAAGGGTTTTTCATCGGCTATAAGTCTTAAAAGTGCATGATGTATTGAGTTGTGAGAGCCTCATAGGTAGAGGAACACATGTAGTTGGCTTAATGACCCCAACAAACGTGGAGCATCGCCATGATTTGTTAAGGTCCAACCTACATACTAGGACATGACTAGTTCTTTGGTAACTTATTAATAAATATATCAAATCGTACAAGTACTAAGATGGAAATTTCAAGTATCATTTCTTAAGAGAATTGTATGTTTAGTTTGTGTGAATTCTTATTAGTTTGGACTACAAACTCACATATATTGATATACAAAATTTGAAGAGGTGTTATAATTCTAAATTTATATGATTCAAAGCTACCAAATTAAATTTATAGTTGTACTATATGAAATATACCGATCGGAGTTAATGGTCATTCATGGGCAATTATCAAGTATTAATAGGTCAGATTACCTTACGATTTACAAATATACGATATTAATTATTAATTATTGGGTTTGATTCCCTAAAAATATACTGATAACTAATCAATGGACTTGACTGCCACAAACTCTATAAATAATACAACTGATGTCAGGTACAATCATCTTTTTCTATCCTAATAAAATGTAGACCTCTTTATGAAACATATCTGACTTGAGCGTCGGAGAGTCTTCTGCAGGTCAACTATCTCTCGGAGTGGATTGCGTTCTCGGAAAAGATTGGACGATTGAAAGGGAACAAAACAAAGAAGAACGACCTACCTTTGGATTAATTCCACGAAACAATAGTATTTGATCAAGATACATATGTATTGAGATTAGATTTCATGAACTCAACTCAATGCAATTATTCTAAGTTGATGCACAAATATTAATCCTTTAGTTTTATTTACACAAGATTTGCATGAATGTTAAGTGTTTAGAATGATCACATATCTAAGTTGTGGAATCTTGAAATCAAGTTCGAAAAACATTTTTCATTGTTTAGAAACAACAAAAATCATAAATAATCAACCATGCAACACGAAGCAAGAAAAATACAAGTCATATAACGTGTTTCTATTGCCAAGGAAAATCACATAAAAATGGGATTCATTACATTCACCCAGAATGAAAAAGGGAGTTAGTTACTCCTCCATATTTTGAACACAAAAAGTGACAAAGTGAACAAAAAATTGAAGTGAGAAGTCATCTTGGATTTCCTTCTGTAGCAGCGACTCTATAAAATGGTCTCTAGTTTTGTCTCTAAAAAAACTACTCTCCACGTTTAGATTTCATCAACTAAAAAAACGACTTTCATACCAAATAAGTATAATCACTCACCAAACGAGAAAGTCTTTCAAATAATGTTAAATTTCTATCGTGTGTTTCTCACCTTACGAGCATAAATATCTTTTTCATAAAATGTGAAAATTCTAAAATAATTTTCTTTCTTTGATGTCAAACTTTTACTTTTTTTAAAAAAAATTATAAAAATGATAATTACTTTTATTTTAAAAAAATTTGTTAAATCATAAATTTAGTATAAAATAAAAAAGTTTCATAAAATAAAAACCCGATTTAAGGCTTAATACCCCTCATGGTCCTTATTTTCGTCAAGTGTATTCGATTTGGTCCTAGTTTTTTTTTCTATTCAATGTTGTCCAAAAGAATGTAATTTTTGTTCAATTTAGTTCTTTTTGCAGACGACGTTTAAATCGTTAACGGCCAACTGTCCAGTCGTGCAATAGTGACACATCACCCTTGACACATCACCATCATCTCCTACCTCCAGAAACCCTAATTTCCCCCTAACCCTAACCGCTGCCGCCACGCTCCCGGTCAGCCACCATCTTCGCACCTCCATCATCAAACATTTCGAAACCCTAACCAGATGGTCGCGCCGCCACCACCGATGTTCATCTTCTCCATCCAGCAACCACCCAGAAACACCACCATGACCATCTTCCCCTTCCTCCACCGTGAATCGCCATCAACATCTTCTTGCGACAACCATGACGGCCGCAACGAGACAGCGAGCCATGCGCGAGCTCATCTTCTCCGTCAAGTCTTCAACTTGCAAAGGGAAATACAAAGAACGAAAAAGCCAATTGGAGCAGAATCGTTGCCGCAAAAGCACCATTCTCCATCAATCTTCATCTTCTCCAGCCATCGCGAAGCTGCTCTTCAAACCTGCAAGTGACCAAATCGCAGACAACCAACCACGAGCCAGATTCACATCGTGACGCTCCTGCATTTCGAAACTCATTCAATTTTCCTTTCACGGCGGCGTAGGCGTAAGGAAGTCTTTCCCCTTACATTCAGAAATCTTAATTTTTTGGGTGGGGAAGGGACTGCCATGTGGTAGTCTCTCATTGGTTGCGTCATGTTTCAGTCAAGGAAGATTAGAACTGATATGCACAGCTGGACAATTAATCGTTAACGATTTAAACGTCATCTACAAAAAGGACTAAATTAAACAAAAATTATATTCTTTAGGACAACATTAAACAGAAAAAAAAATTAAAACCAAATCGAACACATAATGAAAATCAAGACATCAGGGATATTGAGCCAAGATTTAATTAGCGTGATAAAACAATTTATTATTATATTTTTAATAGTCAATAGTCACTGAGATGATTTATGTTATATAAGTACTTAAAATAATTAATTATTTCATGTTGAAATTTAGAAATACAGTTTCCTTAAAGGTTAGAGAGATTTTATTTTTGTTACAATGGTCCGAGTTTAATATAGTTGAGACATAATGAGATATGGTGGTGGTCTTTAAAAAAAATCTATCTTTTTTAATGAGATAATAATGGTAATTAGGCTAAGAGAGACGGATAATTGTTTCATTGTGATTCATCGCAAGAACGGCTCTGATAGCGCTTTGGTGCAGCGAGCGGCGTAGGAATATCACAGACAACCCACTCGTCCTCTACCTCATCACACCGTTCATCACCACCACAAACACAACAACATACGTACCATACCAGGTGAAGGTGAGGTTGTTCTTCTTCTACCTTCTTCTTCCTCACTAACCATTTTCTCTTTCCTCTAAACCCCATTTTTCTCTCTCACTAGATCCAACCGCAAGCACCGCACCGCACCGAACCGACGACAACACAATGATCCAACCCTAATTCTACCGTCTCTTACCTCCAAGGTCTTCTATCTTCTTTTCAATTCTTCTTCTTCTCTCTTCTTCCATTTTCCCTCTTTTCTTCCTTCAATCTGTTTTTTTTTCCTTTTCTATTACATGTATCAAAAAAATCATCCGTCTCTTTTTCGTAAACTTGTAGTTGCTTAACCCTAATCTGCAACACTTAAACGCAGCTTCCTTTCATTTCGAGTTTAATTCGAGTAATTCACCATGGGTTCGCCTGACAATCATGGTCAACCCTCTGTATTGGATCTGGGGTCCTTCGTGTTTCCGATGAAGCTAGGGTTTGCACCCAATTTCGTCTCAAGATTGGGGATTTTCTCTTCTGATTGTTAATTTCGACACCCTACTTCCCCTCTTACCTGGGTTTCTTGGATTTGTGTTGGACTCGAGGTTTTTGGTGGAAAAGTTTTCGCTTTCCTTTTCTTTGTTGTTTCCCTTTCCCTGCAATTGAAATTTGCAATAAAGGAAGCATCTTTCCAGCTTGGAGATTGAAACTGCGATGGAGGAAGAGTCCTCCGATGCAATGAACCTTGATTTGAATCTGGGTCCGGGCCCAGAGCCTGAAACTGGCCCAATAAGCAATGAAGCTGTGAACTTGGATGAGTGGATAGGAGAGCCTCTTCAGAGAATCAGCGAAGCTGTGAGGTTTAGGGCACGGCAACGGTGGCGATGGCGGCATGTTCCGCTACCGCATCCTGAACTTCATGTCCACATCCCACCTGAAGCTGCGCGGCATTTTCATATACCTCCTGAGGCTCACAATATCTCCATGGAATTGAACCAGTTTCTGGTCAATTCTGGAAATGGAACTGCCTTACAGGCTGGAGAAGGCAGTGTGGCGGCCGAAGAGAGAGTGGAGGAGGTGCCGAAGGCGTGTGAGAATGTGAATGGTGTTGCAGAGGACGAGGCCTTGCAGAAGAAGGATGATGTTGAAAAGGGTAGTGGCACTGATGGGGACTTTTTTGATTGTAACATCTGTTTGGACCTCTCTAGGGATCCTGTTGTGACTTGTTGTGGCCATTTGTTTTGTTGGCCTTGCCTGTATAGGTGGTTGCATCTGCATTCAGATGCGAGAGAGTGTCCAGTTTGCAAGGGAGAGGTCACTCTCAAAGGTGTTACCCCAATATATGGCCGAGGGAACACTGTCCGAGGTCACGAGGAGGATTCTGCTCTTAAGATCCCTCCCAGGCCCCAAGCAAGGAGGGTTGAGAGTCTGAGACAAACCATTCAGAGAAATGCATTTACAGTCCCTGTGGAAGAGATGATTCGGCGTATCGGGAGTAGAATTGATCATAGTCGTGATTTTGTTCAGCCACATGAAGGGGAGGGTGCCCGTGAAACTGCAGAGAGAACTACTTCCTTGCTAAGTAGGTTCTTGACTGCTCGAGGGATTCGGAGAGAGCAGAATTTAGGACCACTCCCTGAGGATGTGATGGCTTTTGCTCAGAATAATGCTACTAATAATACTGCTGAGGCAGGGGATAACCGAAATAGGGTGCAACAATCTCATATGCTTCGAAGAACACAATCACATAGAGCAACGCTTTCTACTATTTCAGCATTCACTTCTGCTGAAAGGTTACTGGAGGCTTATTTCCGTAGCAGTGCAATTGTTAGGAACCAAGAACAACCTTCACCTCCAGTTGATGACAGGGATTCTTTTTCAAGCATTGGCGCTGTTATAAATTCAGAGAGTCAAGTGGACACTGCTGTGGAGATTGATTCCATGGTATCCTTGTCAACATCCTCTTCTAGGAGGAGGAATGATGCTTCAAGATTGTCTGATGTGGATAGTGGAGATTCTCGTGCTCCGAGACGCAGACGTTTGAACTGATAAAAAAACTCTTTATAGATCTTCAACTTATTACTATTCTATCATGTACCTCATATGATAATAATTTTCCAACACCTATGTAAGTGCTTCTTGCTTTCGCGTTGCCTTATATTTATTTCACCGTTTACAATTTTGGTAGATTCACGATGATTTCAGATTATTGTCATTCGCGGTTTAAGAATTTCTTTTAAGCATTGAGCCGATTCTAGAGTCTCCTGCATCCAGGAACTAAATTTTCCTATAGAATAAGGTACCAAGCTACTCCATTCGGAAGAGTTTACATGGAGTTTATTTTACTCATGAAGAGGGCTATATATGATTTGTTAAAAAGTTTTTTTTCTCAAAAATCTTATTTCAACAAGATTCATAATGAAGTTCATCAAAACAAAGTCCTTTGTTTTTTATTTTGTTCAAGTAGGAGTTCAACATGCAATGAACTTATCAAATAAGTAGTTTAGCCAACCTATTATTTAGCCAAAATGCATTGCTTTATCTGAATTATCCCTTGATGGGATGGTCACCACTTGTATCAAAGAAGCAGTTTATCTGCCGATGTACGCACGAGCTTTTGTTTACTTTTACTGCGGTTGAATTTATTCGGACCCTTCTTACCCATAAAAGAAAAAAAGTTGTGATTCAGCGTTCATAAAATATCTCTTCACTAGATCATATTTAAGCCTGATTTTAGGACCAGAACATCATGGTACTGTCTTTGCTGATATTGTTTTGATTGGACTGATCAATAACTATGTTTACTATCTATCTTCAGATTCAGTCACCGTTGTTTTAGGGCAAAACCAGTTATAATACTGTCTTTGCTGATATTGTTTTTATTGGACTGATCTATAACTATGTTTACTATCTATCTTCAGATAGGCTTCACCTAATCTAATAAAAATTGGTCTGGGTTGAATTAGATTGTAAATTTTGATTTCTTTTAAAATTTGTAATGTCAAAACATACTTTTTTTGTTAGATTTTTTATGATAAGTTTTTGAAAAATAGACTGTATTATTTAAAATCAAATAATTCAATATTTTAAAAATACATATTTTGAATGAACAAAATTGAACAATAAATATATTTATAGATTGGATTTCACAACTCAATTTTCCTGCTCAATTTATAGATTGGATTTCACTATTTGGATATAATTGTTTAAAAATAGTAATTAAAGAAATAACCATGTTCTGGAATGAAATGTTTACCTAATTCACTGTAGTTCATAAAGCATGCTTCATCGTAGATGTCTAAATTTGAGGTTGTAAGAATGCATGTCTCCTTGTACCAGATGTTGATGAAGATATTTTATTTTCAGACATAGTTGGTCAATACCAATTGGTATAGTTGATGATGCAGGTTGTGGTTCCTCAAGTTTTTGTGAAATAATATTATTGTTGTAATATATATAGTAAGCAATTACGTAGGTATTTGTTTAGTGGTCCAAGTCCAAGAATACCTATTGTGCTGAAGCATCTTGTGCTGCGTCAATCTCAGTTTGCATAGTCTTCTCCGTTACCTTTTGTGGCAAAGTTTATGCACATGGTTTCATAGAAGAATGACACGGTGGAAATGTGGTAAATATTCAATCGTTAAATTTATCTATTTTTAAATTCATGGTTGATTTTTTTTTTTAATTTTCTTTTTTGTTTAGTTGGTGATGAAAGGAATAGAAGTACTAGAGAGAGAGTGTGAGTGATTGGTTGGTGATGATTGTGATCTTGATTTAGTGTTGTGTGTTGAATGGAGTGGGGTAGTGCAGAAGATGGAGGAAGAAAGAGAAGGAAACATGTGAGGAAGAAGAAGGATTTTAAAGTGAATGTACATTTAATAATAGAAATTTAGTTTTGCCATTGCAGGATATTAACTATACTGTGACGTGATCTATTAAGTTTTAACACCAATCTTCTTTTAGTAATTATATCAATCCACTAAATTTTTATAGACGATTACTTAAATTATTTTTCTTGAAATATTTAGTTGTTCTTACATATGGGTAAGATAATCTTTATACTATTAAGATGAATTTTTCTATATACATTTAAACAGGGGGTGAATGTGTTTGTAAAAGCATTCTAATATGTTAGTTTTTACAAAAATAATAATAAATGTAGAATAAATTAATAATGAATTCTTTAAAAATGTAATTTTTCTATACTATTTTGATAGGTGTCAGAACCAGAAAAATCAAAAGTCAGGAACCAGTAAAATCCAAGCACGTGTCGTTAGTGGAATTCACATGTCAAGAGGGGAGCTTGACACTCAGATGACGAACGCCAGGTGTCAAGCAAAGGAGAACCGGAAATCAGTTAGTGGAAAACAGGTGTCGACTGAAGAGGGGACGTTCGTTCTCGACTGTGGAGCAAAACTTTGATTTTCAGAAAAACACTCCACTCTCCTCTGTATGCACTCTCTTTCCAAAATCTGATATTCCATCTTCCTCCTTCTTCTCTCTAGAAACCCTATCTTCTCTCTAAGAAAACTTACCCTTCCTCTTCTCCGATCATCATTTAGGCACCGTAGGAGCATTTCCGGCGTCCCAAGCTTCTACTTAAACCGAACAGTTCTAGATTCTGAAACTGGTAAGTTTCTCGTCTTTAGTTGTTCGTCCGTATGAACATGCAAGCCTAGCTCTGGTTGCATGAAGTCACCTTATCTGAACCAATCTTGGTTTTCTGTAAATTGTTTTAGTTTGAAGAGTTTGGTTGAGCGTTGAGGATAGAAGAAATCTTATTTCTGCGAACTGAGTTTTAGTCTGAAGGACGTACGTTCACACTAGAGGTAAGGGAAGCTTATTTAATTTAATTGACATTTGTATGTTGTCTTACTGTATGAACGTCCGTTGTTTGAAGGAATTAATATGATGCATGCTGCTTGATATGTATGATGATGGTTGATATGTATGAATGTGAATATGAGTAATCATTTTGGAGTATGAATTATTAATGTGGAATTCTATAAAGTATGTAAATTGATATTTGATATGAATTTATAAGGTATGAACTGATATGTTGAAAACTTGAGTTGAAAATAGATGAAATTCTGAATATGAAATTCTCATTATGATAATATACGTTCGTTACTGAACGGTCATTGACCGTTCGGTTTTCCCTTGTAACATAGTTGAAATGTCGATTCTTTCATTTGGATAGAACCCTAGTTGAGGACGAGCGTCCTCGTGTTATAATACTATGCTTGAGCGTTTGGCCAAGCACTGTTGTATCTGGTATTCTTTGATAAACTCCATTCTTTTATATATATATATGTAATAGTATATTCTTCCGTTCGTAAACACTACTTCGAAAGTCCCTTAGTATAATTATCAAGTCTACTGTTATAAGTTAAATGGTGCTCGGTCTTATACCAAGCGCTTGTACTGAGAAGTGCTCGGTCTTACACCTAGCGCTCGCTCTAAGTGGTGCTCGGTCTTATACTGAGCGCTCGCACTCACTCCTTGTAAAATTAGTCTTTATGAAAGAGCGTACGTCCAACTTGAGTAGAATTTTCCCCTTACCATGTTCGGTCATTGACTGGCAGTGGATTTCAGTATGAGAACTATTCTAAATATGGTTCGTTAACGTCTTGATGTGTCTACCTTGATGTATTTGGCCTAGAGCCTCCACACTCGGTTTATTCCTTGAAGTATTGGTTCGAACTCACGAGAGTCAGTTCATTCAACTGATTCACATGATAAATAACGTTCGTCACTTGGAACCTGATATTACCCAAATCTGATCGTAACTCTGTCGTTCGTACTCTGATCTAGAACGAGCATCTTTTGGTCCCGTCCACAGTATCCGTCCTCGTTCTTATTGGGGACAGAACGTTCCTTATTTATGGTCTTCAAAGTGATGATAAAAATGAATGTAAAATGATGAATGATAAATGATGAAGAGTATATGAAATGGAAAGAAAGTTGTGACTTTTGAACGAGCGTTCCGGGGAGGAACGACTCATGTATTGAATATATGAAATTTGTAAAGTATGACTGTGGGCATGCTAATGCTGGCCGTTCATCCTGATGTTCCGTGAGTACTCGTCCTCACGTAGAGGAGGGTAGGTCATGTGTGGGAACGGCAGGAGATCCTAGTCCTTAGGGGTACTTTGGATAAGGCTAATCTCGGGTGGCAGCTGTTGAGTGTATCCCAGTTACTACATCACACGGGTGCAAGAACGCCTGTAGCTACACAGATTCATACAGTCCGGACGGTCCGTCTAGTGATAGTTTTCGTATCATTATATATATGTTGAACTATACTTGTGTTGTTGGAATGTTTAAATTATATGTTGATGTGTGAATTAAATTACATAAGCTTACCCTGCGTATTCCTTGTGTTGTCTTGTTTTGTACGTTCTTCCTGTCGTTGCAATGATCATCCGTGTGGATGTGAGCAGAAGGAGACGAGCGGCTGGAAGATGCGCTGGAAGAAGAGAATTTGGTAGAAGTTGAGGTGAAGACTGAACAGTGAGACGTTCGGCTAGTAGTGTAGGTGTTTGATAGAGTGGTCGTTCGACCACCTTATGCTTTTATTTTGGTTATGTTCGGTCGTTCGGTATTTTCTTGTGTAAACCGTTCGGTCAGTTTCCGCTTATGCTCGGCTTTAATTTGTAACTCTACTGTAAGGACGTGCGTCCTTGCGCGTTCATTCTTTTAGTTGAAAAACTGTACTGAATTATTATGAAACGTGATTATTCTAATTATATAGCTTCTGGCTGTATTTTTGGGATGTTACAATAGGTTTCTCTTATATTAATTGTTAAAAAGAAGATATATATTTTTTGCGATATTGGTTTTTGAAGAATGAATGGGAAGGATAGAAAAGTTTTGATTGATTATGGAGAATGAATCATCTTCTTTTTATCTCCTTTCAATACTTGTGCTTTATTCTTTTCATTAATTGTATGATTTGTTTGTATTCTCATTTAGATTAAAGAGGTAAGTTGATTTAGTGATATCAAAATCCTTTTTAAGGTTTTTAAGACTTTATATGCTGATGGCAAAAGAAATATGTAATTGTAAATATTTGTAACTAAAATCTATTACGGATATTAAATGGATATTTTTAATAGATACTCGTGGAACAAATAAGTATATGTATTATGATATCTGACTTGCAGATGATCACTATCCACTATAATTATTTTTTTATGTTTTTTTGGAAAAAATTATTAGTGAATGTTATTTTAGTATTTAAAAAAAATAAGTGATTAATATAAAACGATTAGTAAAAAATATAATTATTGAAAAATTGTTTAAAATTTGATTTCGTAGATTTATATTTTTTATTTAAGCCTATAAAATTGAATTTATTTTCAGAAAAATTCATTCTTTTATATTTATATTTTGGTACAACTCATTCAAATTTGCATTGCATTACCATTTTAGTAAGTAACCTAATTTAAAGGATACTTTGAAAACAATTTTTTAATTTAATTTTATATTTTAAATATTTGATTTTAAGTAATTTTATTCAAAGTTACATATATAAGTATTCATGAGTATCCATGAGTATTCATGGAGTATCCATGGAGTATCCAGAGGTATTTTTTTATGGATACACCCAACAGGTAATGGGATAGATAATAAAGAATTTGTTTTTCGCAAGTCGGATATAAGTAGTGTACTATCCTATACCTGACCTAACCTGTTGTCATTTCTATTTACGTATAGATTAATGCTTTAAGTTTACATATTCAAATTTGTCTCAATGTCTTGATATGTTGTTCTAAGAGACTTCAACCAAATTAATAACATGTTGTTCAACTGAGTTTGAAGGATAATCATATCATCAATATAAACTTCAAGTTTCTTATCAATTTGTTGATGGTTTTATCTATTAAACTCTACCAATGTTCTAACCTTTGACGAGTATCTTTGATGTAACACCCTAATATTTTAAAGGGTATTACTAATAGTAGAGACTAAATTAATTTGATATCTCATATAAACAATCAAACTTTATTTCAATTACTCCAAAGTACAGTACCAAACTTACAAACTTTAAACAATATAGTCTTCACCATTGAAATTTCAACTTATAAGTTTTACACAACATAATCTTCCCAATACAAATTTATTCTTTTTACAAAAATCCCTGAAAGTTTTTCCCCGCATCTCTCTCATCTCTAAGCTTTTTCAACCGCATCTGCAACATTATCTAATCACATATAACATGAGTTATATGATCATAGTACAAACAAATAAGGGTAAGCCAACCATATCATAAAATCATTAAACTTGTAATAAAAATATTATAATCATGTATTTCTGCAATTGATAAAATATCATTATTCCGATGTCATTAATTCATCATTATCAAAATCATCTTTTCCATTTCCATAAATCTTACAAGTGTACCATGCTTACTCATGAAGCCTTATGGTCAGACCGCTCTCTGCCTGCTTCCTTAAGCCTCACTTATATACTATGTCTTACTTTCTGAAGCCTTATGGTCAGACCCCTCTCTGCCTGCTTCTATATAACTTACGAATCATATGTTTATGTCAAAGCCTTATGGTCAGACCACTTTCTGCCTGCTTTCATAAACCTCAGGTGTTACATTGCTCATACCAAACTCTCATGGTATAACTCGAACATACTACTCCCGGTAGTAAACATCATTTCATAAGTAATGATTTCTCATATCCACTCCAACATTTCATAAAACCAACAATTCATACCCTCTTATCCACCTAACTCAATCATGTTCATTCTTTAATCATGAATTCATAATAACCCGTTTTGGTATCAATAAATTAAACATATTGCCATATATCATGCTTCATATTATAAACTCATTTTGCCCATAACGAGTATAACTCAACATATTTTCACCAAACAAAGATCATGGATCAACCAAAATATATCAACATATCGTAGGAACTACATATTAAAGTCTGGGCTCAATGTAATGATAAATAAAATATATATGAAATTTTTACCATGATAATATTATGCATCTACAATCAACTTGTTTTATTTTATTTTCATCCTAGTAGAGATTTTTCTTTACCCCAATTGGTCACCGGAGAGGACCCAGATGTCTGAACGCATCAAACTCACCTTCGACGCCAGCACATATGACTAGTCACAACTGACTGGACCAGACCAGGGCTGCTCTATGATCAGGGATGTGCCAACTCAGGTTTTTAAGGTTCCTCTATCCTACCAACAAAGGGAGGCCCTCAATAATTAATCAATTTATTTATTTAATTTATCTACCTTGTTGTCTTATGCTCTAAATCTAAAATGCCTAATTTTAATATTTTTACTTCCTCTCACAACAACCTCAAACAGTATCTGTATATCTATTTAATACTCATATATAAGCTATTACAGAACCCTTACTCCAGACCTTCTAACAAGATCAATTTCAGCCAACAAACTCATTCAATAAATTCATCACATCAGAACATGTACAATTTAACAGTTTCAGTTATAACACCCAATATAATAAAAGTCATAAAACAGTTTCGCAAGAGAACACCAGTTCAACATTCGTATATTTATAAATTCATACAAAAATAATTAGTTGCCCTTACCATCAAAATAATATTAATATAAAAATTCAGGGGAAACAAGAAGTTGAATCTGGCAGAGCCGGTTAGACAACTTCTCATCCTTCCACAAAGATGAAATAAAAAGAATAGATAAAACAATAAAATTTCTGGGGAAACAAGAAGTTGAATCTGGCAGAGCCGGTTAGACAACTTCACATCCTTCCAAAAATACAATATAAAGATATAAAAAAAAAACAACAAAAGCTTTGGGGAAACAAGAAGTTGAATCTGGCAGAGCCGGTTAGACAACTTCTCGTCCTTCCAAAAATACAATATAAAGATATAAGAAACAACCAAAGTTTTGGGGAAACAAGAAGTTGAATCTGGCAGAGCCGGTTAGACAACTTCTCGTCCTTCCAAAAATACAAAAGAAACAAATAAATGTTCTCATTCAAAATTCAAGACCATACAGCAACAAAATACTACATATTCAAGATTTAGGATTAGAGAAAAGCAAAGTATAAGAGTGGCTTCCCTTACCTCTATTACAGACTTAATCTCCTCGCTCTCTGAAAACTTCCAGAATATCCCCTTTGCAGTTAGAAATTCTTCCAACTCTCTTCTCTCAACATTTTTCTAAGTTCTTTGGTGTAAATTTTCAGCCTCCCCCCTTGGCTATTTATAGTAAAAAAATTTACTATTCATTTGTACTATTCAATTTTACTATTCATTTGTACTATTCATTTTTTTATTCATTTTACTATTACAAAAATAATTCTTTATTTGCAAATTGGTGAATTCTGATCTCAAAGCTACGTGTAACACTTATCCTTTCCAAAAATAATTTTATTTTTTTTTTACTATTCACTTTTTACTATTTACTATTCACAATTTACTATTCACTATTTTTTTTTTTAATTTTTTTTTTATCTAGTATCTAACTTACAAATATTTTCAAGGATCTTACAATCTCCCCAACAACAATTATTTTCGTCCTCGAAAATTATTTATTTAAACAAAGACTATTAAACAAAAGATTACTTACAAAAGAGATATGAATTTTCGAAAACCATTGCTCTGATACCCAATAGTGTAACACCCCGATTTAGGCGTTACAATTTATTTTTCCACAAAAATGCATATATTACTTTTCTTTAACAATTTTCAACACCAACAAAATATTAAGTGTTGTATTACAACACAAGTCTTCTAAAATAAAATTTCACACAGTTCATAAACTTCTTAAATTTAAAATTCCACACAGTTTGAAATTTCAAAATATATTTATTTAGAAATCCCCCATGTCTCTTTTTTTTTTTTTCACAGATCTCTCATCTTCTAAGCAAGTCTAGAACCATATGCTAATTCATCTGAAATAGTTTATGCTCCCGTATAATATGACACATTATACGATCATTGCATTCACATACACAAACACAAACAATAGGGTGAGCTAACTGAAACAAGCATACAATCCATTCACAATCCGTTAATAATACATCCACAGTATTCAATACAGTTAAGCACACCCACTCAACATATTATCACAATATCATTGCTCAACAATTTTACTATTCCACTTATCAAAGTGTTACAACTTTACCTCATCCGACCTACTTACCAAAGTAGTACAAACCAAGTTATTCTCTCTACTTATCAAAGTAGCACCGCAAGACAATATTGTCTACTTATCAAAGCAGCACAGCAAGACATTATTGTCTACTTACCAAAGCAGTACGGTATAATTAATTCTCCTACTTACCAAAGTAGCATAAAACAAGATCTTCTGCCTACTTACCAAAGTAGCGCAGCAAGACAATACTCACATAGTTAATCTGCCTACTTATCAAAGTAGCCCGATTTATATCATTCTCTTTATCTCTTCATTCATCATCTCATCCTGCCTACTTATCAAAGTAGCGCAAATCACCCTGCTTACTTACCAAAGTAACGCAGACCCAACATCTACTCGCCTACTTACCAAGGTAGCGCAAACCAACATCATTTACATTATTTCAACAAATTATTCATAACCAACCACAACCCATCCAAAACTAATCATATTCAACAAACATAAGAGAACCGGTGAACTTTTCTCAATTCCCTTCTGTCTACTTACCAATGTAGCATAAATTAACAAAATTACATTTTCCTAACATATCATTCATAACCAATCACATGTCATCTCAACCACTAATACCAAACCAATCATGCTCAACAAGCACATAATAACCAATCAACATATCTCAGTTTCAATTCTGCCTACTTACCAAAGTAGCACAAATTAACCAAATTACCTTTTTCAACATATTATTTATCGACGATCTGAACCAATCAAACTAATCAACAACATGTTTAGATCATATGGTAAGCTTTTCAGTCCAATCCAACAGTTAATGAGGCGGAAATCATCAATTTTTTTATAAATGATCCAAAAACATAAATTAAGCAATATTGAGATCCCTGAGAAGTTACAAAATTAATATCTCTAAATCGGTACCTCCGATCTAAAATCCGAACGGTCGAAGTATGTTCCTATCTGTTAGAAACCTCATACTAAAGTTTCAGGTTAATCTAACGGTTAACTAAGTAGATATGAAGGTTTTACCGAGGTAACTCAGAGACAGAAATTTAAGTGATTCTCGGTTAAACTCAAAATACGGAATGAATTCCTCTAAGCACAGACATCTAATTCCAAATCTGAACGGTCAAGATCACCTAATATGTCTTATGAACTCCATACTAAAGTTTGGGCTCAATCTAACGGTAAATGGAATATATATGAAATTGTTACCATTATAACTTAAGAACAGAATCACATTGTTCATCAAATATTTCAAACTTTCGAAATTTCTTTCTCTAAGCATAGACCTTCAATTTCAAATCCGATCGGTCACAGTGTATTAATATGTCTTAGGGATTCTATATCAAATTTTGAGGTTGATCTAACGGTCAAATAGGTCAGAATTCTATATTTTACTGAGACAACTTAGTAATTACAGGGGTAACTAATTTACTCAAACTTATAGGATTTATTTCTCCAAGTACAGACTTCTATTTTCAAATCCGAACAGTCAAAGTTTAGTAATATGTCTTAGGATTCACATATTAAAATTTTAGCTAAATCCAACGGTGAAAACAATTAATAGAAATTTATCACCACAGTAACTCGAAAATAAGAAATTATAATCATGAAAACCAAATTTTACACAAATCAATAGATAACTACCATTACCAAATTTTTAACATATTCATATTCTTATTCATGATCATAACAAGAAAGGATTAGCTCCCCTTCATCAAAGTCAAGCAATTGGAACCATATTTCTAACTACAAAATTCTAGAAATTAAGTTGAGTTAGCTCCCCTTACCTCATGAAGACTAAAACACCTTAAACTCTTCTTCAAAAAGAGCAACTCCTCTCCTCCTTGCTAGACCAAGTCAGCCTCCACACTTAGGACACTTAGGATTTCGTTCACCTCCCACCAAGGACCTCTCTACTCTCCTCCAAAACTCCAAATCTGATTTGGAATTAAAAGAAGATGCCTTAGACAACTAAGGACCCATGCACTTGGCACTTAACAATAATAAACAACCAATGGACCATCCTAAACCATTTTCCAGCCCTAAAACATGGAAGGAAAGTCTCCAAAGGGTCTCAAAATGTTCTCCCAGTGCAGAACACAACCTACTCACTCCAAAAAGTTGCAACTTGTAAAAATACACCTAAAATTAAGGTTGGACGCTAGCCCCTGGACAGTAAAACTGTCACGTTTTCCCCAGCTCAGTTAGACTCCTTCCCGAAGTCCAAAATATGCGTATGAGTAGTCAAATTGAAGCTCTTTGAGTCTAGTTTCCAATAAAACAAGAATCAACTCAATTGATATTTTACTAAGAATAATAATTTCACTCCCCAGAGTCCCAAAATATTTTCGAAAACCATTGCTCTGATACCAAAATGTAACACCCTAATATTTTAAAGGGTATTACTAATAGTAGAGACTAAATTAATTTGATATCTCATATAAACAATCAAACTTTATTTCAATTACTCCAAAGTACAGTACCAAACTTACAAACTTTAAACAATATAGTCTTCACCATTGAAATTTCAACTTATAAGTTTTACACAACATAATCTTCCCAATACAAATTTATTCTTTTTACAAAAATCCCTGAAAGTTTTTCCCCGCATCTCTCTCATCTCTAAGCTTTTTCAACCGCATCTGCAACATTATCTAATCACATATAACATGAGTTATATGATCATAGTACAAACAAATAAGGGTAAGCCAACCATATCATAAAATCATTAAACTTGTAATAAAAATATTATAATCATGTATTTCTGCAATTGATAAAATATCATTATTCCGATGTCATTAATTCATCATTATCAAAATCATCTTTTCCATTTCCATAAATCTTACAAGTGTACCATGCTTACTCATGAAGCCTTATGGTCAGACCGCTCTCTGCCTGCTTCCTTAAGCCTCACTTATATACTATGTCTTACTTTCTGAAGCCTTATGGTCAGACCCCTCTCTGCCTGCTTCTATATAACTTACGAATCATATGTTTATGTCAAAGCCTTATGGTCAGACCACTTTCTGCCTGCTTTCATAAACCTCAGGTGTTACATTGCTCATACCAAACTCTCATGGTATAACTCGAACATACTACTCCCGGTAGTAAACATCATTTCATAAGTAATGATTTCTCATATCCACTCCAACATTTCATAAAACCAACAATTCATACCCTCTTATCCACCTAACTCAATCATGTTCATTCTTTAATCATGAATTCATAATAACCCGTTTTGGTATCAATAAATTAAACATATTGCCATATATCATGCTTCATATTATAAACTCATTTTGCCCATAACGAGTATAACTCAACATATTTTCACCAAACAAAGATCATGGATCAACCAAAATATATCAACATATCGTAGGAACTACATATTAAAGTCTGGGCTCAATGTAATGATAAATAAAATATATATGAAATTTTTACCATGATAATATTATGCATCTACAATCAACTTGTTTTATTTTATTTTCATCCTAGTAGAGATTTTTCTTTACCCCAATTGGTCACCGGAGAGGACCCAGATGTCTGAACGCATCAAACTCACCTTCGACGCCAGCACATATGACTAGTCACAACTGACTGGACCAGACCAGGGCTGCTCTATGATCAGGGATGTGCCAACTCAGGTTTTTAAGGTTCCTCTATCCTACCAACAAAGGGAGGCCCTCAATAATTAATCAATTTATTTATTTAATTTATCTACCTTGTTGTCTTATGCTCTAAATCTAAAATGCCTAATTTTAATATTTTTACTTCCTCTCACAACAACCTCAAACAGTATCTGTATATCTATTTAATACTCATATATAAGCTATTACAGAACCCTTACTCCAGACCTTCTAACAAGATCAATTTCAGCCAACAAACTCATTCAATAAATTCATCACATCAGAACATGTACAATTTAACAGTTTCAGTTATAACACCCAATATAATAAAAGTCATAAAACAGTTTCGCAAGAGAACACCAGTTCAACATTCGTATATTTATAAATTCATACAAAAATAATTAGTTGCCCTTACCATCAAAATAATATTAATATAAAAATTCAGGGGAAACAAGAAGTTGAATCTGGCAGAGCCGGTTAGACAACTTCTCATCCTTCCACAAAGATGAAATAAAAAGAATAGATAAAACAATAAAATTTCTGGGGAAACAAGAAGTTGAATCTGGCAGAGCCGGTTAGACAACTTCACATCCTTCCAAAAATACAATATAAAGATATAAAAAAAAAAACAACAAAAGCTTTGGGGAAACAAGAAGTTGAATCTGGCAGAGCCGGTTAGACAACTTCTCGTCCTTCCAAAAATACAATATAAAGATATAAGAAACAACCAAAGTTTTGGGGAAACAAGAAGTTGAATCTGGCAGAGCCGGTTAGACAACTTCTCGTCCTTCCAAAAATACAAAAGAAACAAATAAATGTTCTCATTCAAAATTCAAGACCATACAGCAACAAAATACTACATATTCAAGATTTAGGATTAGAGAAAAGCAAAGTATAAGAGTGGCTTCCCTTACCTCTATTACAGACTTAATCTCCTCACTCTCTGAAAACTTCCAGAATATCCCCTTTGCAGTTAGAAATTCTTCCAACTCTCTTCTCTCAACATTTTTCTAAGTTCTTTGGTGTAAATTTTCAGCCTCCCCCCTTGGCTATTTATAGTAAAAAAATTTACTATTCATTTGTACTATTCATTTTTACTATTCATTTTTACTATTCATTTGTACTATTCATTTTTTTATTCATTTTACTATTACAAAAATAATTCTTTATTTGCAAATTGGTGAATTCTGATCTCAAAGCTACGTGTAACACTTATCCTTTCCAAAAATAATTTTTTTTTTTTTTACTATTCACTTTTTACTATTTACTATTCACAATTTACTATTCACTATTTTTTTTTTTTTAATTTTTTTTTTATCTAGTATCTAACTTACAAATATTTTCAAGGATCTTACATTTGACGTGAAGTATAAAACTCTTAACTTTAACCTCTCTTCTCATTTTCAACCTAGTGTTCTCCTGCCTTAAGGTATCCATCTCTTCAACATTCCTTTTCTTAAACTCAACAAACTACTACTATATTTTTGTTTGGGCTTTTAAGACAACGGTTGTGTTGGTCGAGGAAGGTCTTGCTTCTTTTGCTCCAATCATCCTGCTTCTTATAGACACCAATGTTTCTCTTCAGAAAATATGAGTTGGTCTCACAACGAGTGTCAATTGTTTTTATAGAGCCAACTATATCCTAGGAAGATTTCAATAAAACACTTCAAACGCTCCAAGCCTTCAACTTCAAGGTTGTCCTTTTCAAAGGTACTCGTCCTCTCTAAGCCAAACATGAGTTGTGCTTGTAGAAGTAATCCAGCGCTCAAGTCAGCTGAGTGCGTTAGAAGGTAATCAATGTAATAATAAAATAAATGTCATTAATGTAACTCGTAAAATGTGTTATCTATACTTACTATTCATGGGACCTTACTTGGATGGGCCTAGGCCACATAGTTTAGTTACCTACTAACCTTGAATTATCATAATTAAGCGTAGATCTTCTAGTTTAACTTATAGATTAATGTGACTAATAATGCAATTGGTATGACCTTGTTCTAGCTAAGTAGTTGCGGGTTGGTACATGTCAACCTAGTAGGCCGACATGTATTTGGTTAAGATTAAGTTTTATATTATCATAGTCAAATGATACTTAGACATATATGATACAATTACTAATAATTTTAATCATAATCATAGGTATATTTGACTATATAATTTATATGGTAATAAAATTGATATAATATTTTTAAAAATTGTAAATTAAAGTGTTATGTCAACTTTAAATAATATTAGTTTACCGAACCGTATACTGTGAGTTAAATGAACATGTTCAAGGATAGTTCAAGGGTTTGAAAGAATTAAAAGGAAACTTAAGAATGAAGCATTTTATTTAAAATATATTTTTTGAAGTATTTTTTATGCAAACTTATTTATTAAATTGTTATAATTAATTTTGTTTAACTTTCACATTGTTATCCAATTTTGATTCCTCTTCATGGCTTATTTCATCCGAGATTTCCACTATATTATCCACCAAAAGGCTAAACGCTACCCTAGTTAATAGTTCTACAATTTAATCTAAGCACAAATTTCAACTCATTAAAATTTATGCAGAAAAACTCTCAAAACTCATAAATTAAAAAAAGTACCAAAAAATAAAAAACATGACAAAAGAAACACATTTCTAATCCTAATACAAATTCAACAAATAGAATAAAAACAATAGCAACACAAATAGAAAAAAAAAACTAACTAGAAACGAGGAAAAAAAGATTGGTATATAAAAAAAATGAAATTTAAAAAATAAAATATGACAAAAAGAACTCTATAATAAAAGAAAGCAAGGAGAGTCATGACTTGAAGTCTGGTAAATGAAAAGTCACATAAATAAAAGAAGAAAATAAAAGTAAAACTTGATTATAAGATAACAAAGGTAATTAATCATTCTCATCTTCTTAAACAAAATCATAATTTATTGAAAAAAAATTAACTCATTTGATATCATTTTTAATACCAATAAAAATTAATAAACACAGATAATAATTAAATTAAAATTTATTTTAAAGAATATATATAATTAATTTAATAAAAATATATTCGTAGTAAAAAAAATTAGAGTTTTTTTTCTTAAACATAATTTTATTATTAATTTAATAGAAATATGTTATTACTAAAAGACAATTTTGAGGTATTTTTCTTAAATATAATTTTATAATTAAGTTAATAAAATATTATTAGTAGTAAAAAAAATTGAAACATTTTTCTTTAGAAGTTTAAAACAAATATTTTACTTACTTTTAAAATTGTGGATAATAATACTGAAACTTCTAAAAAAGTCGCAATATGATATTCTTCTAATATTCAAAATATAATATATATATATATATATATATATATATATATATATATATATATATATATATATATATATTAATGTGTTATACCCATCTTTTTTAAGATATTATAAACAACTTGTTTCTATTTTTTTAATTTAAATGTAATATATTTGAATAACTTTATAAAGGTTATGGACATTAAATTTATATTATTGAACATCTTTTAGATGTTGATTTTTCGGACGATAGACTTTCAAGGACATGAAATGGACATGCTTATAGTTCAGTTATTTCATCTCTCATTTAGTAAGAAATATTCTTGTAAAATTCTAAAAACGTTTTTTATTGTAAAATGTTAAGCTTTAATGAGAAGTAGTTTAGGAAAAAAAAATCCTTTCCAAATATTATTAATAAAACTAAATAGCCTGAAATATGTTTTATTAGTATACTGCTCGTGTAGTGCTCATAAAACTATCAAATCTAATATTTCGGGCAATTGTTTCCCCCACTCCGTAACTTTTTCCAGAGAATATTTACTTAAAGTTAATCACTCTAAAACCTCTTTATAATAAAATTTATTATTATAAAATAATAGTTTAAGAAACATTTAAAATATATTTTAGATTGTTAATTGTTGTTGAAATTATGTTTATAATAGCTGAAGCATATTTATTTTTTATTTAATTTGTTTTTGTATAATTTGTTTTAGACTTTTTAGTTGTTGAAGATTTAATCATAGTTTACTAATATTTATGAAAAAAAGTATGGGATATTATACAAATTCATAGTTGAGAAAATAAAAGAAGGTGAAACTTCATGAGAAAAAAACTTTACATTTGAAGAGTAAAATACTAGAATGCCTAAAATGACCCTATTCTCCATGATGTGGGACTCTTGTTTGTGTGGTTTGTCCTTGATCTAGTTTGACCAGGGTTGGACGTTCACAAGGCCCAAATGAAAAGCTCAATTAGGATCCAATTAAGGCCCACATCTGCATTTACAAAAATACAAAGGAATTTCATAATCACACCTATATAATTTATACAAGTCCCTTGCCTCCTGCAAAATCACTTTGAAATTGAACTTGAACTTGAATTGATATGAACAAAAGAACTGAAATGCTTTGAATATTTGAGACGACAAATCTTAGTTTGATATGATTTTTTCATGAAATGGGCTAAAGCAAAATATATATATATATATATATATATATATATATATATATATATATATATATATATATAATTTTATATGTATAAAGAATGTGCAAAAGAAATAATAAAGAAATTGTCCATGACGAATTACAAAAGCTAAATTTAAAACTTTAGAATATAAATAAAGTGTATACAATTATTGAAATATAGAAGAAATTTTTTTGAAATTATATCTATAATAAGTACAAATGTAGATGTTTTAATGTACAAATGAAGTAAGACTCAGGTTTAGTATTTTACAATTCCACAACTCTGATGATATAGTTAATAATCTTATATATATATATATATATATATATATATATATATATATATATATATATATATATATATATATTGCTTAAAAGTTAAGATAAGAGATTATTTAAATAATTTTTTTATTTCTTCAAAAATATCTTTTAAGAAAAAATTATGAAAGATATTCCGAGTTCAGAAACTACCAATACATTATTCTAATAATATTATTTTAATCATCAAATATAGTAATTCACGCTATATTATTTCAATTAAGTCTCGTACTAAATAAAAGACTATTTAATGGAGATGTATGTAACGGAATTAAATTGTGAGTTTAATCTTTACAAATCTAACTGGAATTTAATGACACTTTAATTGGTAGATTTTTTTTTTTAGACTCGGTTGTAAAACTTATTAATCCTTTATTCTTGTAAATATTTATGTAAATGTGCATAACAAAGTTTACTATTGATAGAAGAAAATTTTATTATTTTTTAAAATTTTAAATAAAGCTATTTGTTTTAGGTTTTCATTCTTTTAAAAGAAGTTCGATTTTTGTCTCTTCAAAATTTTAAATTTATGGTTTAGGTCCCTTATATCCAGATAGATGAATAACATTCATTTACCATTTTATATTATATGATAATACTAGTTTTTATCACTTACAGTAATTATTTAACCTTTTTGTTTAACATGTGAGTAGTTAACTAATTCTATAGATTTCATTATTTATGATTTATGGGAATGAAATATAGATTTCTATTATTATTTATAATATGTTTATGTAGGATTTGAAAACTACATTTACAATATCATTATAAAGCATTTATGTAAAAGTAATTATTAATAAGAAAAATTAGTTTTAATGGTGACTAGTACAAAAACAGTCGAATATTTTTTGCCTTTCACATCGAATTCGAGATCAACGTCATATCGGAAGACGTTAAATTGACGTTGAACATAGAACAATTCGATGTTATTCAAATTAACATTGAATTTTGTCAATATTCGAAGTTAATCAATTTTTTTTGTTTTTTTAATTAATTGTGGTCATTTCTTACAACTCTACGAGACCTAAACGCAGAAAAACAACAAAATTTCAGTTTTTGATATTTTATAAAGCATGAACTATGAACGTGTAGTGTAGTATCAATAACAAACAATAATAACAAACAATAACAAACAACAAACAAGTTCAATCAAACAACTACAACAAACAGGTTCAACCAAACAAAAACAACAAACAAGTTCAACAAATAAGTTCTTCAAAACGAAAAACGAAAATTAACCTTCAAAAGTGGGTGATACGTGATATCGATAAGTGAACACCTTAATTTGTAAATAAAAAACATTGAAAAGATTAAATTTATTAATATTGTGTTGTATGGTCATACAGCCGCAGAGAAGGACTGATTGGATATGACTACCGAGTACGAGCGATTGGACGAATAGGCTAAGATCAGCATCATCATGTATCATGCAAGAAAGATAAATAGTTTATTAACCAATTACACAGTCAAGGACGATGGAAGATCGAAAAACGGCCACCGACAATAATCACCCCTAAAACATCGCTTATAATCAAGATTATTGTAAGAATTACTTAGTGGATAATGGACATTGGGCCGTGATTAGGATTCCACTAATCACAAGCTCATTTGAAACCTATTCTACTGTATGGATACCCTTCAGGCCAATGGACCGAGCAGGCAAGCAATTAACAACTCAATAACGATCGGTAAAGGCAGCCGCTAAGATAATTAAAGGGGTAATCAATAATAATAACAGTCATTGATTGGCAATTAATGGAATAATGAAAGTTGATAAGCTCATTTTAAATATATGTTTAACATAGGGTCAAGTAACGAATTCTAAAAACTCATGTTGATTAAAGATTATTATGCAAAGTTACAGACTTAAGCGTTGGAGTGTCTTCTGCAAGCACCCTCCCTGCGGCTAGGACAAGGTGAAGAGAGAGATTAGCATAATCTGGATGATGGAGCGAACAACTTTACTTTGAATAAGGGACCTTAACCTTACCTGAAACACATATAAATAAAGATCAAAGATAAGAAGGTAGATTATTGCATTTATTGTGAATTTAAGATTTCACTATGACCCCGATCAGATTAATAATTGAATTGAGCATCAGATGACCTTTAATAGGTACACCAGACGATTTAGAGCGTGAACAAAGAAGGATTTTGATTAAAGTGTGAAGGAGTGTTTTGTGAAGATCATCGACCCTACACCCGAAACAAATATTATTTATAAAACTCCAAAAAATTATATTTTAGAAGTGATATAGTTTAAAAATAGTGAGACTCAATTATTTTAATATTAAAGGGTTTTAATATAAGTAGTTTCATTATGAATGAGTTTTATTATTTTAAAACACATAATCTCTTTAGAAGTCACTTTTCTAGGGTTTTCTAACTTCTCTTTAGGGGTTCTCATTTTTTTGTTCATCTGATTGAAGAATTGAGACAATAGGATTAATCTTGGCAGTGAGTTTTTCAATTTGGATAAATCATTTTCTCAAATAGAGTAAGTTGGTTTTTTGTCCTCTTTTTCGTCTGGTTTGACTTCTTTTGCATGGAGTTTGTTGTGGATGCATGTTACGTTAGATTCTTTTGTAAAACTCAGTCATGATCACTAATCCTAACGATATACCCTGATCATGTTTCTGTGGTTTGTAGCAGCATATAGGACTTCCTATGTTTGTCGAGCTGTTTTAGGCTTTCAAGAGCAGTTTGGTCTTTTGTCAAGTAAAGAAAACTAATTACTTTGTTTTAGTTTTAAAAAATGTTTAAGAATGTTAAATTGCATGTCTAATTAGTCTGTAATTTGTGGTTGAACTAATTAAATATGACATGTTACAATGGTGGTGTTTTTCTTGAATTGTTTGGTTGTAGTTAAGTTGAGAAATTTATGAACTTGTCTATTTGATATGTTGTTGTATTGATTTTCTGTACTATATGTTTAATTTGGTCTGAATTGGTCATTTTTGTAGGTTGAGTTGTTTTTGTATTTATTGTATAAATTATGCTTGTTTTGGTTCAAAGTAATGTTGAATTGGAGAATCAAGAATCTGGTCATTTGATCTAATTGGTATTCAATCTAACACCTAAACTTGTTTTGTAATCATTCACTGAGTCAAGATTACCAAATTGATCATTTAAGCAAGTCCCTGGTTCACCAAATCGTAGTGTAGAGTTTTTATCTTCTTGGCATGACATTGTGCGGTCCTGATGTGGCATTGAGTGCAAGATTTGCAATGAGGGTCTGGAAGTATATAAGCTCCAAACCACTGAGCACCACCCTCTCATCGCTGAGCGCTCCCTATGCGAGTTTGTGTACTTGTTTTTTTGTAATTTCGCAATTCTAATTGGTTTGTTTGGATTATATATATATATACAAAATATGAAACGGGTGATGCTTCATGGACTGTAATTTGAGTATGAGTAGATATGATGTTTATTTATACATGATATAATGGTGATAATGAGACGTTATTAGTAATGTACATGATTATTATAGATTTGAGATAGATATTGGTGCTTATGCATGCTTAATTATGTGTGATGTTATTTATGTGGATGAAGAATATGATGTGAGATGTTGTTGAGAGAATTTCAAGTTCGTAATATGGTAAAGTTAGTGCATGCTTTGACATATCGAAGTTCTGAAGGTATGGTATCTTGACATTTTAATAATCATTTAATCTCAAGTAGAGAATGGTGGGTTATGTGGTGATAGGACCAAGAGGTCTTAGTTTAGGGACTTTACCTTGGCCTAAGGTGTTAAAGGATTAACCTCGTGAGTAGTAAGGTGAATACCTCTTTGTTTAGTACTATGCAGAGTATAAATACTAATATGAATGCATACATATATATTGAGTACATATATCAAAGGATGGATTCGGATAATCGAGTCTAATGTCAACTTTTTATGTGTGTTGATATAAGCTATTATGTTTTATAAATGTTTAGATTTAATCTTGTTTGCAATGATTACCTTAATGGTGTGAGCAGATGAAAATATTCCTATTAGTCCTGTATAGGACAAGAGTAATGTTAGAAGCTTAGAGTTAAATGGTTAGATTTACTGTCTTATTCAGTGTTGTAAAACTCTAGTTAAATCTTTAGTTTCGGTATAAAAGCTTAGTGTTAAAATGTCATTATATATAAAGTTTTTACTGTTATGGTTATAATTGCATAACTTTTTTGTTAAGTTAAGTGTTATTTCTTATTAAATATATTATGTCTTTATAGGTAGTGTTAAAACTATTAAAATGAGAGGTTATATTATTAGTATTAATAATATTATTAATATAATTATTATACTATCAAAAAGGCATCTATACAAAATATTTAATGTAAATTAACAAGTCAAATTAAAGGATATGATACATAAATATAAAGTTAGGAGTTGAAGTATGAAAATGGAAAACATTAGATCTCAATTGTCTCAGCATTAATTCCAATAAAACATAATAATAAAATATTAAGAATAATATTAATAAAGTAATATTTCTTTCATTATTTATGATTTATGGGAATGAAATATAGGTTGCTACTATTATTTATAATATGTTTATGTAGGATTTCAAAACTATATATATAATATTATTATGAAGTATTTATGTAAAAGTAATTATTAATAAGAAAAATTAGTTTTAATGGTGATAAGTGATATCCATATGTGAACACCTTAATTTGTCTATTTATTTAATTATTTGTTAAAAATGAATAAAAAGTTAATAATTTAGATGAATTATATATTTTTATATTATAATAACAATGTTTAAAATAAATTGGAGGTTTAATTCATTAATAATTTGTTAAAAATATTATAAATGTGCTGTAAAAGTTGCATTTTAAAGTTATATTGTTGAAATATTTATTCTATATAAATGAAGAAATAAAAATAACATTGCAAATTATCTTATGAGACGCACGAAGTCATCATCATGTCTGTGACTAGTTGACGCACACTAACAAACTGTTAAATATTAAGAAACAAACAAACAGATTACAACTTTGGGAGAAAAGTATAATTAAATCTTTTAATTTTGATAGACTCTCCTAGCATTCCAGAACTCTTAGGAAAAACATACCATACAAGAAGGAACTTTTAATATATCCCTTTTGATTTTAACTTCATTTTCTTATATTTTATGGATAAAAAGCTAATTAATTGTTAAATGTGTAAACATTTTGATTTAATTTTTAAATACTTAAAAAAAAAAAGTAGAAAATCATGTTCAAAGTTTGACGTGAATAAAGATAAGATAAATTTAAAATATATAAATAAATATAAATTTTATTTTTAATGTAATGAAATTAAATTAGATTTAAAATTTATTTTTTAATGTCTCCTAATATGTTAGACATTGTTTAATGCGTTATTGGGTTGTTATTGTTAAATCATCCATGTCTAGTATAACCTTCGATGTTTCGTACCTATCCACTCCTTAACAAATCAGTCTCAATTTTTAATATCAAAATTTAATGTAAAATTAATTGAATCATTATTCAAAATTTAACTTATGAATTAAAACAATCATTTTGTTGAATTTTATTTAATCTCTGTCGTCTGAAATATTAAGAACATTTATCATTATTCTGATATACGTAAGACTGACACTTGAAAAAGAACACCGAAAACAAAATGATGAATTCACTGAAAGGGCGTGGTCGGGCACACGAGTTACTGTAGCTGAAATCGTCACATTTACCTTTAAGTACTATTATTTTAAGTTCTTCTTCGATAATTTTATTATTTTTATAACATTAATTCTCTTGCTATATATATATATATATATATATAATATTCAATGGAATTTCATTTAAGGGTTAATTACTTTCATTCCCTAAATTTTTATCTAAAATTGTATTTTACTTTTTTATAAATTTTGTATCAATTTTATCTCACATATGGATGATGTTTCCTTCTAGTTTGACAAATAATTAGTGAATTAAAATTGAACATCGATTGTGTTGATATTTACTGTGTGTAAAGATAATTTGAATAAAAATGAATTTATGAATTTGAATAAATTTAAAGATAAATTTTTATATAAAGGATTTGAAGATGAGAGTTAACTAATTTAGAATGAAGTTCGTAAAAAATTGGATAAATGTGATAAAATAAAAGTGTTATAATAAAAATCCAAAATTTGGTTAGAGTTTATACACTGTGAGTGTGTGTGGTCAACAACTCGTGGACACTCTCATCATCATTCTCGAGCATCATCCTTCTTTTCATGGCGAATTGCTTCCATCATCAAAGTCAATATATTCCCTCTCATCTTTTCCATCATTGCTTTTTTGGACAAGCATAAGTTGTTGTTTATCAATGTTATCTTAATCATCATTGTGATTATTGCAATTATATAATAATCATCCCTTTTCAAAACAACCATGCATACTCAAGTATCTACTTATTTATAGCTGGATTTTCTAACACTTTTTTTTAATATGAGATATAAGAAAAAATTTAACTAATTCAGTTTTATTTATAATTACTGTTTAAAAATATAAAAAAAATTATTTTAAATATTAACAACATTTTTTTAATATGATTAAAGATAGGTTAAGAAATACAATTTATAATAAAAAAACAAAATAAACAAATTAGTTAACTTTTTTAATAAGTATAAAATTAGATGAAGTTATTTAAATTTGAAAGGAAGTTGTACACAATGATTTTGACACCGAATATTTTTTATATTAAATTTTTATTTAATAATCAAAACACATATTAGTAAAGTAAAAAAGAGTATCGTTTTGACTTTGGTCATGAGAGAACCAAAACATGAAATCATAAATAATTAATAAAAACACGATTGTACTTCAATTCTTTTAGCAATCGAAACATAAAACCACAAATAAATAATAAAAAAACAAAGAATTTGGCTTCGGTTATCGTGGTAATAGAAGCCTAATACTCCTTTTATGCTTCAAGTTTGGTTAGTTGAAGTCTAAACACCTTTTTTAAATAATTTTTTTGTTTTTATTGTTTATGTCTACGTATTAAACCTACATAAATTCAAAATAGAACCAAAACCAACACATTGTATACACAACCAAAATCTAGATATAACAATATGTTATCTTTGCAATAAGTAAATATACTAAATATTGTTGTACATTTACAACATATATTTTGTACAAACTATACTTTATGAACTTATCGAGAATTGGCGCAGGATTCTTGAAGAGATAAAAATTTGAATTAATATATAAAAAGATAAAATTTCAAAGTATTTGATTCAATGCAATTATTATTGTTTCTTAACTAGTTGTAATACGAGTACGAATAATGATTGTAATTTATTACATTACATAGTAATGACACTCATATGAGTTAGTTTGTTTATTATACTGCAATATATCAACACAATTATAAATAAACGAGGAAGGAAACAAATCAAACAATTATAAATATATGGACCAAAATACTAAACTTGGAAAGACAATCAAGCAAGTCTTTTGCCTTATCAGTTGATTTTCTTAACATGTTATGTCCAACAATTGAACTATAAAAAAGAGAATATTTTAGTATACACTCATATAACAAAGAAAATTCATTACATTATGTCTGAAATGGTTGGGGAAGATTTGTGCAATGAACAAAACTACAATGTTGTCCTTAAAATGAGAGATTATAAGTACATGTCAACAAACTAAACTTACGCAACAATGTAGGAAAAAATATATTTGTTTTTCTTAGTGCTGTCAAAATGGGTTAAAATCCGTGAGCAAACCCGACCCACCACGGGTTCGGGCTAGGCTGGGTTTGAAAAAAATGATTTTTTTTATATGAACCAATTTTCAACTCGGCACACTTAGAACCCGGCTCACTCAGGTTGAACCCAGATGATTCGGTTGGCTCACCAACCCACCTAGTTTAATTTAATTATTAATTATTTTATGTTTCAATATTATTTGTTAACATTTTTTTATTGTATTGTAAAAGGGAATAAAGAAAAAGATGTTTCAAGACAGCAAAATATTATAAATTTATCCATTCAAGACTCTAATCTTGTAAATGGATAAGTGACACAAAAATTATCAATATTATAAACTTATTTTTTTGCCTTTTGAGTTTGTTTTTGGATTACATTTGTGTTGTATGTTACTTTTTTTTAATTTGAATTGTCTTTGGAGTTTAACATCATTTTAGAGTGAAATTTGTTTAAATTTGAATTACAAAAATATTACATTTTTTTATTTTTAAAAAATATAATTAAGTGAGTCAGTTGGTCAACCTATTTAATCCACCAACTCATGGTCAGACCGGATTCGAACTTTTTCGGTTCGCTAATAAATGAGTTGGGTTGACTCATTAAATAGTCAAATAGTCAATCTGTGGTGGGTCAGGCTGCGCGATCCATTTTGATAACATTAGTTTTTCCCTATTAAACACACACACACACACATGTATATATGTGGGATTTGCTAACGTGCATATGCCTATTTTTCAGTTGGTACATTTTAGCAATGTGTACCGAGTTTTAGTAGACAAAAATACCCTTATATATCATGGATTTTAAGTTTTAAGGTTAAGGGTATTTTAATAATTTCCATTCTAAAAACTTTAAAAAAAAAAGAAACCTCAAACCCTTGTTCACCTCCCTCATTCGTCTCAACCCTTTCTCTTTCATCTCTCTCACTCCAACATTTTCTCTGTCATCCTATGGTAGCCCCAACAAAAAAAAATCAGAAACACTGGCGGTTAAACAATCTTACAAAAAATGATTTTATAATGAGTTTTCATTTTATAATTTTTGTCTTATCTAATTTTATCCAATTTTCACAAGCATAAAGGAATTGGTATTTGACCTGAAAAAAAATCAGAAATACTTGCTGTTAAACAATTTCTTACAAAAAATGATTTTATAATGAGTTTTCATTTTATTTGTCTTATCTAATTTTATCTAATTTTCACAAGCATAATAACATCAAAGGAATTGGTAATTGGCCTGGAAAAAATCAGAAACACTCGTTGTTAAACAATTTCTTACAAAAAATGATTCTATAATGAGTTTTCATTTTATAATTTTTGTCGTATATAATTTTATCTAATTTTCACATGCATAATGACATCCGAAGAAATTGGTAATTGGCCTGGAGGGTTTTTTTTAGAGATGATGATTCAACATATGCAGATGATGAAATTAGAGAGGTTAGTGAAGATGGTGAAATTGAAAAGATCTTGAAAGAACCTTTGTCTGAAGGTGAATATGTCAATGACTCAACTCTTTACAAAGGCAAATTGTTTAACGGAAAATGTTTCTGATTTTTTCAATTGGAACTACAGTAGGATGACAGAGAAAAGTTTGGAGTGAGAGAGATGAAAAAAAAGGGTTGAGAGGAAGAGAGATGTGAGTAAGAGTTTGGGGTTTTTTTTTTTTTTAGTTTTGAGAATGAAAATTAAAATACCCTTAAGCTTAAAACTTAGAATCCATGATATGTAAGGATATTTTTGTCTACTAAAATCCGGTACACATTACTAAAATGTATCAACTGAAAAACAGACATACGCGTGTTAGCAAACCCATACATACATATATATATATATATATATATATATATATATATATATATATATATATATATATATATATATATATATATATATATATATATATATACATACATATATGTATGTACATACATAAATGTATGTACATATATGTATGTATGTACACATACATATATGTATGTACATACATATATTTATGTATGTACATACATATACATATATATGTACATACATATACATATATATGGTTATTATTTGTAGAAGTTCATTTTTTAAGTGAATTTCAAGTTTAATTGTTTTAATTATTTAAAATACATTTTAAAAAAAATCAATTTAAAATCAATTACGTTGTTTGTAATCTTAAAAGTGAAGCAATATATTTTGATTTCTATTGTTAAAAAGAATTTTGGCTAATTGTATTTTTAAAATATAAGTGGGAATTTTTCAAAAGATAATCTATCTTTACCAAAAACCAAGAACAAATGGTGGAAATCAGAGCTAAAAAAATTTATTTTTTAATTTAAGAAGCAGTTTTAAAATAGAAAACTTCATACATATACATAAAATCATATATATTGACGTTATATAATTACTTATTATAATTTTTTCATGCTGTGAAATACTTAACACACGATTCCTTCATCATATTAAACTAAAATATTATATTATAATTACTTATTTAATAATTATTCAAATATAATAAATTTTTGAAGAAAGTTTTGAAGAAAGTTTTGAAGAAGGGTGAGTGGAGAAGTTTGGTGTGGTGCAAATATTTTAGGAAGAGTTTGTCGCATAGTTTGACAGCAGCAGATAGAAGAAGAAGACGATGAGATTATGAAAGTGAGAATTATTATGAAAGGCATAATTAAGAAAAGAAAAGAGCATGAGAAATGTCCCATGATGATGTCTGATGAGGGGAGCAAAAGTGTTGCATTGCATGGTTACTCTTTTATTCTCTTCGTCATTTCGTCATTCATTTGCTTTCTTTCGTTAGCGTGCAATCATGCATGCCAGGTACAACCATGCCCTCATCATTCCTTCTCTACACTTTCCTTTTTTATTATTTTTAAACAAAATCAAAAAATCTCTATTTTCTACTCACCAACCCACCATGTTTTAAAATTTCAGATAATTATTAATCATTATTTTTAACTCAGATTTAACAACTAAAGTTTTAAAACTAAATTTCTTAATGCTACGTTAAGTAACACTATACAATTTTTTTTACAAAAAAAATGTACCTAATTATTTCAAAACTAATTTTTTTTTCTTGTTCTTACAAAACTAAAATATATCATGTAAAGACTTCAATCAATACTTTAAACATTTCAAATCTTCAACTAATAATCATCCTCTTCAATAATACTCATTCTTTCTTTCTAAACATAAATTATGGCTATAGACTTTCAAGTTTGGCAACAAAATGAACATCATTAATATATTTCGTAAAATATGTTGTTTATATTTATTATTTATAGACCCTTATTTGGATGAGCTTTGATTTAATTACTTTTTAACCTTAAGTTATCTTAATTAATTATGAATCTAATTTAACTTATAGATTAATGTGATTAATAATGTAATTGGTATGACCTTGTTCTGATTAAGTAGTGTAGACCTGATGCATAATATATTTGGCGAAGATTAAGTTTTATTTGGACATATACGATGCACTTTTTTTAAAATAAAAAATATTTATAACCAAAATTTATTCAAATAGGTTATTGATTTATATATACAAAGACATATATAGTTGTCAAATAACCTTATATATTAAGCAGCCAATTAAAAATTTAATCTCTAAAATAATGTATGTGAAAGAACTGTGTAATCAAATTAAAGAGTTTCCAATCTAATTTACTCAACTCAATCAAACTTGACATGCATATTGTACTAATGACTTAGCGTAATACAATGTAGTTACAGAATAAAAAACATTCTTAGTCATTCATGACAAAAAGCTTCACTTATAATTGATAATAATAAAAAATATATTGTCACCAATCCTTTTTTTTATCACAAAAAATTTAAACGAAATGGAGTATTAGTTGTTTAGGATCATAAATAAGAACTTAAACTCAAATTTAAATAATTAGTCACTATAAGCACATTGTTGTCACTATATAAACAACTCCGTTTAAAATAAGTTTTTTTCGGTGTAATATTTCTGTCTCTTTAAGAGTAATAATAACATATATGTGTAATTTTGTTTGTGCCTGTTTATTAATTTGTTGTCTTATGAAAAATATATAACCTCTAGTTATTTTTATACAAACTTTTAGTCATAATATTTTAGAATGGGTATCAATATTACTATAGCAACTATTAAATACTACAACAAAATCATGATTTATCTATTAATTATTATGTACGAATATAAATTTATAGATAGATTAAACACTATGTATGAACATTTACATATCAATTATAATATGTAGATAAACTAAAATTGACCTTATTTTTTAAAAAAGAAACAAAATACATACAAGTCATAATATATTGTTTCCATAAGCATTATTTTCCATGTATTAATATTACATATATCATAAAACTTAAATGATTATTTGTTTCATTCATCATATTAATCATCATGCATTTGTTCAGAAGGAGGTTGGATTAAAGAAGATGTTTAGTCCAATAAAACTTTATGTTTAAATTGTGTTGTTTTATTGTAACAAAAATTATCATGTTTTTCATGGACTTAATTTGCCTAGTATAAGTTTCACATGACATGCTTCATTTATTCAAATTCAATCAACGTTTGAAGAAGTTAAAGGAGTTTGACTTTTTGAACTCTGTTATCTAAAATCAAGTCTTATTCTTTTTGTCTATTCCTTTTATGACATCATAGAAGATGTCATTTACATATGTACAATTGGACATGACATCTTCCATTCATTGTGTCCTCTGACAATTCTACTAACAATAAGTTTTTCAAAATCATCCCAAGAAAATGAAAAAGAATTTCAATAATAAATAGATGTAATTAATGCAAGTGATTTTATGACGAAGGAACTTAAATTACCAATTGTTTAAAAATACAAAATTTAAACCCGTAATCACTTAGATTTTCATAAAAAGAAATAAATATTTAAAAGCTTTAAATGATATAAAAGTGAGATAACAATTATTTGGACTAGAGGACACTTATGCATTAGTCTTAGTAGACTTAAGGGTCTTCTTGAAAAATATCCCAACATATTAGAGTGACATCTACAATTTGTTTCTAAGAAAAAAAAATCAAATTAATTGTGTTTGTAATTTTATTGTATTATATATTAATTAGTCTCTTAATTTGTTTTATTAAAGAGATTGATTATCTAATATACAATAAACCATCAAAAAGGAATTTTTAATATGGGCATTAGTATTTACTTTATCTTGTAAATCCTTGCTGTCTAATATTTATTTTAATTAATATATAATCGTAATAGGAATCCAATCTCTCAATCAAAACCATGTGGAACCAAAATACATAGCATTTGAAAATCCTTTTGAGGCTTGTGTTCTTCTAATTTGTCATATGCAAGAAACCACATATTTTCACAACACTACTTATATTTAATACTATTAACATATAACCAACATTTTTATACAATCATCATAAAGAAAAAAAAGTTAATAATATAATTATATTGAAAGTCTTGAAATCACATCGTTGTCACTGTGGGTTATCACTTTCCACCTCTTCGTAAGTCTATTAACTTCCTTCAAATTTCCCTTTTCTTACCTATAAAATTCCACACATTGACTAAATACAGACATCAAGCTTATAAAATGAGACATGTGTAACAAATTAATAAGTTTTAAATAAATATAACAACTAATCTAGTAATTTGATTATTAATAAGATAATGATGCAATACAACTCTTAGTAGATTCAACATTTTGGTTAGCTTGTGCATGGTATGGAATTGTCCATTAGATTTTGATTGGAGAGCTAAATTTGAAGAAATTAATATGGAAGCCTATACGGATATTGGGTTGCATATAAGAATTGATTCATGATTAGAATATGTGTTAAAGATGGGGTGTTCTACATCTAGTCATACCTTTTCCTCTAGTATACTTAATTCCTCTCGCTTTAGTTGGCATATTATTATATATAATAATGTTGTTAAAAATTATTACTTCATGTGAGTCAAAATCATTATAAGAAAAAATGGAATTAATGATGGAGGATTCATCGATAGTAACAACATTTCAGCAATAAAATCAAAATTTTGAAAGAAAAGTGATGGAAAAAATTGTCAGTAAAATATACTAATAGTTATGAGATATCTTATGATAATTATCTATTACCAAATATTTGTTTGAAACTATTCATCAATAACCATTGACAATAATAATCTATTAATAATTATCATAATTTAATTCTTTTTTAATAAAACCTTTAAGAACAAATTTTACTATCAAAATTATTGATGAATTTTATCAAAAAAATATCAAAGTTCAAAAGAAATTGTAAAAAATTTAAAATCCATTTTATCGATGAAATTTATTAACGAACTAAATCATTCAATTACCAACATATTCATCAACATATTCATCATAAATAGAATTTATTAACAAATTCATTACGACATCAATATCTATCAATAATAAAAATTCCAAATTATTTACATAAATACTTGTCAATAGTAAAATTTTTAAAGTCCATCAATAAACTTTACATTCTAAGAAATTTTTATTCGTTAGTTAGTAAAATTTCATTAATATATATATATATATATGGGGTTTGCTAACGCCCTGTTTCAGTTGGTACATTTTAGCAATGTGTACCGGGTTTTAGTAGACAAAAATATCCTTATATATCATAGATTCTAAGTTGTAAGGTTAAGGGTATTTTAAACAAACAAAAAATTATAATGAGTTTTCATCTTATCATTTTTGTCTTATCTAATTTTATCCAATTTTCACAAGCATAATTGGTAATTGACCTGGAAAAAAATCAGAAATATTAACAATTTCTTACAAAAAAATGATTTTATAATGAGTTTTTATTTTATAATTTTTGTCTTATCTAATTTTATCTAATTTTCACAAGCATAATGACATCAAAGGAATTGGTAATTTGCGTGGAAAAAATCAGAAACACTCGTTGTTAAACAATTTTTTACAAAAAATGATTTTATATGTATAATCCATATATATATATATATATATATATATATATATATATATATATATATATATATATAAGGGTGCTAAAATGATTTTACAAAATACTCTTAACCATGTTATGTAAAAGTGCTAAAATGTACCAACTAAAAAAAAACAAACAGGCGCGTTAGTAAACCTCATATATATATATATATATATATATATATATATATATATATATATATATATATATATATATATATATATATATATATATATATATATATATATATATATATATATATATATATATATATATAAAAAGCGTAGAGCATAGTTTAATCCTAATGTTATTATCAATGAATTTGTTCATCTGTAAAATATTTATAATTTTAAAATTATAAATATTAATAAATTTATCATCTAAATAATTTTAATTTAATTTATACTTTAGTTAAAATTTCTCACAAATTAGTGAAGAAAAGACTCCCAATGAATTCTTTTAACAATTAATTAAAATTATAACTTTAATTTAATTCATAAATTTATATTTTCCTATATATTTGTGTGAAATATTTCCTACCCAAAATGGGGAAGGAAGAACTAGTACTTTGGTAAAGAAATTCCCTACTGAAGGAACAACAACAAAATAACACATCTTTGCTATTTTCTGCTTCATTTTTACATGTTTTATACATTAAATATTACTAATTTTCAGGATTCTAAATATATTGTAATTATTTATTATCCATATTTATTGATTTTTTTGATCAATCAATTAGAGAGTGTCAATAATTTCTTTGTTATATTCAAATTCAATTCAATTTTTTTTTATTGAAATCCATCAATGCAGCACTGTGTTTGTATAACACATCGTGAGTGATCATTCTAACTGGTTACTGCACCAGATTAATCTCTTTCCATAAGCACGACTTCAAAAGTGATTCTGAGATACTACTACTAAAACCCTCAAACCTTAATCAAATTATTAATAAAAAAGCAAATAAAAGTGCTTAATAAATGCATACTAAAGCCTTAAACATATTCCATAAGGGAAATCAACCAAAGTCTTCTCTTTTTGAATGCAGTAAAAACAATTACCAAAAAGAAAAGGTTGATATTTTGTGACAGAAAGACAAAAAAGAAAACACAGGTCCTTCATTTGGGCTATACATTCCATTAACAATGATTACACGATGTTCACTTTCTGCCATTGTTGGTCTTCTCAGAGATTGTCCTAACCAATAATTCAAGCCTTCTTTCTTCTCTCACTACACCTTATCATTAAAGTCTGCATCACTTCAATTATTGCAATCATCTCAAAACCACCATATATTGCATCTCTTCACTTTCTCTATCTTATTCTTTTTCTCTTCTTACAAATAAACATATCAATAAGATCAAAAATTTAATATTCTATGCAAACTGCAATCCTTACCTGTATTTTCCGAATACGTATGATAACACAGGATGCAAAAATATCATAACAAATGTATTTACTTATTTCATATTTCAAAAAATTATAATCCAATTCTTAAATTGATATGTAACACAAACATTATTTCAAATCTGTATTTGTGTGATATTATATTTTTTTTTATCAAAAGTAATTCTCCTTTCTCTATATTAATTAAATTAAGAGTATAATCAAAAAATCATGTAAAAATTTGACTATTAAAGAATAATGAAAAAAAAACACTAAGGACGTATTTGTTTCTGCATATAGAAACTTTGTAAGTACAAAAATGCAAAGAAAGTTAGAAAATTGACACAACAGTTCACAAAAGACAAGATAAAATTATCCATTCAACTTTCATTTTTATCCATATTAAGATATTTTTTTAATCTACTAAATACATCCCATTATTCATCTCAAATTCACTCATTTTTATTCTTCAAACCCACTTTTCAATCCAAACACAAGCTAAATAAGGAGTTGAGATTTTTTTAAATGGATGAATGTGGTATTTTTAAAAATATTTTAAATATGATGTATAATCTAAAAATATCACATGATAAAAAGGAAGATTGACGTGTTTATACATGCTGGTAATGACTACCCGTGTTCGGAAACAGTGTAATAAATCACATCAAATAACAATAACACCATACTGTGTGATAACCAATTGCATTCATGAAGTTGATGTTTAAAATCGATTTTTCAGTTATTTTATAATTGATTTTAATTCCACAGAAAACAAAGCTAAGTAAAGAGCAGTTTTATCATTCTTTTATTAAAAAGACTACAATATATTGATCCAAATAGGTATTTGTAGACACGAGAATAAATTTTGATAATTATCAAAATAAGAAGCGTGAAGATAAGGAAAATCATATTTATGATGATGGGTTATCAAACTCCAAACACTAAACAGACACAATGTTCATGATGTTGTTTTTTTGTTAATGAAAGTTTATTTCTCAGTTTACACAGAAGGTTGTGGTCACTGTTGGAAGCCACCTGTGTGATTGGTTATTTTATTTCCATTGACCACTTATTTCTCAGTTTTTTGGACTTAAGAATTGGAAGAGAAGAACCAAACCAAATTCAGAAAGGAAAAACAATATAAGGATCAGGGCATGACAAACGTTGTTGCAACTACCTCCACATATTAAGAATGCAACTCCACAGACACTCACAGAACAGGCAAGAGTCATACATTAACGTTGTTGATTATAAAACTGACATATAAAGTAGAAAATAGTAAAAAAAAAAAAGTAGTATTTAGGTGACAAGAAAAAATGAATATGATGTGGTAGGACAGAGTGATTATTGACAGAGAAATGTCTTGAGAGAAAACATTGTATGTCATAGGATTCATTCTTGCACCACTCTGGTGTGTGCCTTTTCACACTCTCACTTTCGTTTAAAAACCTTCATCATACTCAGTAGTAGTAATACATAGAATTACAAATACTCATTCTCTCTTGGGAATTTCTCAAACCACACAATCTTTTTTCCATTTTCAGATGGAGTTGGCTTTGAGCTTAGGCCACACAAACAACGCTTCAATGGGGTTTTCCGTGGCACTGTCTCACGACACAAGAGCTTCCTCAGATCCACCCCTTCAGCTCCACCACCTTCTTCCTTCAACACCGGTTCTTCCTTCTCCACGCCTTCCCATTCCATGGCTCTCCCATGCATGTAAAAACACTCATATCATATCCCTTCGTCTTAATTAATCTCTTCTTTCTTTCATCGTCTCATGTGTCTGCATGTTTCTTCCTATAACAGTAGGCATGGAAGACACACCGGTGAGGGCGCTTGATGACACGGACGACGGTGCTGCAGTTTCGTCCCCCAACAACAGTGCAGTGTCGTCTTTTTGCAGAAACAGTAGAAAGTTTTTTGAGGGTGACAGCGAAGAAGACGAAAACGGGTCAACAAGGAAGAAACTCAGACTCTCCAAAACACAATCAGCTTTTCTAGAAGACAGCTTCAAAGAACACACCACTCTCAATCCCGTTAGTAACTCTCGCTTTCCTTCTTTCATTGTTTCAACCAAGGTACTGTTATAGTTCTTATTCTTTCTGTAAAAAAGTGCAGAAACAGAAACTCGTTCTTGCAAAAGAGTTAAATCTGCGTCCCCGTCAAGTGGAGGTTTGGTTTCAGAACAGAAGGGCAAGGTAATTAAGAACTTTCTGAAACCATGTTTGTTGCTTTTTGTTTCCTTTTTCTTTTTCTGATGAAAACACGATGATTACAGAACAAAGTTGAAGCAGACAGAGGTGGATTGTGAGTACTTGAAGAGGTGCTGTGAGAGTCTGTCAGAAGAGAATAAGAGGTTACAGAAGGAACTGCAAGAACTGAGGGCTTTGAAAACTTGTGAACCGTTTTTCATGCAACTTCCGGCTACCACCCTCACCATGTGTCCCTCCTGTGAACGCGTCGCCACCACCACCTCCGCCGCTGCTTCCGCCAACAACAATGATCGTGTTTCTCTGAACAAGCCCAGAATATTGTCAGGCCCACACGAAGCAGGCCCACATGGCCCATCGGAGTGTTTCTTCTGATTGGCCTATTTTTGTTGTTTAGGTATATATCATAACAATAATGTGTATCAAAGAGACAAAAGACTTTCAACTTCATCCCTTATTTTCCTTTATGTATAAAATGTCACATTTTCTAAAACTTTTACTTATTCTTTCTCTATTTCTTTTTCTTCTTCTCCTTATTCAATGGGAAGAATGATAATTTCTTTTAGACCTTTGAGGAACTACCAACTATTTGAGTTGTAATAATTTTCTTATAATGTTTTCCATCTTACACTTAACTTCTTTCTCTCTTCTTTTTATATGTAAGAAAACAACATATACATAATTTATACACGACTATAATTTCTCTAGTTATCTTGTCAGTAGAAATGTGAAACACATCATTACTTCTTTTTTTATAATGTCTTATATTAGGTTGTTTGATGATTATAATGTAGGAAAAATACTTATTTATCACCCATTACTATTATTTGACAAATCTTTATAGAAGTAAATTAGTTCTAACAAAAGTGATGTTTTGTATTTCTAAAAAAAAAGTAAAAAAAAAAAGATAATACCAAATAGGAGTAAAAAAAAATTGGTGTCAAAAATATCATTGTCTTATCGCATTACAGTTTAAATACTTTGAAACATACTTATAACTCATTTTTAAAATCTTATATAAACATATTATACATGGTCATACACATGGACGAAAAGGTTACAAAACAATCAAGTGACTAAAGAAAGGGTATGTAGGTTGAAACTCATTAATTATTTTTTTAATTATTTGTAGAAACAAGTTAAGCAACATGTACTGAAAGTGTTTTAAGGATAATTCTCAGGGATCAATGCCTTTATTTTAGGAGTTGCATTTCTTACACACGTAATTTTAAGTTTATTTTTATAATATATATGTATATAAAAAAATACAATTACAACGAGTTTTCACTTTAATGTTTCATAATCAGACTACTTTTAAATCATAGTTGTTGAAAATAATTCTTATAAATCAAATGTATTTTGTGTTAAAAATTTATCAAAGAAGAAAGAAGATATATAGTTTCTTGTGTTTTAAATTCAATAATTTTTCTTCATATTTTTTATTTTAAATATTATAATCTTTTTATACAAAAATACATAAAGTTCATATCAAACGAAATAACATTTAATACTTCTTATATGCTTATAAAATTTTTAATTTTTTTCATTTTTTATGATATAAAATATTCCGTAATTTTTTAAAACCTTCATTCTTTCAACTAAGATACCGAAAAAAAAACTGAAAGTCCTAATTGAAAATAAACTATGACTTCAACTAAGTTACCAAAAAAAAAAACCGGAAGTCCTAATTGAAAATAAACTATGACAATTTAAATCATATTTTCCTTTACTTTATATGTGTGAGGACCTGAAAATAGGTGGCACTGATAGGTACTCTGGATTAATGAAGCCAGGCACTTAAAACCCATTAAGGTTAAAAAGCAAATTTTCCAGCAACTGGTTCATTAGCTCAGCCCTTATCTCTCTCTAGATCACTTGTTTTTCATTTTCTCCTCCTTCTCTCTACCACTCCTTCTCATTCAGCCGTTGCATGTTCGATTAGGTGGTGCCTAGGTATTCCTGACGCCGAGAGCTTCAAGTATCACCGATTACTTTCTCGTTTCAGCTAGTGAGTGTTCTTCTCTTTCTCTATGGTTTCTAGGGCTGTGAACATGCAAGTATTCTACTTTGCATGTGATTAGCGATTCTTCCTTCACTTTCTATCTCAAATTAGGTTTTGAGAACCGTTCTTGATCACTGAATGGTGAATCGTAGGGTTCTGTTGAGTCATTTTCACAGTGCAAGGTACTTTAGAGACGCGTGTGTGAGCTGTGATGTTCAACTTTAAGGTAAGGGGAGCTGGTTATATTTTAGGAGCTGTATGAGGTGTCTGTTTGATTTATTTTGATGGTTTTATTGTTATACTATATTTTGATGATGAACATGTTGAGTTGCATTGATGAATATGTGAAATTTGTGTGACTATGGTATACGGAGGTTTGTTTGACTTGGATGAGTGTGTGTTGGCTGTACTGGATTTCTGGAATGGTATAAGAACTCTCTAAAATAGTTAACATGGATATTGAGTGGGTACAAGCACTGTTTTAGGCTACTGTGAGGGGAGTGGAGTATCAAAAATTGGGCAATTGGGGTCTAGAGTACCATAGGGCAGTTTGGGTGACTTAGATAAATAACTGGTGACTTGTTGAGAGTATTGTGTTGGTAGGATAGAGGAATTTTAAAAACCTGAGTTGGCACATCCCTGATCATAGAGCAGCCCTGGCCTGGTCCAGTCAGTTGTGACTAGTCATATGTGCTGGCGTCGAAGGTGAGACTGATGCGTTCAGACATCTAATTCTTCTTCGATGACCAATTGGGTTAGTAAGGTGTTGTTGAGGTGGAAAATCATGTGTTAGTCTTGTTAGAGGTGAAAAGGTTAAGAGAGTATTGTTTTTGGTCCTGTGAGAGGAACTGAGGTAGGGAATTTGAGCATAGGTGGTCTTGAGTGCAATTGGACAGTGTGGCTAGCTTGGATGAGTCCATTAGAGAAGGTTAGGGTCATAAAACTGAGTAAAGTCATGGTTAAAATGGTAGAATCAAAATTGGGTCCCTGGGTTAAGGAACTTGGAAATTTAAGTGGAAAACTTGGTAGTACTCACTTTAGAATCATGCTAAGAACGTTTATAATCATCTAGACAAGTTTAATTAGGTGTGAGACAAGAATTAGGAGGGTTAGAAGTTGGGGAAAATAACTAAAACTGGTAAAGGATGTGTGAGTTTCATAATTATGCAGAATCTGCGTCATGCAGATTATGCAGACTCGCTATGCGAGCTGTCTCGCATAGCGAGACCCTGTAGAGGGTGCTCACTGTCTTGGTAATTCGTTGTGCGAGTTGGTGCGTCGTGCAAATTACTAGGGGGTGATGCTCACTGTTTATGGACTCGCCATGGCGAATCTTGTCGCTAGGCGACTGGTGGTGGTCTGGGATCACTGCCCATTTAATTCGAAGGGCGAGTGGGGCGCATAGCGAGATCTTTGGGGAGGTTGGTCTCTGTCTGAGTTCTCGCATAGCGACCTGAGTGCGCTATGCGAGAGGTTTGGAGTCTGATGTATGCTGCGACTCAATTTGCTATGTGAATTAAGGTGTGCGTTGTGCGACTCCTGTCGGGTCAAGTCTTTTCTTTTGATATCTTTGATTTGATCAATTGCTTGGAATGCATAGTATGATGTGATTTATGTGGGAAGTACGTGAATGTATGAGAATATTCAACAATGTGATGTATGGTTAAAGAAAAAAGATATATGGTTAAGAGTATGGTGGATTGACGTAATTCCATGATCTTCAAGGAGAAGATTCATGGTGGTGCAGTAGTGTTTAGAATGATCTACATGGGAGCTCAGTCTTGGGGGTTATCCTGACTCTCCAATGGTCTTTCATTCTCAAGTAGAGAGGATTGAACCATGTGGTGAGGAGTAGCAGGAGGTCTTAATCTTGGAGGCTTCCAGTATGCCTCAAGGCCCGGAACAGGCTAACCTCGTGAGTGTGGTAGGATGGGGAACCCAAGTTTCATAAGCCACCATGAGTGCATGACCTGCCATAGCTCGGTAATCATTCTAATTCCGGACGAGTCAAGTCTAGTTTATGACATGTTCTTGGGATTATTTAACTTGCTCGGCTTAAAGTATGTATTTGATGAATTGTTTATTCTAATATAGTATGCTTGTTGTAAAACTAGCTCACTCTTCTTCTTGTGTTTGTCTGTTGTTTGTGTCGTGTTTCTGTTGCAATGATCATCCACTTGGATGTGAGCAGAGGTGGATGAGGTACCCCTGGAGCAGGCCCTGGATGGTGTTGATGTTGCAGCTTAGTTTGTTTAGGATTTCTTAGTTAAGTTATACTATCTTGAAGTACTCTTATGGGTGTTTAAAGTTTTAAATGATAGTCATTTTTGGGATGACTGTAATTATTAAGACTTTAGCTGCAAGTTTGACTCCTAATTGTTCTCCTATATTAGAATTGTGGACTATCATAATATATATTTGTTATATTTTTGGGATGTTACAACCTGTACCTAGGGTTATCCTACATATTGATTTGAAAATGCGAACAGTGGTGGAAGGGTGGTAAGTAACTTAAAATGTTATTTAAAGATATTTATAATCTGTAAATATACTAAAATTATATATTTAACTTAATATATTTTATAGTATTATTAAGAAAATAATTGTTTTCAATTTTAAATTTATTTTTTCATATGATACTTTCATAAATATTTATTTATGTTTATAGCTTATATTCATTATCTAGTTTTATATTGACTAAAAGAAAGTGTGCAACATTAATCAAATCATTTCTATGATGTTAATTTTTACATATTAGTATAGTATAATAATATTTACTTTTTTACTTTTTTTTATTATTATTTTTTAATTTTATTAACGTGAATAAAACAACCAGAATATCGTTTAATTAAATTAGAATTTTTCACTATGTACAATTTCTTTTGCGAAAGACTAAATTTTCATAAGTTTTTTTTTTTTAATTTTATAGGTTTTTATTATTAGAATTCTACTTTTTAAAAACGAATTAATAGAAATACTTTTTTAGTTTTATAAATGTGTATATTTATTTATAATAAATTACTTTATTAAAAATCTATAATTTTTTTATAAACTCGGGTGAATATGAATTTAAAAAATATATTTAATTTAATATTTATAAATTTACTGAGAATAAAAATTTTGAGGAGTGATTATAATAAATAAGATAATTTAAATGTATTATAATGATGGCAATAGAAAAAATTATCATAATAAAATATTGTAATTATGGTTGTTTTTTGTAAAATTAATTTTGATAAATGTATATTTATATGGTTAAAATAAGTTATGTAATATATTTTGGTGTGTAATAATTTTGAAAAATAAAATTAAAAATTATGATTGTGGTAGAAATAATTGAAAAGAAATTTAATGTAAAGTTAAAAATTAGTAATCTGAATGTAAAACATTTAGGTTTATTTATAAAAAAAATTACTTAAAAGAAATATTTAAAAAGTATAGAATATTTTTTGTAATTTATTTATTTATAGTTATTAAATTTAAAATTAAACAATTAAGAACTCCAACAAATAATTATCTAATTTGAATGTATTTTTGAATTTTATACCTTTTGTATTTTAAAAAATTTATAAAACTCTATTAAGAATATTTATATTTTTCTACATTTTAAATTTATATTTTTTCTAAATAATTTTTTTAAAAAAAATCAATATAATTTTAATATTTTTTTAAAATAATTTTTTTATGAATAAACCTAAATGCTTTGCATTCGTATTACTAATTTATAACTTTACTTTTTAAATATTTCCACCTATAATCATATGATTATTTAATTTTATTTTTCTAACTTATTACACACAAAATTATTACATAAATTATTATAACCAAATAAATATACATTTATCAAAATTAATTTTACAAAAAACAATCATAATTATAATATTTTATTACGATAATTTTTCTATTACAATAACTAAAATATATTTAAATTATCTTATTTATTATTATCATTTTTCAAAAAATATTTTTAATTAATTTATAAATATTAAATTCAATATAGTTTTTAAATTTATATTCACATGATTTTATGAAAAATTATAATTTTTAATAAAATAATTTATTATAAATAAATATACAAGTTTATAAAACTAAAAAGATATGTTATTAAAAATTCGTTCCTCAAAAAACAGAATTTCATAAGTAAGTAACCTACAAAAATAGAAAAAACGTAATAAGAATTTAGTTTTTTTTTTGCAAAAAGAGAAAAAGTTACACTTGAACAGTAAAAGAGTATAATTTGAAAAAAAAAAATCCTAATCATCTACTTATGTTAATAAAATTAAAAAATGATCTATAACAAGAAAAAAGTCTTTACTTTATGAAAATTAAACTACTGATGTAATAAAAAAATTATTAATTTAATTTTAAAACTAACACTTAAATATTGATAAAAATTATCTATAAAATCCATGCAAAAGATACAAGAATATATATATATATATATATATATATATATATATATATATATATATATATATATATATATATATATATATATATAATTACAATTTCTAAATGAAATATAGCCGTTAAAAGTGGTTATTATTGTGGTGGACGATGGCGGGATCAAAAAGGTGGTAATTGTGGCAAAGTATATTTATGAAAGTGATAAGAACTTGAACTACAATCTGTATTCTTTTAATAAAAATTCATTTTAGTTAGCTCTGTTTTTACGGAACATAAAATGATTTTGACTATTAATAAAAATGATGGTCCAACATAGACATAATAATTTCTATTGTAATTTTAAATAAAAGACCTCTTTAATATGCTCAAGCATAACTATAAAGAGTTCAACACAAGTTCTTTAAGTGAAAACCTATTACCTTTATAAGCCACTAATTCACTATCAACATCATGTTTTGTTATGCATAAGTCATTTTTTTAATGGCCATACTTTAATGTAAAAATTAGGTCAAGCTTCGGAAAACAATTAAATGTGGATTTTTTTAATATTAAATAAGTTATATTAAGTTTTTTTAAAAAGAAATGATTATAGGGAATTTGTTTTGGGAAGAGAAAAGGATTTCGGTGGTACCAAGTAACATAAATGTGAAGAAGATAAAAGAAATAGATTTTTCATGAACCTGACTTCAAAAGAAGAAAAAGAACATGTAAAGAGAACAACAACACCAGCCTTGTCTTTAGGATTAGCCTTGTCTTTAGGATTCGTGGTCACCTTCTCTTGTGTTTTTGGATTCTTACTCATATAAATTAGTAATGCTTATTCATTTACACATTTTTGTTTAATTATTTTTTTCTTACAAATTTTTAAAATTTGTTTTCATTCTCCTTTTTTATCCTCATAATTATTAAAATGCTGATAGTAAGTAAATAATATAGCCAATAATATTATACTGCGTTAAAAATACATCTTTTCAACTAATATATGACTTATATTCGAAAAAATTAGTTATTAATACATATTTTTCTTATTGCATAATTTTCAAATAGTAGTGTCATATATCATATTTGTTTAACATTTTTTTTTCATATTGTTTTTTAATGCATTACACGTTACCTACCTAAAAATCAAATAAACACAACATTCCAACCATTCCACCAAAAGTTAATAAAAAATTGAATTTAAACCTAAGAATATGAAATTTCAAACACCCTCCCTTCATACCTAAACATGATTAGAAAAACAACTCAACAATGAGTCGTATAATAAATCTCGTTATATTAAGTAAATTTAAACCTAATAATGTCAAAATTTCAAACACTTTCTTCACATCGAAACATGATTAAATAACAATCTGACAATCAATGATAAAATAAAATAGACTCTGATATCATATTAAAAATAATAAAAATTGAATTTAAATCTAATTCATTCTCGAACTGAATTGTTGCAAGGTAAAGTTTTTCCTATCTATATAATAATTCACAATTACATGAAGAAGCACAGTGAATCAGATAATTTCAAATTCAATAATTTGATTATAATAAATAAAATGTAATTGAACTTAGATTTACAATAGGAATTGGAGGCTTAAAAAAGAAATGAAGATCCAAAAGAAGGATAATAATTTACACTGATAAACAAAAGCACCCTTGTATTCTCTCCTCTTCACAAATTCATGTCATTCATCCATATCAACAAATTTATTGCAGCACAAATGGTGTATATATGGGTCCACTTAATATCATGAACCTTCATATAAAAGCCTTTTCTGTATATGCTTTCTTTCTATGCGTAGGAACAAAAATGGTATACTGCATATGTTACTTAACTCATTAAATCTCGTAGTTTATTCGTTACCTATGTTCTCTTCTGCTTATGCTGATTCCGATACTCTCTCATCAGAAGTTCGGCATAAAGAATCTCATTCCATATATCAGGAACACCAGGAAGGCACCAGTGGCTGCAATCTTGGTATCTCAATGGCGATTTTCTTTCTTCGGGAGTTAGATTTTGCTTCCTGTATATGGAAGGATGACCATCCTTTCGAAAATCTGTCATTCTAGTCACGTTTTGGTAGGTCACACGGGTTTTCATGTTCTTTAGCACCTTCTCCAAAACAATCATCTTATCTGGGTACTCAGTTAGGTACTTCTCGTTCTCAATTGGATCGGTTTCACTGTCACATTGCCCACCAGAATTCCACTGTCCACCACTGCAGTTTCACAAGTTTCTAGTTATGACTAAGTCTTCTAGCACCATAATCATATGGGGGTGCTCCATAAATGTATTCTCTACTTGCAAGTAATGAACTTGAAACAGAAATTATCCTAAGTAAGATTTCAAAAGTGTGTTTAAACTAAATTACTTGTATTTTACCTGAAATGGGAAGCAGAATAGCCTCTGAAGAAGACCACGGTCTTGGATGGATTAATGTTGGCATCAACCCACCTGCTCCATGTAGTTAAAGCTCTTCGGAATGCCTCAAGAACGTTTAACTCAGAATACACATGGCTACCTTCTTGGTAATAGTCCTGCCTGAAAATTGTCAGGGTCAATTTTTAGTCCACGTTCATGACAAGGATTCCTCTAATCTTGGAACTTAAGAATCAGTGATGAATAATAAACAAGTGGAAAATCAAACAGTTAGTGGTTATCCATTGCAATGAAAGGAATGTTGAGTGTCATGTCATACCCTTTAGAGGTTTTATCATGAGTCCACCAGTGGCCAGTGTTGAAGATGATAATGTCTGCATCTTTATATTGAGACGAAGATTGACCAACTAAATCAAGACGAAGTGTTTCCTTCTTTGTTCCATTCTTATCAGTCATTTCTCCTTCTTGAACCAAAAATGGAGACACAAAAAGCTCCACAGAAAAGTGATAATCCTGATTACACCAAACCAGAGTTCTGTTAGGCAAAGAATAACAAATCAAAACAATTACGGAAAGCTAAAACACAAGAGAGTTCAATACTCACTTTGAATATAAATGAATAAGAGGCTTCGCCTCTGAAATGAACTCTTCCATTTGCTTCGAAAACCTTTTTTTTATCCTTCACAGCACCTCTCAATATGCAAATCAGAGACTCCCACATGTTCCTATTGAGCGAATCACCAACAAAAACAAGTCTCTTCCCTCTCAACAATTTCAGCATTCGATGCGCATCCAACCTACATTACCAATTCAACCAAATTGGGAACCCCAAAAACAAACAACCAATGGATCAATTCTAGTACAATACAAAACACAGCAGCTTCCCATTAGCCATACAAAACACCAACACGAAGCAGACAAATATTGTCAATTTTGGACTAACGTAAGCATCCATGAAATTAAAAACTTTGCCACCTAAAACTATAAACAACAAAATTCAATATTTTCCAATACCTTGGGAGGCTGCAACCCTTAGGCTTCCACTTATACGTTTGATATTCCTTATCGGGCCTTCCATTCCTAATACAATTGAACTGTTCATCTATCAAAGAGCAAGAATCTGGCTTATAGAGAGGGTAAGAATCATCCTTAACCCACTTTCCATCAAAAAAATCACACTTCATAAGAGACTCCATCGATTCATCGTTCCCCTCAGTGTGATTATTCCCATTAATCCGTTTCCTCGCCAGAGAAGCCGTGTAATTACCATTCGAAGCAACACCCTTTACCGAATCAGCCTTCACAGAAGAATTAGAACTTGAGTTCTGATGTGGAACTTTCTGGACAGGGAAACTCGCTGAAACATTGGTTGCAGGTGTTGCAGGTGCAGTAGCATTTGTAGTTTGGTTAGTGGTTATAGCTTTAGCTTCAGGGGTGTTAAAAGTGTGATTTTTTTCACCCCCAGATGTTTCCTCAGGGACAAGGGGTGGTGGCGATTTCACCTCCAGACTTGGAGCGTGAGAATTCGTGGTCTGGTTTGCGGTTGGGAAAGGAACCGCACCTTGGGATGAAACATCCGAGGATTGTGTTCGGTTTATAAAGGAGGTTGCTTTGAGTGTTTGAGTTTGTGAGGTAGTGTTGAGACGAGGAGAAAGAGAAGTGGCATTAATATTTGCAGATCTAGAAGTGTTGGTGTTGTTGAGCAGTGGATCAGAGGAATTGGAGGGTGAAGAAGAGTTTGGGAAAAGGAGTGAGAAAATGGAAGGGATTTGAGGTTTGTAGGAACCATCTGGGGAGGATGTGGAAGAGAATATGTTGGTGAACCAGGGAGAGGAAGCGTTTGGAGAAGGAGAAAAAGGCTAAGAAAACAGTGAAAGCCACGAAGGCAATTACGAAAGCGTATGCAAAAGCCACAGTTTTTCTGGTTTTGAGAATTGCTGAGAGGCTCTTGAGGTCGGAGGAGAGGTTGGCACCACCGATGGGAACATACTTGGTGGCATCAGCCATGGAGATTGGAGATTTGTGTCCCTATTTTTTTGGTAGAAGAAGATGAGAGTTAAGAGGTGAGAGAAAAGAAAGGTAAAGTTGTTGCTTCCAATGGCACACAGTTGCAGCCTTCAGCGGTGTTGAGACATGAACATGAACATGAACAAGAGTATGTGTGTGAGAGTGTGAAAGTAAAGAGTGAGTTGCAATATTGGTGGGGTTGTTGAGTTATGTTTGGCCAACACTACACTACAGCAAAATCTAGAAAATGTTGTGTGAGAATACCATAGCTAGAATTTGGAGTGTTGTTCAGTGATAAAGAAGAGAGAGACAGAGAGAGAGAGAGAGAGAATGGTAATTAGTGTAAGAGAGAGAGGGCAGAAACTTCCATTTGTTTGATTACTTGTAAAAATCAATATGAATGAATAAAAAGTAGAGTTTCCAAAGGCACTGTAAATACTAAATTACGCTTATAGTAACAACATAATATTTTAACAATAACACAAAAAGGGTAGACAAATTTAAAATAGTTAATCTTGTCTTTAGTTTTTGTTAAGGTGAACCGAAAATCTTTCTTCCAAATAATTTATGTAGAAGTATATCACATATAACTATATATATATATATATATATATATATATATATATATATATATATATATATATATATATATATATATATATATATATATTCAGAAGATTTCCAGCTTGGTTGATTAGAGGAATTAAGTAGCATGAGAGGATTAGATTAAACTCTTGATAAAATATTATTAGCATGTTTGGAAATTAATTCAGAAAGATAAATTTCCGTTATGATGAGTAAAAATATTAAAATAATTGATTTGATATTTATTACCATTATTATAAGGATTATACTGTTAAATTGAACAGTTGAATATTTTTCAATGTAGTCATTTTCTTTCAAAGGCAGAAGATGTTGAAAACTCGTAACAGAAAGATAATAGCATTTGTCTTTTATAGGTATAAATGATGTTGTATATAATGAAGTTTAGTATTTTTTTTTTACGCTATATAGTTTTTTTAGTTAGTTTCTTTCTGTTACCCTTCTCTTCTGTATGTAAATCAAAGCTTTTATGTTTTTAATAATGAAAAATATAGTTTATTTTCTCTGTATTGAAACAGAATGTTTACTATTTATAATTTTTAATTAAAAGTATATTTTGAATCGTTTAATAAATATGTATGTGATAAGAGAAAAGTAAGAAGAAACAAATCGTAAGGTGTAAAAGAAAAACAGAAAATAATTAAGAAGTAACATAACAATTTATAATTTGTGATATGCATGATCTATATAGCAAAAGGATGAGAAACAATAGAAGTAGAAACATTAGGCCGCTATAGTGTAGTATGGTGTCGGTGAAGCCGTGTTTGCAATTTGGAATATTGGATATGCACATGTACTCCACGCACTAATACATGAACAAATTCAAATTCTTTTCTAAATATTCTTTTTACCGTATGTATTAATAGAAAAGGTACATTTTTAAACTAGATAATTTTAAGAAACAGTCAGACAACTTATTACTATATTACAAAAATAAATTAAAATATTATAATAACGAATTATGTATAACATGAAATGTACTGAAAAGGCATGATAATTTCATGAATTTTGTTTGCAGTTGTTAATGGTAAAATACAGAGGAAAACATCACAAAGAAAATTATGAAAAGGAAAGAGATTAAAGAATAGTAAAAAAATTATGTTAAATAGACGTAAAATATTTGTAGATATTAAATATTATTTTCAAAAAGCAAAAGAATAAATATTTGATAATAAATGTTTGTGAAAATTAAACTATGTAAATGGTTAAAAGAAAATGAGACGTCAATCTACGTCTGTGAGTACGGGTAGACTTCCGTACGTCATTGCTTTTGACGATGGTATAGTGTTATAAACGGTTTGGATCTAAGGAATTAGCTGTTACGTCTTGTCTGTAGTGGTGCATCAGACGCGCTTTCGCATAGTATTTTGTTATTTGCCGTTGTCGGTTGTTTTTTATTTGTAAGGAAATAAGCGTGTATGGATATGTGTATCTGGGTGAATGGGCATTGCCATTCGCCACACCACATTTACATCCCAAAATCTACACATAATTCCCGTGACAACCTGCCTTAGCCTACACTCTTTCATCATCTTCATACACTCTTTTTAATATACACTTTACAAATTTAAAACCATTATGTGGCTACCCTAGTCTTAGAGTGAAATGTAGGACCTTTTTAAGGGTTTCTTTTGAATGCTTTTGTTTCATTCTTGTTGATGATTTTATTTATTTTTTATCAATACAGTGAAGTATTATTAGGAAATTTGAATTAATAAACATAAATATTTTATTATTGGTGATAACTAAAAATAACGTATAACATATTAATTGTTTAATTTTATTTATATATCCTAATTTGAACATTGACTTGGATGACGCTAATGAAAATAAATTAAAAAAATTATATTCTACAGTACTTTTATATTCAACAAATATAAACGAAAAATATAAAAAAGAATTATAATTAATGAAAGAGATGAATGTATGGAAATGGATGTGAATTGAGAGATGAGTGCGAAGGAAGAAGATGAGGAGAATGTTGACCAAGGAGAATAGGAGAAAAATATAGATGAAAGAGATTAGAAAAAAATGTTGATGAATGTATGTAGATGAAAAAAGATGAATATGGATGAAGGAAATAAGTATGGGTGGTGAAAGTGAATGTGAGTGAAAAAAATGAGTGTGAATGTGAATGAAAGATACGAGCCTTAGAAGATTTATAAGTGTGAACGAGGAAGATAAGTGGTATAAGATTTACATAAAGTGAGTAAAGAAAATTACAAATAAAGAGATTTGGCATCTTTAAATTTATGTAATTGGATTAAAAGTAATCTACATCCACATTCAATATAAAAAATATATGCGGATTCGAAATATATAACAGAAAATTAACACTATGTTTTCATTTCTTAAACAAATGAAGGAATTCATATACTAAATGAGTTCTTTGACTTTGAGATCGTATCAACTTAATAGTAAAGAGAGATGTTTCAAGCTCTTTAGTTACCCACATATGAGTTCACCAAAATAAAGAACCAATACTAATAAAAACCAAAATATGATAAATACAAAAGTATTTCCTTTGAAAGACAACAATATTAGAAAGTGATAAATCCCTTTTACATTAGTGACGAGTTGGTTTACACATTTTGAACAAATTTCTTAAAGTAAAACACATAAACTTGTTGTTTAAATTTCATACAATTGAATATGTACCCACATATCAATTCCAAACAAAATATAAATAATACAAAAATCTTCTATAGAAGTATTTTCATGTTCTTCCAACAAAAAATCATATATCACATAAACATGAACTTTTTTCAGACAAAAATACTTCCTACATTCATTATCTACGTCAATCTCATTTAAATCAATTTTATCTTGACTACTCTAAGTTCCAACCCTCAACATACATATAATAAATTAAATCAAACTACTTCTAAACTAAGAAAAAAAACATCACTTCTTTCAACCCACCTAGTACCTAACTTACATGATAAAATTGTTCAAACATGGCGAACCATTCAAATAGTGTGTCTTCAATAAACATTTTTTTTCCACACTTAACTTTTCATTTTAAACACCAAAATATTTCTATTTACAAGAATTGCGAAAAGCAATATGCAAAAAGAAACTTAGGTAAAAAAAAATCAGCAAAAATCTTCATTATCATACAAATAGATACCTTTGTGTCATGACTCATTTACCAAGTTCATCACACTGTTACTCTCAAACGCCACCAAAAAGCAACACATTGTTTTGCAATGTCTACTACATCGCTACCATAAACAAATTTTTCGTAAGTAAAAGAGGAAAATTACCACTACATATTGAACTTCTGTCAATAAAAAAAGAAAATAATAATTGAAAAAATGAGAATGATGATTGAAAGAATGGCGTTTTCTTTCGACAAAAATAAATGAAAATATCAATTATTTGGTAAAATTAAAAACTCAATGTTACAATTTGAAATTTCAACATGTACCAACGTCTACCAACTTAAAAAAATATTATTGAAAATTAATTTTGAAAAAGTTATATGTCAAAACTGTGTAAAAATAAGTGTCAAAATCTCAAATGCAGGTGGTTGATTGGCCGAATGCGGCATTAAATTCGCATCACATTCATGCACCAAACTTCTCTCCACCGACTGAAACATTATGCTGCAACTGTCCCAACTTTAGGTCATGCATGCCCAACCAAATCACCATCAATTTCAATTCCTACTCTGTCATCACCCTTTGTAGTGCAGTACTGTAGTTTCTTCACTCCATGCAATTTTTTCTCCAATTCTTTTTTCTCAAATCCACCTCCAAAGTGCACCAGGGAGACCACTGTTCAATCTCTCTACACGTACCCATCTTTAACACATGCCGCACGTACAATTCATTTCTCCTATTGTACCGTAGCATATAAAAAAATATTCAAGCTTTATTTTCTACGGAATAAATGAGATGTGCTTTGAAATTTTATCTTTTTTCATTATGTTAGGTTAACGTAAGGGTCAAAACGAATATAATCAAATCAATCAGACCTAACTAGTGAATTTTAGGGCATCTTTGAATAAATTGCATTGATTGGGTCTGTTTTTCTTTCATCAGATGAATGCAGAAGAAGGGTAAAAATATATATACTCGAACACAAGACTTTGTTCTAACAAATTCTTGGGAAGTACCCCAGCAGTTTCAAGTAGGCACGTGTTTTCTTCGAGGTTCCGTTGGAAAAAGGAAGAAACCAAGATTAACGTTGGTAAAAACAATTTGAAATCTAGGATCTTGTTCGAAATTATTGTTTTTTCTTATTCCCTATATCCCCCATATACTACTTCATGTGGCCATTAAATATACATGTCTTAATATGATTTATTTGAATGATAATTGATCATTATGATAGATGAACTCGTTGTGCCAGACTGAATTCCTGGTGATGTTGTAGTTTACCTATATCATAAATTCATGTTCGGTTCAACAGTTGTTTTCTCTCATTCATGCGTTTAGTAAGGTGAAGGATAAAAAAAAAGAAATCCTATATTGTTTATCCCATTTGTCATTACAATATGCATGTGAGTATTGTTTTATTTGTTTTCAACTATATATTGTTTGATGTGTGTGTGTGATATGGAAGGAGAAAGTAAAAGAGAGTGCTATAGGAGAGTGCCACCGTCGAGTTCCAAACCACCGTCACCGCTATGAAGCGCCGCCACAGATTCCGATAACCTCAACTTTTACTCTTCCTCTAAGTTAATTTTTGCTATCAAGTTCTCTGTAATGTAAGAAAGCCTTAATGCAACACCAATGCCCCTTTTTAAAGATAAATATACTAAAGAATAAACACACACATGCAACTTGACGACCATGTGAGGATTAACCAAAACATGGATATTCAAAATATAAAAGCTAAACTTGTTCTACAACACAATTTACTCGATAATGTCAGATCATTTTAACCTGATTTTGATTCATGTAGCTATAAAATAATTTTAAAAAATGTCTAATATTGTTATTAGACTTAAAATTATACTATAATCATTAAATATTCGAAACAAATATTTTCATAAAGTTTTTGTCTCTGTTTTGAAGATCTTTTGTTCTTATAATCACGGAAGAAAAGAATGAGAAAACATTAAAACAAAGACAAAAAAGATGCATAATAAAGTCTAGGAGGAGAGAAAAACAGTTAAAAAAAACACATTTAGAATTTTTCGAAATGTTTTGTGAATCTAGTTAACTTTTATAATTTTTTTTTATAGAATAATGTTAACTCATGGAAAACTTGCAGCTTGATGGAACAACTTGTTCAGAATAATAATAATCATAACCTCAACCACAACAATAACGTCATATACCAATGTTAATTCGTTAAATATTTATGGTTGTTCACGACATAATCATCCATTTCTATTTGAGATGAAGTTATTATGAGTGTTAGGATCATTCCCCAATCCAGGAACTCCTACTTCAATACATTACACAACATAACCAACTTAGGATATTTTTCCTTGAAATTCCTTTTTCACACCATACTTGAATCCACATTTTCCATTTCATTTGAATATTTTTTTTTTTTTTTTTTTTTTATTTTTTCCATTTTTATGCATGTCTACCATATTTTTACCATACTGTATCACAATATAGCCTCATGTAAACATCATCATACAATCCACATAATCATATACATATATTTCACATAAACATAGTAAGAAATCACACGAAAGCATTCCATATACATCAATATATAAGAATCAATCCAAGAAAAATCACTAAACAACACAAAAACCCTTTTAACTCATATTTACAGAAGTAGCGCTCAATCCCATAAACTAGCGCTCAACGTTACAACAACTGGAATTCTGACGCTCAACGCCAGAATCTTAGCGCTCAGCCCCAGCGACATTGGAAAGTGGCACTCAAGCGCCATGACAGAGGTGCTTAGCGCCATATCAGAACTTGAAACTCTATTTCTATGACCTTGGGCACTTCCTACACCACTTCAACTAATCCCTAGGACCCTATTGACATCAAGAAACCTCACAAAACACCATTCTAAGTCAAAATGACCACTTCAAACCAAATCATTTCTACTCTTTCTAACATCAATTTCAATCAACCAAAGGTACATATAAATGACTCTATGACAGACCCCAATTCATCCTTTTTACCCCGGACGTTCTAATTCAAAATCTCACCCATCAAATCCCATAAAACTAGTTGCAATTCAAGTCAAATTCAATATATCAACTACTAAAGAGTCTTACAATAGTTTTCCTATCATTCTTAAAGTTCAAACAGTTTTAAATCACCTAAGGATGGGCCTAAAAGTTCTGTTTTACAACAAACTTGTTTTTTTTACACTTTCACATATTAAAACATTTAAATCCCTTTGAAACAACATTGTAAACATGCTAAAATCATTATCATCCCATTCTAAATCACATATCAACCAACTCTGATCCTAATTAAGTTACTAAAGATCAAATAAATGGTCTTAAATCATCAATCATCCCAATAAACCAAGATTTCAATAATTCACCCCTCGAACCTATTAAATTAACTATAAAGCACATAATTTTGACCTTTTACTAGCCTTTACACAGCCAATTTCAATCATCAATGCAACTTCATAACATGAGATTCATCATCATAATAACATCCCAACATATTTCATCATAAACCAATTCTCAAACAAGCACATATACTCATTTAAATGAACAATCATCATCAAATTTTGTAATTTAATTTAATTCAATTTAACATATGCCAAACTTATACAATAAACATACATTAAAGTTCAATATCTAGTTTCTTTTATTTTACACTAAAACTATATAGCTCTTAGAACATATTCATTTGCTTTCTGCGTAAAGAACTCTAGAAATACCTACGAATCACCAAATTGGAATAGAAAAATTTATGTTAATATTAAAGTTTAAAAACTAATTTTGTATTAAAATTGAAAAACTAAACATATTTAATCTTTTTAATAATATATAACATTTAATAAATACATAATATTGAGACACGATTTTAAATATATTTAAAGAATAAAACCTATAAAAAAAATAAGAGCTAAAGATCTGGTACACTGGCATTATTAATGATAAATTAGAGACGTGTGAGATCTCTAAACCTTCACGTGACAACAGGAACAATGCTAGCAGGAATGTATTTAAAAAATACTTTGATAAACATATGTAATCTGACATATTAAAATGTAGGTTATACATTAATTAACTTATAAAAATGTTGTAATATTATTTCTTTAATTATATTTATAAGAAACTCTACTTAAATAAATACAGTTTCTTAGAAATATTTATAAAAAGAGTTATTTAATGTGGTTGAGAAAAGGCAACACCCAACTGGACTCCACCATTAGACATAACGTGATCATAGCCTACGTGTCCCAACCACTTTCCTTCTTTCCCACCATTCCTTCTTTCCAACAAGTCCACTATACAAGTCAACAAAATATATATTATAATATATTTATACTATTTTTTATTATCATAATAAATGTATATAAAAATACCATAACACCTGATTTTTTATAATCATTATGAAAGAAAGGAAGATGGATCGACCGACCTTATTATTCGTAAGAGATAGACGAACATCACATGCTTGTGAGTCACTCTTACACTCTGACTTCCAGCAAGCATGCAGAAAATTACTATTATTTCTGTTCTTCCTTTTTAAGCAAACTTACCAATTACCTTTTCCCTCTATATATCAATCACAAAACCCCCCATCAATTGCTATGCATAGCTCCACAAACAAAATGCACCAATTGTTGCATAATCATTTTATGCACACACCTGTTTCTCCTACCTCAACATTATAATTATCAACATCTCATATAATCTATTAGATTGTATATACATTTTACAAACTCTTTTAATAAGATTAAGTTAAATTTAAAATTTAATTTGTTGAGATAGTATTATACTTGTTCAAAGTTTATTTTAATAAAATTTATTCTTTATTAGAATGTTACATAATATTATTAAACTGATAATTCATATTTAAAATATATATATTCTGTCATAAGAAAAGAGAGTATTAAAAGTTTTACATCACTGAAAAAAACTTATATTATATAAATATTTTTATTAATTATTTTTAAAAAATTGAGTTAAACTTAAAATTAATCATTAAAATAAATTATTAAATATGTTTTTAATTTTTTAACTTTTAATAAAAAATTGAATTAGTTCATCTTTTAAATTTTAATCCAATTTAATTTTTCAACTTTAAAAATTGTATAAATATAATTCTTTTAACTAAATTTTATTATGTTTATTTAATATTCCAAACATGTTTATCAGTTAGTATTAAAACAAAAATTATCATGTGAACAATTCAAATATTATTGTAAAATACGCTTAAAATATTAAATAAATTTAACAAAATTTAATTAAAATAATTAAATTCACATGTTTTTAAAATTGAAAGACTAATCAAATCAAAATTTCAAGTAACTAATTTCAATTTTTATTAAAAATATAAAATCAAAGCATATTTAACTCTAGAATAAGTAATCCAGAAAGCAAAATAAAAATAATTTCCTGAATATCCAAAATCTTTCCTATGTCCCCCACACAGAAAAAAAAAAGTTATAAAAGGCCTGGGGTATTGTAAATAAGGAAAGAAAAGACTTACAGAGGTTGAAAAAGAGAGAATTAGGGTATTCATTTCCATGTATCTTTGGAGAACCTTCATATCAGGACTGAGGTGGCCATGTCTTTAACTTTTTCAACTTTCGAATCACTACACTGCTTTAGTTCTTAGATTCCTCTCAAACACTTTTTTACTTAATTTTCTTTTATGTACTATCACTTCGATACCTTAATTTAATAACAGCTAATCATAAGTTTGAAATTATTTTGTCCCAAAATAAGTTTTATTTTATTGTAATTACATATCAGGAGCGTATGGAGATCAGATAAGCTTATTGCAATGATTGAATTGCAATATGATAAATAGAATGCTAAAAGAGACAGAAGGGACCACTGCTGTTCTCTCATTAATTATAAGCAAAAATTGATAGTGGGTTTGTAAAATATGCAACGATTTGTTTTTATTTATTAAGGATTCAAAAGATATTACTAATACTGTTAAATATATATTAAACTATCTTAATCAGTATTTTAACACAGTCTATTATTTATTGTATGATGATTTGAAATATCTTTAAAACTTCAATTAACATGTCAACTAATCAAATGACATCAGTCAATATTTGAAGCTAATGGACTAAATAGTTGTGCACTTGGCTATCAATGTAATTTCAAAACAATCCTAAGATTCTATTAGATTGACTGTGATTACACGTAGGATAATGATACTTTCACAACATTTTTTTATAACATTTTAATACGTGTCATTAAGTGATTTATCAAAAATTATTTCACAATCAATAATAATAATTATAAACACTAACATGAACCAATAACAGAATGACATGTAAATGATGTTAAAATGTTGTCAAAAAATATTGCTAAAGTATATTATCTTTACACATAATCTCTAAACTCACACGATTCCAAATAAGTTAAGTTAGCACAAATATATTCATATAATAAACAATCAGAGTTTAGAATCTTCAATTCAAATGTTTATTTATCATTAAATTTTAGCGATCTCTAAATTTTGCATGTTCATATCCTTGTATCGTTCTATATAATAATTTAATGTTTAATCTCTTATTTCTTTCACTAGATTATCGGTAGTTGTATATTTATAATACATGGTTGTTCCACCTAAACAAGAATATATATATATATATATATATATATATATATATATATATATATATATATATATATATATGGGTTTGTTAACGTCTGGGTTCTAAGTTTTAAGGTTAAGGGTATTTTAATAATTTTCATTTTCAAAACTAAAAAAAAGAAACTCCAAACCTTTGTTCTCCTCCCTAGTTCCTCTCAACCCTTTCTCTTTCATCTTTCTCACTCTAACATTTTCTCTGTCATCTTATGGTAGCCCCAACTGTAAATCTGAAACACTGGCAGTTAAACAATCTTACAAAAAATGATTTTATGATAAGTTTTCATTTTATAATTTTTGTCTTATCTAATTTTCACAAGGAATTGGCAATTGATCTGGAAAAAATCAGAAATACTCGTTGTTAAACAATTTCTTACAAAAAATGATTTTATAATGAGTTTTCATTTTATAATTTTTGTCTTATCTAATTTTCACAAGCATAATGACATCAAAGGAATTGGTAATTGGTCTGGAAAAAATCAGAACAATTTCTTACAAAAAATGATTTTATAATGAATTTTCATTTTATAATTTTTATCGTATATAATTTTATCTAATTTTCACAAGCATAATGAGATCCGAAGGAATTGGTAATTGGCCTGGAGGGATTTTTTTTAGAGATGATGATTCAACATATGCAGATGATGAAATTGGAGAAGGTAGTGAAGATGGTGAAATTGAAGAGATCTTGAATGAACATTTGCCTAAAGGTGAATATGTTAAGTGTTTCTGATTTTTTCAATTAGGCTACACTAGAGATGATAGAGAAAAGGTTAGAGTGAGAGAGATGAAAGAGAAAGGGTTAAGAGGAATGAGAGAGCTGAATAAGAGTTTTAGAGGTTTCAAAACAGGCCTACGCTCGTTAACAAACCTCTATATATATGTATATAAATTTAAGGATTGACACGAACAAGATGAATGAATAATAAAAAAATATATATTTTTACATTTGTGTAAAATAGCATTTATTTTGACTGCTTCATTTTAATAATATAATAATACACATCAATGCTTTAATTCAAAAATTTAATGAAATATTAATATAATTGATTGTGAAAAGATTGTTTTCGTTATTAAGAATGTGAAGTATATGCTGAACTATAAAACAATTTGTTCCCATTAAACTAGTGTTAGTTATTAGTGGGAAACTGTTATGCAATAGCAGCCCAATCGAAGCAATTCTACAAGGCCAACTTCTTACAATGAAGGAAATTAAGTACTTTCTGCTACTCATACTTTCTTTCTACACTCCTACATTCTTTTGAAATAGCCATTAAATACAATTAACTATATTAAAACATCGTGTGCGACCTTAATTCAAATTAATACTTCATTTTATTTATACTAATTGTCAACATTTTATTTTAATTTAATATAATTTCATGCTTTTCAATTTCTTTATTTTAAAAAATATATCACATTTCATTCTAACATATTTTGTAATATTATATTTTATTTTAAGTCACTTTTTTATATTCAATGATAAAATCATAATTATTCTATTGCTATTATTTTTTTAATCTATCACATTATTTATTAACTTCATTTCATATCTCTTCATCTCTCATTATCTTTTTATAATTTAAACAACTACACTTTCACTTCTCTTTCTCTTCAAATTCACTTCCAAAATCATTCCTAAATTCAAACTCAAACTTAATAAGTTTCAATTATAGAGTGTGGATCTCTACTTGATGTACCAAAATAAGAAAGTGTGAAATCAACATCTTCAAACTCCCCCATTGAAATGCCTTATAAAATAAAGATTGGAGCTTTATCCGAAATGCTTGGGCCAAAAATTCTTTATCCTTCGAATTTCTATATATATTTTTTCCATGTCTTTCTTAACACACCTTCTGGATAAGCCTCCCCTTGCGTTGCGCCATTTTTCCCAACTTTTTCTTATTAAAACTAAACACTATTTATTGAATTTCACCAATTCAGGTTCACAGAATCCCAGATCAGCACCTGAGTCCATACTCTGTAACCCAAACCTAAGAAACCAGGTAGAATGATAGTGTTCCTTTTCCCTTAGCAATAAAGAAGACCATTTTCTTGATCGGCTTGTGCGTTGTAAAGATCAAAGCTTGGAGTGCAAAAGGGTATGTCAGTAATAGGGGCGTGTTCACAGTTTCTTTACGGAGAGGTTTATCAGAGAGATGAACAGTGGGCACAGTGCTTGGTGAGTGGGAGAGGGTATCTGTTTTGTCGCAGGAGTGGTGGGTGTGGGAACATATGGGTTGGAAGCAGAAAGAGAGAAAGGAAGATGAAAGGAGAAATTTTCGCGTGGAAGCTATGTGGCCAGATTTGTCAAGACCAAGTGAAGTGGAGATGGAAGAAATCACTGATTCCGACCACCTCGATCAAATTCTTCTTCTTGCCCACGACAACTCACAACCTATCCTCATTGATTGGTTCCTACTCACAACAACTTGTGTTATTCTCTCAAGTAAAAAGTAAATTATACAGTAATTTCGAGGATATATATGTTGTTTTGATTATTTTTGTAATGCAGGATGGCTACTTGGTGTCGGAAATGCATCTATTTGAAGCCCAAGTTGGAAAAATTAGCAGCTGAATATCTCGATAAGTAAACTACTCATTGTGTCTTCTTCAGTTAGATGACTCTTAATATTCTCCTTTAAGTCAAAACTATGTTAATCTGATATCAGTCCTGTATAGCTGCATTTAACATTTGAAGTGAACACTAGACTCAGCTAAATAGAAGTTTATTGCTCTCAATTGTTCGAACATTATTCACAAAAAATATGACATTTGAAAAGACTGTCTATGAATCCATTGTGTCTTGTTAATCCAAAGCAAATTAATGCTGCTAATCATTCCTTTGTTATCTCATCCTTGGATGTTTCAGAGTCAAATTTTATTACGTGGATGTGAATAAAGTACCCCAGACTCTAGTCAAGAGAGGAAACATATCTGTAAGTATGGATCTTCATTCTTAATTATTTCAGTAAAAGGATGTTCCATGATGTTGCGTGCTCGTTGTGACTGTTGTTTGTTCTGTTGTTCTGAAATACAGAAAATGCCAACAATTCAGGTGCGCTCTCTCATTAAGTTAATTTTTGTATGTGGTAACATTAAAAGAAAGTATTTTTTGTGACTAGAAAAGGATGATTTGGATATGCATAGGAAAATAAAAAAGAGAACTTGAATTGTTTGCAGCTGTGGAAAGATGGAGAGATGAAGGCAGAAGTGATTGGGGGCCATAAGGCCTGGCTAGTTACTGAAGAAGTCAGAGAAATGATCCAAAAGTTCTTATGATTCAGAAAAACAAGAGACAACAAAGTTACAATTGAAGAAACTAGTCTTCCAATTTATATATCTTTCTTGTTAATACTTTTTGTATGTTGGCAATTGCATGTAGTTGTAGGTTATATATATATTAATGGAATTATGTACCATAGCTGAAAGAAATTTAACTGGGAAAAGAAGATGCTCGGTGTTTGTCCCTCCCTCTCACGCATTAGAGGAATAATACCAAGTTAAAAACTTACAATTGTTTTCTATCAGTGACAGAAAAATATTATTAAAAATGGAGTTGAGGGAAGCACATTGACAATTACCTTGTACATGTTGTTGATTGTGATGATTGCTAAAAATTCATGTTTTAATAATTGGTTTTTTATTTACTTTCAAGAGGTGGATTTGGAGCTGAATCTGGTTTTGGTCCTTAGTTTGATTAGGTGATTGAATACCCAAGCGTCAAGTATGCATATAAGAATAATCTTTCATCAAAGTCGCTTTGGCCGAGTGGTTAAGGCGTGTGCCTGCTAAGTACATGGGGTTTCCCCGCGAGAGTTCGAATCTCTCAGGCGACGAATGAATTTTTTTACTTTCGTTCTGAGCTAAATTCCTTTCAAAATATTAATTCTTAATTTTTTGTGAATGAATTCACACTTTAACATACATTTTCTTCAGGTTGAGATTAGAATAGTAAATAAAAATTATTCCTCCATCTCATTAATATAGAAATTTCTTTTTTTTTTGGTATACACACATTTTTACCATCTTTAACCCTTTAAATATAAATAAACATTTATTTAAAATTTACTTACTTTTAAATTAAATATAATTATTTTTTTCATTGTAAACTTCAAATAACTATTTATTTAAATTTAATCATTATCTTAAAGTAAAATAATTATCAACAACAAAAAAACACTAGTAAATAATAATTCTTGTAAAGCAAATATTTCTTTAATTTTTTTTACACTATAGGCACACTAGCATATACCAAAAACCAATACCGAAAGATTATATGTTCATGAACCAGTCTGAGGAGCTTCAATTATGAAAATCATACTTTGGTAATTGCAGTGTTGTTTCCGTATTCATGAATCATTTTCAACGAGTTAGTTACTTGGGTAGGTTTTACTTTTACAATTATTAAAATTAATTTAACATTTAAATATTAATGAACTGTCGTGTTAATATGTGTCACTAAAATAGACTTAGGCATTACGCTTTGTCAACTGAGATTATATTCAACATTCAGAAATTGCATAGCTCTGTACTGACAAACAGAAGTACCGAGCAAATTGAGATTTGAAACAAAGATTTAAATGATATGCTTCCGCAGACGTTCTGCACCAACATTCCAACAGCAGCATGACAGAAAAGGGCCACTTTATTTCATTACACCAGGCATAAAAAGTCACAATTCACAATATCTTCTGCTAATCACCTTCATAGTATATCATCTAATTTACCAAGGATGATTGATGCTAATTAACAGTGTTTAGTATTGCTTAAATTACTTATTTTACACTTATACATTAAAGCTATGGTTCATATAACAAAACGTCTCCGACTATCTGCAACTTGAAGATTTCTAAAACTGCATATCCAAATGCCACAGAAAACGAAATGCCAAAATACAAAAAACAGAACTGCCATTACATTAACACGAAAGCATAGTAAAATTATCAAAATTTCCTATATCAGGATTATCTGATCCAGTCAAAAACACAAGAAAACAATAGTCTCTAAATTCTATATTTCGAGTGTGGTATAACTTGAAGCAAGGTGACTTCTCAGATTTCAACTTATTCATCGTATGACAACTGACATTAGTCACAGATAACACTCAAACCAGATATGTAATTGCACAAACGAAGATGCATTATCCATTAATGTCACATTATCCATGAATTAATCTTTCCTTACTAATGAATATCAAATGAAAATCAGCTAGCTCCATGATGCAGGGAATACAATCACAAAATCTCAAATTCCAAAACCAAAAACCGCACGTATCCTTTGGAAGATAAGATCCCGCCACCCCCTTTCGGTGTTCTCCGCAACAGTTGCATTTCCATACCTGTATCAATCGGAAACCAAACCAACTTAGCAAAATCAAACCAAACAAAAACATAACTTCCATAAGACCAATTCCAAGCACACAAACAGTCACCTGTCCTCTTCAGGCACATCAGAATGAGTCAGCTTAACAACCGTAACACCCGTTTCAGGCTCCTCAAACACAAGCCTCACCTGCAAATACACACGTATCGGTATTACCATACTGTAAGTTGTGTGAAATTTAGTTATTTGGCTTTTTTTTTCCTAATAGTTAACATAAAAAGCAAAATACTTACTGTGGATTGAACTCCATCGTTCCAGCTTCCGAACCTCCATTTCTGCACAATCAACTTACCCTCCTGCAACTCCAAATTAGTTCCAGTCACCGATCCATCAAAAATGCTAAACTCACCACCAACCTCTTTACTAATCCTCGCATTGCTCTGCGTGAAACCCTTCCATCTATTCTCATCCATCAATATCTCATACAAGTCCTTCGCCCTGCAATTGAACCTCTCAGTCATACTGATACTCTTCACTCCCTTCTTCTCCTTCTTCTTCGTAGACGTCGAAGTTTCCTTCTTCGGCGCAGCCGTAGTGGGCGGTGACGGAGACGGCGCCGGCCGCGCCGGTGATGGCGACGGAGACGGAGACGGCGCTGGCTTCTTCTCCAATTCGTCCTTAACAGGACCGCCTCTGGCCATGCTCTGCACCCAAACCCTAACCTTCTCCAAGATCAAAGGCTTCCCCTTGGAAAGCATTGCGTCCTTGATCCTCTTCCCTACCGGTCCTTCGTCGTTGACGGTGATTCTGAGCTCGGGATCCTCGTCGGCATTCTCGTCGGATATGTAGGGAATTTCGACGGCGCCGTCGACTTGGAGAAGCGAAGCTCCGTTGGAGTCCTTGGCCTCGCCGTGCCAATTGAGCGTGAGGCTGATCTCGTAGCCGGGGATGATCTTTCCCTTGCGGATGTTGATGTAGGCCTCGCCGTCGAGGGAGCGGAGTGAGGTGGTTTTGATGAAAAGATTCCCCTCGCCGTCAAGAATTGTGAGGTTGGAGAGGAGGGAAGAGAAGAGTGTTCTGGACCATTCGAGACAGTTGGTCTCCGCCCAGTGCCAGTTGTGGACGTTGGTGCCGTCGGGGCGGTCCTCCACGATCCACCGTTTGTCGCCCTCGCCGTAACGAGCCATCGTAATTTCGTGCTTTGCTTTGTTGTAATGAATGGTTAGAGAATAAGGGTTTTCGTTGTTATGGTTATATAACGTCTTAAAAGTGTGGAAAGGTCTAGAATCACTTGAGAGAAGGGTCTAGTTTCTTCTTCTATTGGGCTGGGTTGCTTTACATTTCAGTTTTACTTCAACCTCATTACTACTTTTCATTTTTATATGAAATTATTTTTCATTTCAAAAATGCTTTTATTTACATTTGTGGCTAATTAAAACTAAACCATGTCTATCTTTCACTTTAACTAACCAATCTTTATTACAGAAAAAATATTGTGCATTAGTTAAGTGCGAAAACATTTAAAAGTTACAAAATTACTTCAAACACACCATAAGGATGATTTTGAAAAAACCCACCTACTTTATATATTCAAATTGGTGTTTTCAAAACAACATATAAGTAACAAAAATAAATATCCCTTTTGAGGCATTTAAGTATAACAACAACAAAAATATCAATTTAAAGTCAAATATGTTTTAAAAGGTGATGACACAAAAATAATAAACAAATCACAAATTTCAATAATTTGATTTAAGACGCATGTAAAAGGAAATGTGTATAAAAATGGCTAGTGAAATGAAATAAAGTACATATATCTTAAATAAATATTGCATGTAAAGAGAACTTTAAATCCTCTAAGTATTAGTTTAAATTAATGCATTTAGTAAACATGAAGAGATTTTCTTTGTAGATTCTTCACTTAGTAAAGTTTAGACTTAGAAGTAACATAATCACACAGTAAAAGTGAGTTTATATCATATAGTTTTAAAAAATATTGTGTATTTGTCGTTTAATCTCAAAGGAGATTAGTAGAAAATATGTTATTTTTGTGTATACTTAAAATTCAAAAGAAGTTACAAGAGATAATACTTGTAATTATGTGTAATTAATGGAACCATCTATTGGTTGTGAAGGTCAGACACACTTCGGGTGAGTTAATATGAACTTTTTTCTGTTACTTAAGTTATTTCATTGACTATCATTTTAAAGGTATTTATGAAAAACACTCTACCTTCTACGTTGATTTTAAAATCATTATATAATCCTATCAATGTTTAATTGGCTTAGTTTAACGAAGTTTTTCAAAATATTTTAAAACTCTAATTAAACCTTCTATTTTTAAAGCTAATGATTTCTTTAAAGAATGTTTCATGTCAATTATGCGAAATTTAGAAAAATCCTTTTTTCAATTTACTTTCTTATGTTATAAGATATCGAGATGATTTTCATTTTCAAATTAGAGATAAACTCCTATATTATTTATACACAAAAAGTGAAAGTTTAAGAAAAAAAAATATAAACCAAAGTTTTATGAATACAAAACTAAACTTACATGGACAAAAATTCTATTTACTTTCCTTTAAGTAAAACTATACAAATGAAAGAAAATATTCAAATATGCCTTTCAACACTTATATATTTTTGTTTGTAAAAATCACATTTAGGACTAACATTTAGGACTAATATTTGAATAAAGTGTTATAATATTACAAAAGTTAAAGGTTGGTTTTGAAAGTTTTACAACGTTCGTATTTTTATTAATTGGCAAACAATAATATTTTTAAGTAGTAACGTTTAAATTATTTTAATTGTTGCAATGTTTAAAGTTTTTATGATAAATAATATTTTTTATTTAATTGATTCTTCTCTAATTCTATAAATAGAGAGTTAGAGAGTTCTTCCTCCGTTCCGAGACACACCAAATTCATTCTTTCTCATTCTCCTCTTTTCATTCTTTCTCATTATCCTCTCTTCTTAGTTTCATCATCTTTTTCTCTTTTTAAAATTATTATGGGTTATTTAATACTCTTTTTAGATATGATTGTTAGTTCTGAGATCCTAAAAAATTCTAAAAAGTTCATGTTGTAGCTTGATAAACTTGCGTAATACACCACGACCTTAAGGATAATGAAACTACAAGCCTTAGAAAATAATGTTTTGTTAGCTTTTCTACCTCATAAATAAGCCTAAAACTTTTAACTTTTACCAATGATCAATTATAATTCAAAGTTCAAGAAGAATATTTACTCTAATGTTTATAAAAATATAATTTACCTAATTGTCTTATTTTGCTTACCAATATTTTATACCAATCATTATTCAATATTATAAAATAAAAATTTGGAATTAGATACGATAAACTAGACATCAACTATCTCATTCATATAAATGTAAAAATTCACATATTTTTTATTTTCACTAAGACAAATCATATAATTCATATTTTCAAATGCAAAATGACTAAAGGCGTGTTTATATCCCTAGAACATTTTTAAGTATAAAGAATGATGTTCCATCTAGTAAGGATAACCAAACACAACTCAATATGTGTCAACATCAACAATTTTAACAATACAAACTTTAAATGCATTCATTTCTTCTTCTAATGTTTTTTTGATTTTTTACCTAAACAAATTTAACAATTTTAAAAAACAAATAAAACTATTATTATTTTGAAAAGGAGAGAATGAGATAGAGAAGTAAAGAAAGGCATATGCGGCATGTCGTCGGCACTCTCCATCCCCACCAAAACGCCGTTGGAGCGCAACTCAGCTTCTCCGTCTTCTGACTCTGACGTATTTGCCTCCTTCCGTTTCCGTGGCACCGTAATGAAGCGCAACCAGCGTTTCAAACGGGTTGCCAAATCCAGGTTACCGGTTCAACAAACTGAACCGGTTCGGCGTTCGCTCCGAGTCAAACGCAACCCATCACCGGAACCAGACACTTCTCCCGTTGAAATGAAAATCTTGCCACGCGATTTCTTCCAAATCGATGCCCTGGACCTTGCCCCACGTTTACTGGGAAAGTTTCTTCGCCGAGACGACGTCGTTCTTCGGATCACCGAGGTATATACTATTCCCATTACGAAGCATGCAACTTTGTCGTTTGGCTTTATTGCGATTTAACGCGGAATCAATGGCAGACAGGTTGAAGCGTATAGACCAAACGACACGGCTTGTCACGGTCGTTTTGGTGTCACTTCAAGAACTGCCCCTGTTGTAAGATTGCGCCTTTATTCTCACCTTGAATCTCTAAATGCTGATTAGAGTTGTCTAGAGTAAGATTGGTGTATGTTTGTGTCTATTTTGTAGTTTGGAGCTGGTGGGCATGCATATGTTTATCTTTGCTATGGTCTTCACATGATGCTGAATGTGGTGGCGGATAAGGAAGGAGCTGGCGCTGCTGTTTTGATACGCTCTTGTGCTCCAATTAGTGGTAATGTGAAATACTGTATTTAGGTTATTTATGGTTACTATGAAATGAACCATTCTGTTGCTTGGTGTGTCGTAACTCCAAGGCCACTTTATTAGATTTTTGTGTTACCGATTCAGTTTATGAGTGAATAAAGGGATAAAGTGTCATTAGGTGTTCTTGGTCTTTCAAGTGACGTATTATAGGGAGTTTTTTCTTCAAGTTATCTAAAAAAGGGAAAGAAAACGAAATCTTTGAGAGATGACCGAGTATTGGTCTTGTTGCCTACAAAAGAATAAATCATCACAAGCTTGTAAATTCTTTTGGCTTATTTCGGTTGGGTACAAACTGTAGACTGGTTGAGTATCACACATGACTATCAAAAGAAGTGTGTGGATAAAATGTATATGCAACCGCTCTTGTTAATCTAAAGCAAGAAGCTGGCTGGCCAGTTGAAAAGGTGAAGGTTTTAGTGTGAGTTAAGCATTCTTTTTCCCCTTCTCGGTCCTCAGATTAGTAACACTAACATTTCAGACGATTCTGTACTTTTATTCATTATAACTTAAGCCTGCATAAAGTTATTCATAGATTTATTTTATACTATTGGACAATGTCACAGGATTCGATGTCATTCAACAGCGCCGAGGTCTGAAAACTGAGAAACCTATACTTCTTACCGGTCCTGGGAAGGTTAGTTCTTTTCCTTTCCTCCTGTTCACCTGTTTAGATGCTTAAGGAAAGATGTTTTGGTTAAAAATTTTGCGCTGCCATTTGACTTGTCAAGCTAAAGATATGAACATTCTAGTGCTTCACCTGCAATGACGAAATGGAAAAGGTAATCATGACAGTTGAAAGCAGATGGAAAGAGCTAACTCTGAATATCGTAAGAGAATACGGGGATTGAAATTGGATTCTTGGCTCAATACAGACATGTCGTCTTTCTTGACAAATATCATTGAGATTAAAGAAGGAAATGGAAATTGTACCTTAATAATTTTCAGTAGATACTCATGGATTATGATTTTGTACATGCTTGTTTTGTTTTCAGTTTGTTATGTTTCATATTTTGGCTATTTCTGAAATAGGCCGACTCTGTAAGTTTTAAAAGATTGTGCTTCGGCTCCTTTAAGTGTATAGAAATCTCACATGACATGATGGATTAGAAAGGTTCAACATTTGTGAAATTTAATTTGTATTTGCACAACCTTTTGGTATATGGCAGAATTACTATTTATCATATTCTTGCTAGAAGGAAAAAGTTAGAGAAGGATAGAAGGGTAGGAGGAAAACGGGTTCATCATTTATTTTTGCTCTTTTTCTTGACCATTTCCATGTTTTTTATGAGGACTTTTAGAATTGTTGGGAATGACAATTCTTTTCTTGTGAAGTGTCCATGCACATCTAAAACATCTCAGTTTATTTTTTTAATAAGAATAATGTGAATGTTCTTCCAAATCTTAGGTTGGTCAGGCATTGGGTCTATCGACGGAATGGTCCAACCATCCTCTCTATACAGCTGGTAAGCTTACAAGTTATAATTGAAGCGTCTGAAATGTAAAATTGACAAATGGATATCCATTTGTTTTTTGAAAACTGAAAAGTGTATGATGCAGGTGGTTTAGAACTCTTGGATGGTCCAGAGCCGGAAAACATATTGGTTGGTCCACGTGTTGGTATCCAATATGCTTCACCAGAGCATGTCAATGCATTGTGGAGATTTGCCATTGCAGGTACCCCTTGGATTAGTGCTCCCAAAAACACTCTCAGGCCGGCCTTGTAGTCAAAATAGCTGCTTAAGAAGGGAGGAAAAATGGTTTCATCGTGATCAACTGATTACTTAAATTCCCTATGTATATATTTTCACCTTAGAAATAGATTGGAGATTGATCCTGCATCACCTTTGAACTCTACTTAAGGTATGGCAAATTTTTATCCTAAAGTTTAACATAAATTTATTTTAGCTATATTAATATGTAAGAGGAGTGCTTCCGACACAATCCTTCTGACACACTACTATTAATGAAAATACTCATTTAGTAAGAAACGAGACACATAATTAAGATTTTGTATAAATCTTAACCAATTGTAAACAAATTAACGTAAATTATTTGTCGTTTTTCTCTTTGTTTTAGGTATAATTTTGTTAATGGACATTGATTGTATATATTTTCTGATGTATAGTTAAATTTTAAACCAAAATATTATAATGTATTTAACTTATATTTTTGTTTTCTTTGAATATGAATCTATACGGTGTTTACTTATTGTAAAATTCTGATATAGTTTTCTAGTATTATTTCATTTGTTTTAATATATACCGAAATCAATATTTCCCAGAGTGCCAAGCAGCCGTAGGTTGTATTTGAATTGGAACATGGATTTGTTGGGAAAAACAGATGAACGCTTCTGAAAATTAGTGAATTAGTAAATGTAAGTTTCATAGATTAAAAATTATTTTAATGGGTAAAAGTAAAGAATTATCATTTTGCTCTTAGTCGAAAAAGTAATTTAAAATAAAATATAATTATTAATTATATTAAAATGAATGTGAGTTATTAATATTATTATGTTTATTATATTATTATAATTATTATTATTACTATCATTATTATTATACATGTATAAAACCAAGATAGGCACGTACCGACATGGGAGGAGAATCAATTCGAAGAAAAGAAAATTGATTATTCTCTATTCATATTTCCCAAAACAATTTAATAGCATGGATTCGGAGGAGAATTGATTATCCTCCATTCATATTTCTTAAAATGACTTACTAATATACAAGAATCCGTGAGAAAAGAGGAGAGTCGATTCTCTGGCTTTAATATTACAACACAATCAATTTTCTCAAATTAATAGAAGATAATGGATTCTATACTTTTGCAGAATCGATTTTTGGCCCTTTTTATCCTTCTACAATCCATCATCTCCCAAAGAAAAAAAAAAGAAAAGAAATCTAGGAATGAAAACATGAGGGAAGACAACCGATTTGGTCCTTCAATGAAAACATTAAAGTACCAAATCGTATTTGCATATCATGTAAGATGGCTTCTCCTCACTTGAGCAAAGACGTCCTCGTTGCAACTCCTACAAATCGGTCCGCACAAATTTCTTCAAATCATTTTATTCAAACGATCCACTCAATTGTTGTTCCTTCCTCGCCTAAAGGAAATCAATGGAAGCAAACAAAGACTCAGTAACTTGGCTTAAAACCATTTTCAAATGCACCAGTAAATACATAGCGATAAGATATTTATTTCTTACCTTTTCCTCTTATTTTTGTCAGAACAAAAAGCGAGAAAATAAAAAATAAATCAATAGAGTAGGAAGTAAAATTGTTTAAATTAGAAAAATAGAAGAATGAAAAGAGTGAAAACATAGAGAAAGTTTAAATGATTATTTAGTATGATATAATAAATAATGTATAATTTTAATAATATAGACAATTATGAAAATATATAGTGTGAATGAATATTTAAATACATCACATCTTGTCTAAAAAAATTCATTGTTACTACATGGGTTACTGGCCAACAAATAGTGACAAATCATTTTATACTTGAAAATAAAAATCCTTGGACAACGATATCTAACATAATAAATTTAATTAGAAAAAAGTTCTTAGATAACCGTCAACAGTTTACTTTTAAAAAATAGTGGTTTGAAATTACAAATTAAATACTTTTTTTTAACTTGAATGAAACAGAATATTTCCTTGCATTTCTCTTTGAAGGTGTAATATAATTGCAATGGTGGTCCATAATATCTTTCACTCCTCTTCATCTCAAATCATTAGACAAACCAACCCTTTCCTTTTACATCTACTCCCTCACTTGCACCACGGCTAATCACGTACAAACAAACAAAACTGTTAGGCGCATTATAATAGGACTGAACTAAACCTACAAAAAAACTGCTAAAAAAAAAGGAAAATGAATTAAAGGGATACCTTCTGAAGAAAATAAGGATGATGTCATATCTATTACTGCTGGTAAAAAATTCGGTAAATTTGAGAACGTGTACTTAAGGCAGGCAAATATTTGGTGACACCATAAAAAATAATACACCTTTCTAAAAAGGCTGAAAGTGATAGCCCCAAAATGGTAACGAATGACGAATAGTCATAGGAGGAAAGAAAGGTAGACCACGTTCCAACCCTTCACCTCTTAGTTTACCTTGAAATAGTCGTAATTACAGTTTTCACTCCTAATCTTTTCCGACATCATCTAAAAAATATATAGAAATACAATGTCAAACAAATACAGAATGAGGTTTTACAGAACGAAGTTTATATTGATTACATTCTCCGATTCCAAATACAGTTCTACCTTTTCGTAAGGTAGTTATTTCATCCAAGGTATCAATTGGTGGTGACATTTACCGTCAATATTCCTCCCTTTTACTTAAAGGATTGGGAACGATATTATTTACACAAGTTATTATGATGTAAAAGATTATGACGTTTTGTGAAAGCAAAATACAGGAGACAAACTAATAAAAGAGGAAACACGTGTAGATATCAATGGGATTTTAGCTAATTTGGCTCTTATATAGAAATTCGACATTTTTCTATTGGACGAGGTTGTCTGGTTACATCGATCAAATGTTGACATGATATTTTATATCAATCATGTTTCAGACATAAAGACAAAATACTAAGATCTCTAAATCTTTCTGAATGGTTTTACTTTCACCTAGTGGTTACTTGTGTACTTGTACATCCGGCAGTAGGGCTTACCCTATCTGACCTACTGTCCAAATCAAGGTTGTATTTGTCTTCTCCCGAATCTCCATACATTTTTACCATTGTGTTAGGTTCCAGACTTGGGAACCTAATATCAATTCTCACTTTCACTCCAAGAAACACAGAAAGATTGGAAGAAATCAATTGTATTCACAGTAAAAGGTTTGTACAAACAGCACCCAGAGGCATAACCCTCTTCAACAGGTAAGTACCCGTTAACAATCTAAACAATCAACAACCCATAACTCTTCTAACCAGCCAGTATTTATACAATCTTACACGCTCCCCCCCTTAACTGTCCTAGACAGTTAGTTTGTTATAGTCAGTTGCACTTATTCCTTCTCTCATACACTAACCACCTTTTCTTATTCCTATCAATACCCCCCCCTTCATCATCAACCTTGTCCCCAAGGTTGAAATCAGGGTACTGCTCCTTGATTGTTATTTCATCTTCCCAAGTGGCCCCTTCTGGCCCTCCTTGTTGCCATTCGACCAGCACCTGCTGCACACTTCTGCCTTCTTCGGTCCTCTGCCTCCTTCCCAAAATTTTCATGGGCCAAAACGAAGGCCCCTCTGCCTGCAGGTCCGGTGGTAACTCCCTCTCCGCCGGATGTTCTCCTAATGCCTTTTTCACCTGTGAAACATGGAACACAGGATGTATTCGAGCTGTCTCTGGCAGCTGCAGCTTACAGGCTGCCTCCCCTACCATCTGAATTATCCGGAACGGCCCAAAGTATCTGGCTGATAGCTTTGGGTGGAGTCTGGTAGGCATCGAGGATTGCCTATGGGGTCGTATCTTCAAATACACCCAGTCCCCTACTGCCACGTTCGCAACCCTCCTCTTTTTATTAGCTTGTCGCACCATAAGATCTTGCGCGCGCTCAAGATGAAACTTCAATTGTTTCAAAGCTTCGTCCCTTGTTTGAAGCTCTTGATTCACAGCCTCCACTAGAGATTCACCAGGAATGAATCTGTGCAAGGAGGGAGGTGCTCGCCCGTAGACAGCCTCAAAAGGGGTGCATCGGATTGCCCCTTGATAGCACGTGTTATACCAAAACTCCGCCCACGATAACACAGTCATCCACCCTTTTGGCTGCTCTGAACAGAAACACCTGAGATATCCTTCTAACACCCGGTTCACCACCTCTGTCTGCCCGTCCGTCTCCGGGTGATACGCGGTGCTCATTTTTAACTGCGTCCCTTGGCCTTTGAACAATTCATTCCAGAACATGCTTAAGAACAAGGGGTCTCTGTCGGTCACGATGGATTTTGGAATCCCATGCAACCGTACTACTTCTCTTAGAAAAATCTCAGCCACCGTCCTTGCCGAATAAGGATGCTTGAGTGGTATGAAATGGGCATACTTGCTCAGTCGGTCCACCACCACTAAAATAGCGTCGTACCCCTGAGACTTAGGTAGCCGCACCACGAAATCCATGCTAAGCTCTTCCCATATTGCATTCGGAATGGGCAAGGGTTGTAGTAATCCTTGCGGTGATGACGCTAAATACTTGTGTTGTTGGCACACAAGACATTTAGCCACGAACTCTGTAATGTCCTTTTTCATCCCCACCCAAAATAAGGACTGAGCTATCCTCCTATACGTCCGGTAAACTCCTGAATGACCCCCCATCTGTGTTAGGTGAAACTCTGCCATCAATCTTGGTAGCCACGAAGACTGCGCCGACAACACCAACCTCCCCTTGTAGTGCAGTCTTCCATGTTCTATCGTGTATGCTGGGTGAGAATTTGGGTCCACCTCTATCTCTTCTATCACCTTACGTAGTTTCTCGTCCTCGGCTACCTCCTTCATTACTTCTTCGAAATCTTGCCAATAGGGCCTGGCTATCACCGACAACTCCTTATCTTCGTCGTTCACCCCCTCATCTCTTCGGGACAACGCATCTGCCACTCGGTTGGTAGTCCCCACCTTATATATGATTTCAAAATCGTATCCCAGCAATTTAGCTATCCAGTTTTGTTGATTCTGTGTCGTGATGCGCTGCTCCAAGAGATACCGGAGGCTCCTCTGGTCAGTGTGGACTATGAATCTCTGTCCCAAAAGATAAGGACGCCAATGCTGGATCGCTAATACCAGAGCCATCAGTTCTTTTTCATAAATGGACTTGCTGAGAGCTCCTTCAGATAAGGCCTTGCTGAAAAAGGCTATCGGCTTCTTCCCCTGCATCAAGACAGCGCCAACCCCTTTGCCCGACGCATCACACTCAATGTGAAAGGGTTGCTGAAAATTTGGGAGGGACAATACCGGGGCTGTCGTGACGGCTGTCTTCAACGCTTGCCATGCCTCCTCTGCTTTCTCATTCCAGGTGAATCCTCCTTTTTTCAATAGATCCGTTAGAGGCCTGGCAATTTTGCCGTAGTCCCTGATGAACCTTCGATAATACCCCGACAAACCCAAAAATCCCCTCACACTCTTCACTGATTTTGGCCGTTCCCAATCCACCACCGCCTTTATCTTTTCATCGTCCATCTCCACGCCTTTGTGAGAGATAATGTGTCCCAAGTATTTGACTTGGGTTTGCCCGAACTCACACTTCCTCCGATTGGCCACCCACTGATCCCGTCTCAGTGTTGACAGGACTTTCCCAACGTGCTCCAAGTGCTCCTCCCAAGTTCGACTGTAGACCAGTATATCGTCGAAGAATACGAGCACAAACTTCCGCAAATAGGGCTTGAAGAGATGGTTCATAGTGCTCTGGAATGTTGCCGGCGCGTTGGTGAGCCCGAAAGGCATCACGACAAACTCGTAATGTCCCTGGTGCGTGCGGAACGCCGTCTTCTCGATATCCTTCTCGGCCATGCGGATTTGGTGGTACCCGGCCTTCAAGTCCACCTTAGAAAAATAGGAAGCCCCCCCTAACTCGTCCAACAGCTCTTCTATCACCGGTATGGGAAACTTATCCGGCACCGTCGCTCTATTCAGGGCTCTGTAGTCTATGCAGAAACGCCAACTGCCATCTTTTTTCTTGACTAAAATTACTGGGCTGGAGTACGGGCTATGGCTCGGACGGATCACCCCCGATCGGAGCATCTCCGAAACTTGCTGCTCGATCTCATCTTTCATTACATGTGGGTATCGGTACGGCCTGACATTGATCGGACCAATTCCCTCTTTAAGGTGTATCTGATGCACCGTCTCCCTGCTAGGTGGCAACCCCTCAAGCTCCGTGAACACCACGTCATGTTGTTCTAGTAAATCCCCCATCTGCTGCTTCTGTTTTTCCGTAAGGCCTGAACACTTTGGGCTGCCTGTATGGGTCTCGCACAGGCCCAACTCCCAGACCAAAAAACATGTTGCCACCTCATCTATTTTTTTTAAAGCTTCGGGGCCCACCACCCTCCTCTCTAACGTGGGATCCCCTTGTACAATTATCCTCTTATCTCCTTGTCTGTACTTCATCGTTAAAACTCTCCAGTCCACCGTCACCTCCCCAAGCTTTGCTAGCCACTCTACCCCTAAGATGACCTCCACCCCTCCGAGCTCGAAGATGTAAAAACGTTCCACAACTTGAGCCTCTCCTATCTCCAACGCTACCTTTTCGCAACAGCCACTGATTCTCTTCCTCTGCCCGTCCCCCAGACTCACCAAATACGGCTGTGTTTTTGTCACCGTCATCCGCAGTTCCTCCACCAACCGTCGATCAATGAAATTGTGGCTCGCGCCACTATCAATTAGAATTAATACCTCTCTTTGTCCGATGTGTCCTCGTAACTTCATTGTCTTGGGTGTCGTCAGTCCTCCGGCGGACAGTGCCGACAACTCCATTGTCGCAAGGCTCGTCTCCGACACTTCTTCGCCTTCTACCTCCTCCTCTTCCTCAACCACAATTAGCATTTTGAGGCCCCTCTCTGGGCAGCGATGGCCGGGACTGAAGGGTCCGCCGCATCTGAAACAACGACCCTCTTCCCTTCGTTTAAGATACTCCGGGTAAGGTAGATTGCGAACAGTCCGATCACCTCCGCCGCTAGTAGCCAGCCCCTTATTCCGTCCCTGTGTCGCGTCTTTATTAACAGACCCCACACTTTCCGCCGTTCCTCCTCGCACCGTCACCGAACCCGACGCCTTCCCCCAAGAATTCTGATTCTTGGATAACCACCCTCCTCCGGTCTTCGTGCATAATTTCTCCACATCCCTCGCCACTCGCATGGCGGTCATCAAATCCGGTGGATCATGTGGCCGGACATGATCGCCCACCTCTTCCCTCAGACCGGACAGGAAATACCCCATGATCTGCTCCTCGGGTATCTGGGTCGTCTGCCCCACCAGAACTTCAAAATCGCGTATGTACTCCTCCACCGGTCCCGACTGTCGTATGGTTGACAGCCTTTCATACACCGTTCCTCGTGTTCCTCCTCCAAAACGGATACCAAGAGCTCTCTTCAACCCATCCCAAGAAAGGTTCTTGGTTTTCTCTCGCCAGAATCGGAACCAGCTTCCGGCGTAGCCATCCATACTGATAAAGGCCAGTTCCAGTTTCTCCTCCTCCGCCACCTTCTGTACTTCGAAAAACTTCTCTGCTCTGCCAATCCATACCCAAGGTTCGCCCCCCTCAAAGGCTGGTAATTCGACTCGTTTCCTCCATTGGCTCATACCTCCTTGGTTACCGTCTCCATTTCTTCCCCCTCCGCCGCTTGGACCACCACCATTATCGTTCACCGACGACTCACTCTCCCCCTGTTGCCTCCCGTGGTTATTGCGGTGACGTTCTCCAAGCGCCTTCAAGATTGCCTGGACATCCTGGCGTATCGCCGCCGTCTCTTGTCGCAACGCCCCCGTATCAGCTTTCGTCTCTGCTATTGCCACTTCGACCGCCTCTAAGTGCCCTTCGACTACCACCATTCTTCCCTCCATCTCTACGTGCGATAACACTCCGATTGGGTATCCGGCAGGTCGGACCAAATGTTAGGTTCCAGACTTGGGAACCTAATATCAATTCTCACTTTCACTCCAAGAAACACAGAAAGATTGGAAGAAATCAATTGTATTCACAGTAAAAGGTTTGTACAAACAGCACCCAGAGGCATAACCCTCTTCAACAGGTAAGTACCCGTTAACAATCTAAACAATCAACAACCCATAACTCTTCTAACCAGCCAGTATTTATACAATCTTACACGCTCCCCCCCTTAACTGTCCTAGACAGTTAGTTTGTTATAGTCAGTTGCACTTATTCCTTCTCTCATACACTAACCACCTTTTCTTATTCCTATCACATTGTCTTCTGAAATAGGCATTAACTTAACTTTCTCACAAGAATTCATTCATCTAAATCCTATTTTGAATAGTATGCCCACTCATTTTCTTATTGACCCTTTTTCCACATAGACCGTAAAACATCATTTGAATATTATCCCCCTATGCTTGAATAGTTTTTTTTTGTTACAAATAATACTCAATGCACTTTTCCAATTTTAACCTCAGCTAGGATTAACGAGCCTGTAGCTAAACTTACATTCTACAGACTTCACCTTACTTCCACCACTTGAACAAAAGAAGTGCCTCTAAAACTTGACACCTGGTCCACATCTCTCTCAAAAGAGCATGCCTGGTAAACACATTCGGTACCACGCTAAAAGGATACGAACTCCTAGTTTACCCTTGAGTTGATATAATCCTTTAGTCACCAGAAAAATTTGTTATGAACCCCGCCTTTTGTCCTCGTACTATTTTGATTCCCTCGTACATATCCTTGATTTGATGCTTGATTATATGCAATTTACACTCCTTTCTTCAGTTACGACTTTCCCAATACTCATCTGGACAACTTGGCTTATCATATGCTCTCTTTGTAAGTACTAGAAACGGGAAGAGCAATATTATTTATTGAATGGACAACGTGCCAGCTGTCAATCTTGTACAGTGATAATAATAAGTATTTGGTAGTGCATATGCAACATAACAAGATTATTACCAAGCAAGTTAGTTTTACATCTCACTTTAGTCCAAACAACTAATTTACTACTAGGGAAGGAGAAAGGTTTTGCTTCATCCACATAATATCTGCAAAAGAACAGGAATCAAAAACTACAATATCTGAATCACGAATAACATGGGCTTTTATTGAACCTTCGTTAAGAACTCAACCTTGTGTTGGTGCAAGACTGAGCTAACTCAAACTTCCAAAAATATTTACCTTCAAAACTTATAATATTGACAACAAAATTCCAAAAAGCACTCCATTTTTTATCAACTAGTCAATTGCTTTAACTGGAGTTTTTGTCAAGCATCTTTATGCCAAGTTAGAAAGAATATCACTGATTGGCAAAATAAAATTTCGGTTTAACAATCAGCAGCAGCTTAATGATACCAAAACATAAAAAAATCAGTGGCTTAAGTCGATTGCCATCGAGTATCCTCTATGATAATTCATTTACCATGTACATTGTACATTCTCACAACATTTTCAAGCACCTAAAGTTGCTTAATCCCCTCCAACATTTTCAGCCAAATCAGCAATTTCCTACTAAACATTCAACAGCTCTAATAAATACCGATTTGTTATAAATCTCTATAATAAAGAACTCTTTAAAAAGCAATGTAACGAGTTTCCGTCACTCAGTTTTCGAAGTTGAAATATGACTACATTGATACTTAAGTATGAGTCAAAGCAATTATTCAACTCAAACTCTTTTCATTTAGTGGTAAGTGCTATTACTGAAAAAACAAAATGCGGTTTCACTCTTCAACACTGGAAGAGACAAAGCAAAAAGAAAATAAAAAAGAAGCACTTTCATGTTACCTTAACAGGTATAAAGTATAACGATTGTAAGCATCTTGCTACTTGATTCACATGTGGCTTTATATTAACTGCTACAAGGCAAAAAAACTCAAGCACTCTGCAGAGTGAGAAGAGATAGTAGACCAGAAGAAATACACAATACAAAAACTAGATTTTCCAATCACCTTCATTCAACCAAAATCAACCAAAATCTAGGATACATATGAACAAATCTCCAAAAGCACAGCTTGAAAATTTTGCCCAAAAAATAGCTAAATCATTAGATATTCAGATACTTACGTCTGTACTACTCACATCGTGCATCCAATCGAATATTAATAGCTTCATTTCTGCAACAAACAATCTCGCAAATCTCAAAATGTGTCTACCTGTAGAGAAGGAAGAGGTCACATTTTTCCAAAGAAAACATAAAGAAAAAAGAAATTGAGAAGGTCAAGGTTTCCAACATACCTATGGTCAAATAATGACCCATGGAATGCTTGGTCCAAAGGAAGTTAGCAACAATAGAATTGTTCCACTCAAACACACAATGGAAGTTAGCTGGTCGCAAAGCTTTCAATGCCGTATCCTTATGAGAAAACAATGCTCAGCCTGACCCTCAGCCTTATTCACAAATTTCCTACACGCTAGGACATAACCGCCTGTAAAATTCGTTGAAGTCAAGACGGAAAAAGAGAAATTTTAGATCAACATGCTGCTGTACAGGCAACTGAGAAATGAATTCCTCTTGCAATGATGAATACTCCTTAGCAATTGCATCAAGATCTTGTCCCATATTTCGTAGAAATTCACCAGCACGTTGTGTTAGTGCTTTTCTCCCATCAACAATCCAGGATCCTGTATCTGCATTTTTATCATTCAACTGCTTCCGTGATCGTGTTTTATTTTGGTCTCGAGAGGATAGGGAGGATTCAGTGATTCTGAAACAAACACAAGGTCAAATGTCACGCGTAGCAATATATTTTTGTTTTTCAGGGGTGAATAGGTGAGAGAAGATTTACAAAATTAAAAAGATGAATACCTTGCTTGTAACTCATGAATACCTTCATACAATCGATCTGCACGGCTCCGAAAACGTAATATAAGATCAAATATTACAAGTAGTGACTTGTAAAGAGACTGGGAAAGGTCTCCAAGGAGAGATTTCTCTACAATAGAATGTAGATATTTCTCATGAGCTGCAAGTAGATCATCAAGATCCTTGGCTACTTCAATCTCCGCCAAAAAATTTGACCATGATATCTCCAGCACTTCAAACATTATATAATATTGTAAGTTTGAAATGAAGTGATTAATTTCAACCCAAAGAACCTGACAGCGCCTCAATGTTGAAACTAACTGCATCTTGACTGCATGTTGCAATCTTGTAAAGGAATTAGAAGTAATGCAGTTTGGTTTCATGGTTTTCCAGGCACCAGTAAGCGCATGTTCCACTCTTTTAAGCTTCCAAAGAAAATTAAAAATTCTTAAATACCTTGCCATCACAGACTCTGTGAACACTGTATCAAGTGGAACCCTTGCATCATATTCCAACGAAAATACATCCCAGCCTCTATCACCGCTCTCATGTGGCATCATTTTAACCCTGAGCCTATCCAAAATGTCAGGATCCTCATACTGAGCATTAGATGCTCTAATTGCAGTTTCCAGCAATCCCGAAAGTTTGAAAGAGCTAATAGTGTTAGCTGGCTCAGAAAGGTCAGGTCCCACAATATCCATAAGATACTGCACAAAATCACCTTGGCCAAGCAACAAATACTGCTTAATTGCAAGACAGTGTTCTTTGAACTTGTACCTCTTGAAAATCACATCCAACAAATGCTTGTCGATCCTTTTTGCAGCTTTATCTACTAATAACTCAAGGGTATCGGTTTCCCCATACCCAAAACCACCTCTTCTTGCTGTCACTTCATTATCAGTGATAACCTCAGTCGCAGCATCCGCCCAACCGCGATCCTCACAACAAACGCGAAGAAAATTAATCGACTTGCCAGTCCTCAAGATCCTCTGCGCAAGTGAAGGCGGAATGAACGAAGGAAGCATCGCATGATGAAGCCTATACCCTTCTCTCCAAAGTGATTCAGCTTTAACAGGCTGCCCAACAATGAAAAACTCAGAAAATATATCCTCCAACTCCCCTTCCAAAACCCACCTCCTCACCATCTCAAACAGCGAAGAACACACTCTCTGCAACAACCTCCTCATAAACTCATGAACCATCGGATCACCATGCTGTGCGTGCAAATGAATCGCCCCCGCCATAGCCCCGCCGCGCAAAACCCTACACTTCTCAACCAAATCCGCCATCAGCCTCATCTTCACCATTGGCTCAGCCAACCAAACCGCCAATCTCCTCAGCGATAGATAGTTCCCAGAACTCGCAGATTCGGACACCAGAGGAATCGGGTTCGAAGCCTGAGCCTCAAGAACCGCCAACAATTTGTAGTACTCACTAAGCTCATCCTGCAAAGCAGAACAAAAAGCTTGTCCCACGGTTCCCACGTCTTCATTGGGAAACCGATCCATACTCTGCGAAATGTAACCACTAACCGTCCGAAACAAAACACCCAATTCACAAAGGTTATGAACCATACTCCTAGTGGCTCTCGGAACCCTAACCGAATCGGGTATCACATAACGCTTACTATCACTCTCGAATTTCACAAACCTACCATCGACCCCCTGGCAAGCATAGAGCACGTCCCTGACGATAACCTCTTCCAACACCTCGTTTTCTTCCTTGACCAAATTCACGAACTCCCGAAACGCGACTTCGCGGCGGTTCTCGGGATCCTTGGAGACAAGTAAAACGCCGTTGCTCCAGCCCTTGTTCGAAGCGGGTTCGGAGAAAGCGAGGTTGGGCAAGAGAGGTGTGGTGGTGGCGGGGATGGCGGCGGTCTTGTGGCGATCTTCGGAGATGATTTTTAGGAGGTAGATGACGGCCCATTTGTTGTTGACGCTTTGGGCTTTGGAGGCGAATTTAGAGAAGAGGTCGGCAAAGGAGAGGGCGTCCGCGGAACGAGCGTGAGTGGCGAGGCGGCGCTTGATGGAGTCGGCGATGGCTGCGGCGTCCGGAGCGACGGAGGGAGTGAGGCGGCTGGAGAGGATGCGGAGGGCGTAGCGGAGAGAGTTGCGGAATTCGGGTGAGTTAGGGTTTAGAGGAGGGGAATTGGATGGGAGGTTTTGGGAGAGCAAGCGGTGAACTAGCTCCTTCACCAGATCTGGAAGCTTCTGCTGGTCTTCTTCTTCCTCCATCATTCTGCTTCTTTGCCAACAAACTTTTCCTTTTACTGTTAATTTTCTCAATGGATTGTGGAGTGAGAGAGAGAAAGTCTGAGTGGAAAATAGGAGTGCTTTTTTGATTTGTTATGGGCGGGGAAATGAAACGCAAATGCAAATGCAATAATGCTTTTGGCGTGAGCACCTTTATTTTTTGAAACCTCAAAATCTCTCTATTCAACTCCACTCTCAAAGCAACAGTGTGAAATTGCAAATCTCAACTCTAGGGTTCAATTTCTTCTTCACATCAATTTTTTCCCCTTCTTAGTGTATGTTTTCCCTGACAAGTTTTTCTCAGTGACCACGAATTAACTAGGTTTCACCTTTTCTCTTGTGTTCAACACAACAAGAGAAAGAAACTTAGGTTTCAATTTTGATTGGTTGAGATATAAAGTTTTCTTTTTTACACGGCTTGGTTAGTGGTTTGGTTATGTATGAATTTCATTCCATTTAAAGAGTTTACTTTTAATGGAATCATAATGTAGGCAAATTACACTATCATTTAATTATAAATAAAGTATATTGTATGCTCGCACTGCTCCTTTTAATGATTGGTTTTTAATTAAGTTCTGAATTTGCAGTTACCTCAACTTTGAGAAAAAAAATTGGTTCATAGGAATATTGTTTCACTACAATGAAACATTGTTCACTTCTCTCATAACAAATATTTATATTATAAAAATAGTTTTTTTAATTGAATAGTAATTATGTATGTTGTTCTCCTTGACATAGGCCAAACAATCTATAAAAAATATATAAATGAGTTTTTATTACCTATTTATTATTTATTCTTTACACACCATAGAAACCAGTTTCCATTAAGCATATTTGGTCAAAAGAAATGGAGATGTAAACTTATTCAAAATGGGTGAGAATAACATGAACCATGTCCAATCTCTAAAAAAATGTTTTTCTTTCATTTTTTGTTCTAATTTGTTATTCATTCATCCATGTGACCATGAATAGATTTGGGATTCATTTTCCTCTTAGATTCAAATCAATAAACTACCTAGGGGTTACTTTACAAAATTTAATTTACTTTTTTTAAAACACTTATATTGTGTTCTTTTTACATTAATTTAGAAAGTATGTGATGTAAATACCTAAAAAAATATATATTTTAGAAGTGATAATAATTTAAAAATAACGAAATTTATTATTTTATATTAAAAAGATTTTAATATAAATAGTTTAATTATGAGCGAGTTTAATTATTTTAAAACACATTATCAAATATAAATCAGTTTTATATAGTTTTTTTAACTTTTTTTAAGAGTTTTTTTCTCTGTTTGTTTGATTAAAGAATCAAAATCGTATGATTGATCATTATGATGAGCTATTCGATTTGGACCGATCAGATTCTTCGTTTATGTAAGTTAAGTTTTAGTCATTTTTCTTGTTTTTTATTATTTGTTGCATGTGAGTCTTCATCTACTTGCATGTGTCTTTTTAGTTATATATATGAGTCTCAGTTGATCAATGATCATAACGGTATGTCCTGCTGATCAATGATTATAACGGTATGTCCTGATCATTCTTGTGATGTTTCTATGTGTAGATAGAGCGTCATGCAAGTTGGGAGAAGTTTCGTTGTCTTGTGAGCTATTAGCCAAGTAAGGAAAGTTAATTGCATTGTTATAGATACCTTGAAAGGTCTAAGTTTATGATTGTATAATAAATTCTCTGAATGATTGTTTTGTGTCATGACTATGATATGTTGAATTGTGGTTAGGTTCTTAAATTGAATTAATTGATTATATGATGAAATTTAGGAATGTTGTTTGATTGAAATGGTAGATGAAATTAATCGAGTTAGTGAAGATTGTGTAATTTGAATTTGGTATGTTTTGACATATGTGTTTGTTATTGAACTAAAATTGTAGTTTTGGAATGACATATACTTGTATAACTACGCTTTGTAGAATTATGCAAACTCGCTGAACGAGAATGTATTAGCTAGGTGAAACCAAAGTTAGAGAGCTTTTAACTTGGTTGTCGTTGAGCAAAACCAAAGTCAAAGAGCTTTTTACTTTATTGTCACTAAACGAGGATATACTTGTTGGGCGAAGTTAAATTCAGAAAGATACTAGCTTGGTGGTCGTTGGGTGAGAATATACTCGTTGGGCATATCCAAAGTCAACGAGCTCACTCATTTGACAGTAATTGGGTAAGACAAGTCTCACTAAGAGACTTAGAGAGATTTAAATATGTGGGTCCTAGTGATAATTTCACTAGGCGAGCCATTTGGTCATTGAGCAATTAGGCCTTTCGGCACTACTTATTGAGCGAGTAGATGTTCTCACTGAGCGAAATTAACAAAGTCTAATACTATTTTATATGTCTAATGTAGGACTGTGTGTTGTTAAATTGATAGTTGATTTATGATGTTTATTTGAAAATTGTTGATAAATCATGGATAAATATGCATGCGAATAATGATGTATGAAATTGTGATGATGATGATGAACTTGTTAATGAATTTGAGCACTTATGTGTTTGATGTAATTCTAGGAATCTCTTGGGGAGATTTTATGGTGACATTCCTTTAGTGTACGCATTGATGTGAGAGTCTATGTGGTGAGAGGTGTAGGAGGGCATAGTCTATGATTTTTACCTTGACAAAAGATGATAATAGACTAACCTTGTGTTTTAGGGTAAAACTTATTGGTAATGGCTTTGCAAAGCAATAGAGACTACCACAAGTGCAATACTATTTTATATGTCTAATGTAGATGTTCTCACTGAGCGAAATAAAAAAGTCTAATACTATTTTATATGTCTAATGTAGGACTGTGTGTTGTTAAAATGATAGTTGATTTATGATGTTTATTTGAAAATTGTTGATAAATCATGGATAAATATGCATGCGAATAAGGATGTATGAAATTGTGATGATGATGATGAACTTGTTAATGAATTTGAGCACTTATGTGTTTGATGTAATTCTAGGAATCTCTTGGGAAGATTTTATGGTGACATTTCTTTAGTGTACGCATTGATGTGAGAGTCTATGTGGTGAGAGGTGTAGGAGGGCATAGTCTATGATTTTTACCTTGACAAAAGATTATAATAAACTAACCTTATGTTTTAGGGTAAAACTTATTGGTAATGGCTTTGCAAAGCAATAGAGACTACCAAAAGTGCAATACCTTCCAAGATTTCACATTAATGTTTGTATCTGGATAATTGAGTCTAGTATCAATTGTTTGTGTGTATCTATTTTATCTATTATATTTAATCCAATTTATTGTATATTTGATATTTTGTAACTGTTTTTGAATAACTTTTGCAACGATCACTTGGTTGATGCGAGCAAATAGGAGATAGATGTTGAATAATCTTTGATAGAGAAATGTGGATCCTTCAAAGTATTTTTTCATATCGTCTAATAATTTTTTTATTATTTTAGATATATTTTTATTATTATGATTTTTCAAATGACTACGTTAATACTATATATTTATATGTATGAGAAAATAAGTCTTATTTATCAATTTTATAAAGTCTTATTTTATTAGTTATAAATAATTAAAATTATGATGTTATAATTCATTTCATACTTATGTTTGTGATTTTTTTATTAATTCTTTTAAAAACTAAGTTTTTTCTTTTAAAATAGTTTTATTTAATTATTTTTTTTATAAACCAAACATATATAAAAGCCATTATATTAAAAAATAACAAAATAATGAAAGAGTAAATTTAATTTTAAAATAACAACAAAAGTAAGATGAACTCAGAAATAATTAATTTAACTTATGAAAATTTTTATTATTACCATAAACCTTAAACTCTAAATCTTAAATTCTAAATCCTAAACCCTAAATCCTGAATCCTGAATCCTGAATCTTGAACCTTGAATTCTGAATCCTAAACCCTATTACTTCTTCCTATGTTTTACAAACTTTTTTTTTTTTACTTTTTCAGGTGAACACATACAACTCTTTTAATTTTTTCAAAAAATAATTTATTATTTTCATAGTGCTTATTATTAAAATAATTTACCTGTGAAATAGTTAAATGTCATTTTTTTTCCTAATAGTTTTTTTTTATCATTTGATATTGTTGTTTAAGAAATTATAAATAGTTGCATTCACAATAAAATAATTTTAACAGTCTTTCTTTTATGTTAATTGTATTTGGATTTGAAAATTTTTCTTCATTTCTAAGAGATTTGACAAATACACGGTACTAACTTTTATCTTGGGTCAACTATATGACATCTTAACTGATACATATAACTGTTTTCAATTCATATAATTTTCTGTTTACTTTTACTCAGAGATTCATACCAAATTCTTATCACATTTTTTTTTTCATATCAAACTAATGATCAATATACTTGAAAATTTTATAAAGATACATTTAAAATAAGAGGAATATTAAAACATGATTTTTTAATAACATTTGATAACTTATTTCTATATGATTAATATTTTAAAATACATAATTATAAAAAAATTATAAACTTTCGTGCATATTTATTTATTTCACAGTTTAAATACTTTAGTGAACCTCACAGGCTCTCTTATTAATTGAATTTAACTTGGTACACCTTCTTAAAATCTTTTTATGACAAGAATCTGTAAAATTATTTTTCAATTTTAATTTTAACTCAAAGGTAGACTTAATTAAGATTGTTTTCAATAACTTGATTAATATTCACCAATTATTATTTTGTTTTCTTATGTGAAATCATTTACTGATAAAGCATGGTTCTGGTAGGGTCCACCTACAATAATTTGGTATTAACCTCCAAACTCACAATAGAACCTAGTGGCACTTCATTCTAAATTTTCAAAAGTGTTCAATGCTTGTCACTTTTTCTCGGTTGGTAGATGATTAGGTTTAATATTTTTTATTAAATTTGTTAAAACATAAATTACTGTAGTCTCTTTAATTAAGATAATTACATTAAATTTATTTATTATATTATATACCAGTTTACAAGTTAATATTAATTGAGATATATTTATTATATTATATTACTGTTGTCAAATATTTCATAATTTTAGCAATAGTTTATTGTAGTTTATTTTCACGAATTTACATCCAAAATAGTTAAATAACTTTAATAAGTTCAGGTAAGTAGAAAATATTTGATAAGAGCATATTCAATTTATTTACGTGGTTAACCTTCTACTTATTTATTATACATTATTGAAAATATTGGTCAAGGACATATTTTAAAAAAATTCATATTATTTTAAAAATACACCTAATCTTAGGCATTTTATTAGTTTATGTATGTTGAATTATTTTATTACAAATAATAATTAAATTTTAATTTATAAACATTAATATTTTAAATACAATATATATATTAAATAATATAATAAGAAATTAATTTTTAAATTATTTATTTATATTTTAAATTAAAAATAACAATTGACAGATGAGCTGAGTTCTAGTTAAATTGACATACCTGACTTAATAGATTAGAGTACATTAATCAACTCAAAATAATATTGTTTTTGTTAAATTGTGGTAATTTGTCCATCTGTTATCTCTAATTTTATTTTATTTTGTTATGATAATTTAATTATTTTCAAAAGTAGGTGCCAGCTCTTATCTTTAAATAGAAAAAAAAATTTCAAATTTATAAGAATTAAACATTAATTTGCAATAATGAAACATTTTTTTTCTCGTTCTTTCTCTCAATAGAACAAAGCAAGAAAAAACAGCATTCCCGTTCACATGCTAAACGTGGGAGGAATTATAAGAAGAAAACAAGGAAAAGAAAAGAAAATATAAAATTATTACAAAGATAGATATTATGTATTTTTCTTTCTATTTATATTATTTTCTTTTTATACAATTACATTTATTATTTATTTAAAACGTTAAAGTTAACACAAACAAATACAAAGAGACACGAGAATGACACGGTAAACAAAATAAAAGATGAGAAAAGGTGAGATTAAAATAGAATAGTAAAGGGTTTATTTATTTATTTCTTACCTTTTCAGTTAAAAGAAAGTTGCATGTTGGAGAAAAAATTGTAGATAAAATTAAGACAATAAAAAAAAAGGGTTTGCTTTTAAACGTCGCGTGCGGGAAGGGTCACTGGACCACCTTGTTGTCTTGGCAACGTATCGTTAAGAACGAGACCAGACAACAGAGAAGAAGACCCAAAATATTTTTTTATTCCCAAAATTCAAACTCAAATAAAAAACAAATTAATAATAATACAAAAAGATAATAATAATAATAATTCAGGGGAGGAAGAAACAGAACACAATACAAGGAAGTTGTGCGATTTCGAAGCAGAAGAAGGACAAGAACAAAAACATTAGTATTTCTCCCCATCCATTTGCATACCAACAAGACACGCTTTTTTGTTCAATCTCCATAGCAGAGGGTAATCTCCGTAACTTCCGGAGCTCGTGTTTCAATATGTTTGTCGCAACTTTCTTTTGCATTTTTTTTTTCAAAAATTTCATTTTTTCTTCTGTTATGCGTCCCAATTGCTTTGTTTCCCACACACGCACGCAGTCGAGGCTCGGAATTCTCAACTGGGTATTTGTTTTTTCATGTGTTTGTTAGTGAGTTTTTTAGATTTTCTCATATTGTGGTTGTTTTTGATTGTATGTGTTCAGATTTGTATGCATTTGGCTGTCATGTGCTTGATTTTTGTTGCTCTGTGATTCTATGTATGAGATTGGTTCTTGCATATAATAAATTGTTTAATGGATGTTGTTTGGGATTTATTTTTTTTTCGATTTTTGATTGGTGGGATTGAGTAGGAAAAGGCAGTACTTTGGCGAAGCCAGCCATGCTACTTATGCTGGTTAATGAAGTTCTGGGTTCTTCTTTTGTATCTGTAATTTTTCTGTCTCGCTTGTATCTGTTTAATGGATAATTTAACTGAGGGAAGAGGTAAGGGATGGAGAATAGTGATCACATGTTTCAGTTTTGTGTAAAAGTTAAGGCACAGGAACTGCTAGATGTCATTAAGGAACATAATTTGTTTGCTCTAATGTCATTGCATTAGAAAACAAAGAACTAGGACGGGTCAATTTTAGTAAATAGGTACTTGCTCGAAAAATTATCTGGGTTTGGATTTTCCCAATGAGCCTCCCGTGGTCTGATGGGATAGGAAGTTATTTTTTACATTTATGAGTTTTGGTTTGTCTGTTATTTGTTCTATTCACCCTTCTCAACTTCAAGCAGTTAGAAAATTTGAACATTGATTTAACAATTTCACAATAGTTTAGCAGTTGGAATGATATATTGTTAGGTAAGAAATGTATGTTACACTTGTCTTCTTATAATCGCGTAATGACTTAGCATATTGACTGACAAATTTTTGCTTGATATTTTGGAAAAGGAAATTACTATTCTGCTGCAGTTTTTAATGATTGCAAATAATATTTGTCATATCTACAAATTTTCATTTATTCCTCACACTGTGGGACAAGGCTTTGTTGTTATTTCTTGTTGTGAAGGCCCGGTTTACTGATTTTGCATTTTGGTTAACTACGTAACATTTCAGACATATTTTCTTGATTATTTGCATGATGTTTTCCAGAATTACTCAAGCACTTAAATTAGCAGTTAATCTACTTACTGTTGCATGTGTATATAGCTTACCTTAAACTTTCCTACTTCTGTCTGAAAAATGAGATCTTAACTAGTCTTGTATGTTTCTTTTTCCCCCTTCCAACTACTTTGGACCACAAAATATCAAATTTGACTATTATGGCATCTATTATGTAAGTTCTTATGCAATGATCATTTAAATGTATAACAGATGTAGCATTTCATAAAAGTAAGAGCTTTGGTTTCTCGTCATCTGGAAAGAAATACTGTAGATCTGGGTTAGCAATGGCTCCTGGGAGCAGTGTTTTCAAAGAAGTTCTTGAATCTCATCTGATGTCTTCAGATTATGAAACAGGCAAGGCTAAATCTGAGGCCAAGAGTAATAGTACATCTACAAAATCTAGTATTGGGTTGAATGGAAAAAACGGAGTTAGTTCAAATAATGGGGTGTACGAATTACTTGGATGCTCTGTTTGCAAGAACTTAATGTATCCTCCAATTCACCAGGTACGGTGCTTGCAATTTCTTATTTTTGGGGTCTATATACGTGTGCGTGGAAAACTTTTTTGGGTAGTTCATGATGCATTGATGAAATAGATATAGGCATACAAATCGTGGCATTTGATTTTTGTCTCCATAGTCCTTATAGGATGGTTGTATGTGAAGATGGTATCACTTTCCGCAACCTTGGTTTCGTTGACAATGTGGGATAAGTTTAGTCATTAAATAATCATAGCTGTCTGTTCAAATTTTCTTTAGTAATGTGAGTTTCACGATAATTATCTATGCAAATCTGCTCCCCGTCTGATGTCTTTAACTCTCTCATTGACATAAGTGAATATTTTGGAGTGTACAGAAGTAGCTATACAAACATTAGGTTTATAGCCACTTTCTATTTTGAACTTAGTTCAGATTCCCTTCCCACCCTGCAAAAGAAAGGTTGGGAATGAGAGTTGCTGATACTGCCTATGTCTATGGATATATGGTTGAATTGCTTATGCTAAGGACAGTGGATTAGTTGAGAATGAAATCTCGCTCAAGTGGGTAGGACGGAGAAGTAAGAAGATAGTTTTGAAAACATGACTCAGGTGTTGCTAGTTTAGTGCGTTTTTGGAATTTCATTCAGTTGAACTGAATGCCAATCCTCCTCCTCTTCCTTCTATGTAGAGCGCTTTGGGAATTGGGATTTTTTGTTCACCATGCTTTCAACAGATTTCCAACACACCCTTGTTGTTGTTGGACCTTTTCATTGAAGGCTATATGCACCTAATCCTCGTGTACTGTTCTGCCTATTCTACAGAGAAGATGGTTGGATGAGGGTTAATAAAACATGCTGAAAGTCTGAAACTCTTTAGTCATTATTCTCACTTTTCATGTTTACTATGAATATGTCCTGTCTTGGATTTTACTTTTAATTTCTAATACACATGGCTGCATTGTATGTTTCAGTGTCCAAATGGCCATACATTATGTTGCCATTGTAAAGTTGAAGTCCACAATATCTGCCCATCTTGCCATCATGAACTTGGAAATATAAGGTGTTTGGCTTTGGAGAAAGTGGCAGAATCGTTGGAACTTCCTTGCAGATATCAGAGTCTAGGTTGTCATGATATATTCCCTTACTATACTAAGCTCAAGCACGAGCAAAATTGTGGATTTCGTCCATACAATTGCCCTTATGCTGGATCTGAGTGCTCAGTGATGGGTGACATTCCAACTCTTGTTGCCCATCTCAAGGATGATCACAAGGTTGACATGCATGATGGATGCACCTTCAATCACCGATATGTCAAAGCAAATCCTCATGAAGTTGAAAATGCCACATGGATGCTAACTGTGAGTTATTTAATGAATTGTAGTAGCTGGAATGTTGGATGATTTGATGTACTGTTTTTCATGGACTGGCATTTCTTACATCATGTTAGTTTTGTTATTTAATGAGTATAGTAGTCTGATGTCATATCCCCTGATGTATTTAATTTCATGTGTGCACATGGCCATGCACGTTTGTTTAAAAAAACTCTACTTGACTATTTTTAATTCTTTGCAAGTAATGTTTAGAATCATCTTGGGTCACATGAAATACACGTAGAGACAGTCTTTTGACTTTTCATGAATAATTTGAAATATGGAATTGTTTTCCTCTTTGATCTTCTTTTTAACATTTCTTTAAGTCTAAAGTTAATATACGGATCCACCTTTGGTTTTCTGAATGCATGTTGTCATGATGTTAATTTCTAGCACATGCCTAATATAAAGAACCCCACTTGACATGTCAGAAGTTCTTTTCTTTCTTTTTTTTTTCTTTCTTTTGCAGGTTTTTAATAGTTTTGGAAGGCATTTCTGCTTGCACTTTGAGGCATTTCAGCTTGGCTCAGCTCCAGTATATATGGCTTTTTTGCGATTTATGGGTGATGACTATGAAGCAAAGAAATTCAGCTACAGCTTAGAAGTTGGTGCAAATGGGCGCAAACTTATATGGCAAGGGATTCCAAGGAGCATTCGTGACAGTCATAGAAAAGTTCGAGATAGTCAAGATGGACTTATAATTCAGAGGAACCTTGCGCTTTATTTTTCTGGTGGAGAAAGACAGGAGTTAAAGTTGAGAATCAGTGGGCGTATATGGAGAGAAGATTGAGAGATGTAAATACAATACTCTTATCAGAGATGTAACCATTGTTTTAAGATTTTTGCTTTCTGACAATCAATGAAGCACTATGTCTGCTTATCTCTCCATAGATTCTCTTTCATCTCCTTATAGTCTGTGTCTTAGTTGTGAGTTTTACTTTCAATTTGGCTCAGCTTTTTAGACAAAATTATGTGCTTCTGAATATTGGAAATCTAGCTTACACGGTTGAGTAAATTTTTTTAGACTTTGTTGCACTTATGCTCAGACTAATATATATATATATATATATACACACACGTGTGTGTGCGTGTGTCACTTTGAATTATTAAATGAAAATGAATTAACATAAATGGTGCCTATTAAATATAGCAAAGAAGAATTTGACCAATGCATAATGTTTTAGTTCATACAATTTTACAAACACCTTGTAAGTGTGGATTTACAAAGTTTCATCAAAAAAAGTTTAACACCTTCAACGTAAATTTGTCTAAGACCAATGTTATGATTCATTTCATTTTAGAAACACATTGTGATAGTATAAAGGATTTGTAAAGTTTTGCAAAAATACTTCTTTTATCTGCAAAAATACTTCTTTAATCTAGCTCCACATTCAAACCCAAAAAATTTCATCATACCTACATCTTTATCATGAGGTTTTGCTTCTTTGCTCACGCTGGATCACTCTACCAATTTCATTTGATCTTTCTTTATTATTTAATCTGACTTCTAATGTGTGTTCTTTACTCGACATTTTCTCTTTTAGCACAAGGGTGTATATAGAATACAACAACTAATACATTAACTCATTTCCATACATTAATCAAATGTTGTATAAAGAAAACATAGTATACCTTAATGTCACAAAGACAACATCTCAATGTTTTCACTTGAAAAAAGGACACTTAAATACGAATAAGCCATAGTCTTCGTAGAATTTTTTTATCAGTTCCTTCAGAGAAAAATAACAAAAAGAAGAGTAAAAGTTAGTTGATTAGAAAATTCATTATCTGTATAGAGACATGGGAAGTCAAGAACCTTGATAATGGAGATAGAAAAGTTTAAAAAGGTACAAGAATCTTCATCCCTCATATTCCACCACTAATTTATTTCTTCATCCCTTATTCCTATTACTTTTAGGTTTTCCTCTTAGTTTTTCTCCTTGATTTCTTTTTTATTTTAATCTTTAATTAAAAAGATAAACATATATCAGCTCGATAAATTACAATTCAGTTATTAATTTTAAAAGTAAACTTATATGTAAAATTTAAATATTTACACCCATTCCTTTTTACTTATTCATTTTGGAAGGTTATATATGATGGCAGTTTTGCTATGAATCATATCCAAGTGTTATCATGATAAAAATCTCATTCAATTGGACTCATTGATGAGCATCAGTACATTAATTTAAAGGATCAAAAAACTTATTCGTCATAATGAAGACTGATATTTGTATAAATGTTGTTTGTAGTGAGATCTTTATAAATGGTAGGCGAACACATGTTTAGGAGAAATTATAAAAGATAGATTGACAGATAGGCAGTGGTAAATCCAATCATTGAGACGAAAAGAAAACATAAAAAAGGTCAGCATATGATTTGCACGTCATGTTTGGGTGTCAGATGATAAGAAAGACTTAGAAATAACAATAATAACCATATAATAAAGAAAGCTCTAAAATAGAAGGTAATGAACGAAGGACATGCTTCCATCGTGGGGGCACGTACGTGCAACACAACCCTACCAACGTTGGCGCACACAACAATTGTTTATCTTCCAACCGACATTCCCGGCAAAAACAATAACATCTACCTTTCTTCCCAAACCACTTTCATTACACCAAACTTACCCAACTACGCCAAAACTTTCCTCCTTCTGCATTTCCCAATCCTTCACTCTCTTTTTATTTTTCTCTTCCTAATATTCCTCTTTCTCGTCCACTCATTGTATGTGCCATCGTTAACGTGATTTATCACAACTTTCCTGAGGTAACCAGATAACCTCGTCTTACGGTTCTTTATCCGTCTTCTTCCACTTGTACATTTTTATGCATCAGGAGGGTTTAAATCTTTTATGTGTATGTGGGGTTGATTTTGCGCCGTTAGCAATGCCAAACGCATTCACGATGCTGCGTTCCATCAACTTTGCTGCTTCTTTTCTTGAACGTTAAAGAGAGGATGCTTTGTTATTTATATTGTTCGTGTGTCGATTCTACTGGAACAAAAAGTTGACTTTTTTTTTATTGATCATGTTCATCACCTCTGTCCAAAACCATAGACAAATGGACACACGTTCTTGAGATTTTGGTACTCGACGAATGAAAAAATGGCAGAGGCCACCCCATGTTTTTTTTATTGGATTTTATCTTGTTTCCGCATTGTCTGTTGAGAATTTGAGCGTTGAAAATGGTTTCAGGTGATTCATTGAATACCGATCGTTTCTGTGAATATGGCTTATTGAGAGGTGCAGATAGGACCAGCTGAAGTATGTTGTGCTGCGGAGGTGCAGAGGAGGAGAGCAGCGCCCCCCCTGCAAGCCAATACACTGCACCACCTAGGGGTAGCACATACGGCGGAGGAGGAGGTAACGTCTTCATATTTGTAATTCTCTTTTTTATGCAATACATTTCCTCTGCAAGGTTATGGATAATGATTTGCAGTAACCCTGGGTGAATGCAGGAAGTGGTAGAGGAGAGCCTAGGGGTGTTGCAAGGAGTGCCCCACAGAAAGTGTTGCCGATTGAGATACCCTCTATTCCATTGGAAGAGTTAAATAGGTTAACAGGAAACTTTGGTACAAAGGCTTTCATCGGCGAAGGTTCCTACGGACGGGTTTACTATGCAAAATTGAGTGATGGTACTGATGCTGCTATTAAGAAGCTGGATAACAGTTCTTCCCCAGAACCTGACTCCGATTTCGGCACTCAGGTATGCTTTTGATCTCATAATGTAATTCCATTTCCTCGTTCATGATGATGTTGTCACACATTTCACTATTGATCTTGCAGTTATCGGTTGTCTCAAGACTGAAGCATGACAACTTTGTTGAGTTGATTGGATATTGTCTAGAGGCAGAAAACAGAATTTTGGTATACCAACATGCAAGCCTTGGTTCTTTGCATGACGTGTTACATGGTAAGTCCAACACTGTCGCTATTCAATTAAGAAAACAGGTCTGGTTCTTTGTCTGAACTCTAGGCTTTTGCTACAGGAAGGAAGGGTGTACAAGGGGCTGAGCCTGGTCCAGTTCTAAGTTGGAACCAAAGAGCCAAAATTGCATTTGGTGCAGCAAAAGGACTTGAGTTTCTTCACGAAAAGGTTCAGCCTTCTATTGTTCATCGCGATGTTAGATCCAGCAATGTCTTACTGTTCAATGACTATGAGACCAAGATAGCAGATTTTAGCTTGACAAATCAGTCTTCTGACACAGCCGCTCGGCTACATTCAACAAGAGTCTTGGGAACATTTGGCTATCATGCTCCGGAGTATGTCCTCAATGAAACCTTCTGATACATTAGCCATAACGTTAAATGCATACTGAAAAATATTTGTTTCTAGACAAGTGTGTCTTCGATTATTGGCAATAATTTCATGTTCCATCCCATCCAAACACTATCCTTTGTTGTTAGAAACAATACCATGTTAATGTAAGTTTTAATTTTGTTTTTAAAATGATTACTTCAGGTATGCCATGACTGGGCAGATAACCCAGAAAAGTGATGTTTACAGTTTTGGTGTTGTGCTATTAGAACTCTTGACTGGAAGAAAACCAGTAGATCACACAATGCCGAAAGGACAACAGAGTCTTGTAACTTGGGTATGTGTTTGTTTGATGACCTTAATTGGTTTTCTTCTCCATTATATTACAATTATGATAATTTGTTCTTTTATTGTTCCAGGCAACTCCAAGGCTGAGCGAGGACAAAGTGAAACAATGTGTTGATCCTAAGCTAAACAACGAGTATCCGCCAAAGGCTATTGCCAAGGTTTGCTCCTTTATGCTTCCACTATAGTTGAACCATGCAACTAAATTTACAAAATTACTTCATAGTAGTGTATAGTTGAGAGTGGTGACTGAATATTAGGCGTTGATAAATGCAGTTGGCAGCAGTGGCAGCGCTTTGTGTTCAGTATGAAGCTGATTTCAGACCAAACATGACGATTGTGGTGAAAGCTCTTCAGCCACTTCTCAATGCAAAACCGCCTGGTCCTGAAACTCAAGCTTGACATTGTGATCTCGTTTAACTATGAGGGTTATTAGATTTTTGTGCAATTTGTAACACAATGATGAAGTTCATTTGCTTTCATTGTCAAATGATTGTATATTATGCTATGCCAAAGTTGATTCGGTTTGCTAGCTCTCCCCTTTGTTTGGAAACATATGTTTGAACACGTAATGAATGATGGAGACCAAAATTTGGCATATGATAATCAAAGGTAAGAGAATGAAAATTCAGAAAAAGCCTGATGTTAGTTGAAAATATCTTTCATCTCTTTTGCTTGACTATTATGGATATCAAAACACTTGAAAAGAAATCTTATCTGTGGTAATTTTAACTTTACATCAGTGATCAATGCAAGTGAGTTTAATCATCACATTTTGTGTGTAATGAATAATTAAGCTAATAACATTCATGTTGTTTATATAATGTTTTAATAGTTAAAATCAACTTTTGATAGCTTTCATAATAAACTCTTTCTATATAAATAAATAAAGATACCTCAATTATAGTGGTGTATAGAAATATCAACATTATAAAAGTACAAGTGAATTAAAATATTTAAATTGTGTTTAATGAATAATTAAATTACTTATTATAATATTGTCACAATGCATTCTTAAATTAAAATCAATACATAAAATATATCTTTATACTTTTTTAAAATAAGATCATGTTGTATTTCTCATTTATATTGACACTTAAAAATATAATTATCATTTATCTTCATGAAAAATCTTATTAAAATTATAAAGACGTGAAGGAATAAACCAAACTCATAAAATAAATAAAGTCAATTTTTAGAGAATTTAAACAACTCCAAACATATGTAATTGATGCTTATTATAAAAATAAAATTCAAACTAATAATAGAAAACATAACATAACATCATTTAAGAGATTATCTATTTTCAACCCTAAATTACTCAACTCAATACAATGATTTCTTTTATGTAAAAAATATAAAATACTTTAAATTTAATATCATCATAAATCTATAAACACATGCGTCGTCTCCCTTTAATGAACCAAAGAATCATATGCGATGAAGAAAAAGCTTAAAAAACAAGACTATATTTTTATAGTTTAGTGTATATTATGATAAAAATATCATTAGACATCAAATTTGAAATATTACAAAGAAGAAAATAATGATTTACATAGTATCACAAAACATATTATCTCTTTGATAGAATGTAGCAAATAAAAAAGTGTACATTAACATTGTTCCTACCACATCCAATACTTCCACGTTATTTAGGAGTTAAGACCTAAGGTAATTTAAAAATACTCCTTTCTCCTTTAATTCTCTTAAACGCTTTTTAAGGATAAAACCATGATGGAGTACACTCCATGACCTTGACTCCCAAATTCCAAATCCGGTTGTCAAAGTGAGCACAAGACGCTACAATATTTGAGAATGAAACTTGCATCGACTTCAACTTCTCCTTCCACAACTACGTCACTTTAAGACTACCCTGACATTTAAGAAAACCTCGACACCATTGTTTCCAAGAGCATGAAGCAATCCAATTGCTGCTATATTCTTTTCTTATTTCCCCATGCATTTTAATTGTATTGGTTCTGAACTCAAATTCGATGATTCAAGTAACTTTTACTGCCCACGTGCAGGTCTGATTTAGTATGGATAAAGAAAAGGTGTTTATGTCTGTGATGATTAATTTTTTTAGTGAGACCAATGATGCAAACCTAGTGTCGTTTTAGCAAAGAAAATGAAGGACTAAAGGAAAGATCATTTTGCAAGGAGGCCAAGACCGTCTCTAAGTCACTACACTACAACTCCAAGTGAAGCAAAGTTAAGAAACTTAGTACTGGAAGTGAGAAGTCGGTACTTAGGCAACAAAAGAGAAGAATTAATTCGGCCTAAATTTTAGTAAAAGTTGATAATAACAACACTTATATGAAAAGTCATTTGAGATCTATATCAAAGGCATTAAGAATAATGCATAAACTCAAATGAAAAGTTATTTTAGAACTATCTTAGAGGCGTTAAGAATAACGCAAAAGCTCGGATGAAAAATCATTCAAGAGTTATCTTAGAGGCGTTAGGAATAATGCATAAGCTCAGATGAAAAGTTATTCAAAAGAAGAGTTAAGAATAACACATAAGCTTAGATAAAAAAACAATTTCCTTTGAATGGTGTCTAAAGTGGTGGATCTCCCCTTTCTCATCAAAGCTAAGAGTCTTTCGACAAGGACGCAATAGCTCGATTCTTGAAAGCCTGATATACAAACTCGAAGATGAAGCTTTCATACAACTCACAATGATGATAAATTACAAATAAGTCTCAACCACGACGACCTCTTCGATGCACAAGAATATGGTAAATCAATATGCACAAGGTACGAGAAAAAACTCAAGAGTATGAGTGATATTCTCTGGGATAAATGTCAATGTCATGGTTAAGGATGTTTCATCAAATAAAACATGAATTTCTATGAGGACATTTGTAAAATAAGTCAAGAGTATGAGTGATATTCTCTGGCATAAATGTCAATGTCATGGTTAAGGATGTTTCATAAAAAAACATGAATTTCTATGAGGACATTTGTAAAATAAGTCTGAGGAGAACCCTGACTAGGAAATATAAGGTTTTTAAGTTTGTCTATTATGACTCACCTCTCTTTTACGGGAGTCTACTTAACAATAATATTTCTCTTTCAAAATCATCAATAGGTAAAGTTACGACTCACTTATAAAGGGAGCTCAATCACTTCCTTCTTAGGTTGTCAATAGGAGTAATTCCATAATTTTCCTTGGGATTTAGACATTGCAAAACATTGCAAGGAAAATTGACGTGTTAGATAAAAATCTCAAATTTGAAATGTTTTGGGATTATTTTAGAAATGTACCACATTTTTAATAACAACTAACACGATCAACAATTAATATATAATGCAAAACTATTTATCTATCTCAAGATTCACCTCAAAAGAGTTATAACCCTTCAAAAGAGAGATGTTATTCGTTTTCTCTAACTCAAATTATTGTTTCCATGATTATAGACCCATAAGAATTTAGAAATGTGACAAGCTTTTGACATTGGAGATAAAGAAAAATAATCAAGGATGATGAGACGATTAAGTGTGGTAGGAAAGCCATGACTGATATTCCTACCACACCCAATAGTCTCACATTGCTTAGGAATCGAGGTCAAACACAGTTTAAATACTCCTTCTTTCTTCCACCCTCTACGACGTCTTTTAAGGATGAAACCGTGATAGACAAGGATCCAAAATGGATAATACCTTACATGTATAATGATTTACTCTAAACAAATGCATATAATGGAGATGAAGGGAGAGATTCTCAGGCTGTGAAAAAAAAGAAACTTGCATATAAACACGAACAGTTATATACTTTTTAAAAATATTATTATTATTATTAATAAGAAGAAAAAATAGAGTTATATTTTATTAATTTTTAATCATATAAAGTGTTTTATTTTTCTCCTGTTAAAAAACTTTAAGTTAATTTCATAAGTCTATTGATAGAGATAAAAAATAAATTTATTTTTGTAGTTATTGTTCGAATTATTTCAATTTTGATATAAAACTCTTGTATTAACTAGGTGTGATAGATATGGATAATATTCAATTTTTCATATACCTCCATTTATATACCTGTGTTGATTTTAACATTTATAATTTATTAGATAATCTAAAAGCTTAACTTTATCTTTGTAGTTAATTTTTCATTTCATCTTTATTTCTTTTCTTATTGCCATACCCGTGTGTACCGGGTTTTAGTAGACAAAAATACATTTATTGATTCTAAGTTTTAAGGTTAAGGGTATTTTAATAATTTTCATTCTCAAAACTAAAAAAAAAAAGAAACCCCCGAAACCTTTAGTCATGTCTCGCATTCCACTCAACCCTTTCTCTTTCATCTCTCTCACTCTAACCTTTTTAGCCCCAATTGAAAAAATCAGAAACACTTGCCTACTAAAACTATGAAAATTATGAAAATACCCTTAACCTTAAACCTTAGAATTCATCATATATAAGGGTATTTTTGTCTACTAAAATCCGGTACACATTGTTAAAATGTACCAATTGAAAAACAGACGTACGCGCGTTAGCAAACCCCTATATATATATATATAATATAATATAATATAATTATTTATAGTTGGAATGATATTTTCTCTGATTAATTTATGTGAACAATGACTAGATACTTTTTTACAATTTTTCTATATAAAATTATTCGTAAATAAGATGAGAAAGGAAGACTAATTATTTTAAAAGAATGTTCCTACTATAATTAAGAATGTTTTATAACTGATTTTCGGGTAAAACATAATATTAAAAAAGTAATTGTATTTATATGTGTTTTTTAAAAGAAAAACATTTATTTGACCTTTTTCATTTTTCAACATTTAATTATCCGTGAGATTTTGACTTTCAAAAGTTCATGATTTATCATATACTTGCGAGTATTATTTATTATTTTATTGATAGTTAGCAAATTAGTTTTATGTTGGTTACATATGTTTTATATTTGATATAAATTTCAGCAATAAATATAATAAAAACTTTCTATAAAAAAATTAATTGATATAGAAAGGGAGACATGTAACATGAGTTAATATCACAATTAATGTTATATACTCTTTTAAACAACTCAATTGTATTAAAAATAACTCATTGTTATACTAATAGATTTTTTACCTTTAATTAAAACTTAAACCGATATAAAAATCTACATATAATATTAATTGTATGGATTAAGTTGACTCAAATGATGTAATATGTTATTTCTCTTTAAAAAGTTGATTATATTTATATGTTTTTCATCATATAATTGAAATCAACTTAACCTACTCATAACAAATATTTTCAATATTCAATTAACTAGTAAGTATCAATATTTATCAATAATTTTAGTTAAGTACATTAATATCTAATACTATAAAAAAATTATATATTACTAACAAACATAATTTCTCTAACAAAAATCTATCAATTAGTTGACTTTACAAACAAATTATAAATAACAAAAAATTTGTTGGTAAAATAATTATTTATAAATTTTACTAATAAATTATTAAATTCATCGATAAAGATGAATACTTGTAAATTTTGATCATTGGTAAATATGTATATATAAATACTTATAAATTTTGAATATCGATAAAACTCATTAATAAATATTACAATTGAATATTCTTTTTCCTATTCTTTTTCTTTTTATCATTTTTTTTTCTTTTTCTTTCTTTCTTCTTTCCTTCTTGTCAAGTCACTATTGCTCTTTTGAACTTTTTCTCATTTTCTTCTTTTTCTTTTTATTTTTCTTCTTTCTCTTTCTCTTCCAACTCCAATAGTCATCATCGTCACAAAAGTATCATTGCTGATGCACTTTTATTGTCATCGTGTTTCCTTCTCCTTCTCTCCTTTCTCTTATCAAACTTGACAAAACTTTTATTATTTGTTTTATTGGTAAATTTTGATGACATATTAATCACCAATAGAAATATTTATTAATATTTTAAATTATAGAAGATGTTGATAAAATATGTCAATAAATTTGTATTTACTAATATACTTATTTTTATCGATAAAAATTTATTGATAATTATGAAAATTTTTGTAGTATAAATTAATACTTAGTTTAAAACTAAACTAGTCATACCTACTAATTAACTTACTATTTAATAACTGATAAATAGATTATTAAATCAAATCCTTGATTAAATCATAATTTGTTGTAGAAAATAGGTGATTATGAAATTATTTTTGTTTATACACTATATATTTGGCTTAGCTAAATTTTGATTTTATTTAGATTGAATATATACTTGACGTAAATACATTTTCAATGTCCCAAATAATTTAATCAAGATTTCAATTTAAAAGGTATAATAATTTTTTTTTTAAAAAAAAAGCAAGTCTAGTTCACCCTTCTTATATTTTTGACCATTTGTTTGAAGAGCTATAAGTTCTTCTTTATTGACATGTTCATGAAACAACTAAACCTAAACATAACAAAGTAAGATATTGATGAACAATATATTAAAGCATGAGAACAATTTTTTAAGAATAACAATTATACTTTAACACGTTAATATTAAAGCATGTGTTGTATTAGAATATTATCCAAAAATTTGTCAAAATAATTTTTTCCTTCATTTGTAGGGATTAAATATATATTATTTAATATATTATTTTTAATAAAAATGCATGATATATTAGTTTTTTCATATAAGATGAGAAGTCTCTCGTGAGAAGTCTCTCTAATAAAAATTGTAACAACCCAATTATATAATATTATAATTATAAAGGAACAATCACATAATTAATAAAGTAGATTAGTTAAGAGACAAGAAATATAAAGTTAATTTACACTCATCTAACACAACCATAAAATCAACTTTATATACAACATACTAGGCTCAAAACTATGAACAAGAATAATTATCTAGACATAATCACTATATGTATAACTACTAAGCATCTGAGCCATCTCTAACTAACTCTTGCTCCACGCTCACCTTATTACCTTTTGCTCACACCCACCAGATGATCATAACTAAGATAATAATGCATAGGAACATACCAACAAGACACAAACAAAGGGTAAGTTAGTGATATAAAACAAATCATAATATACATTAACATTTCACACATGAATCATCATTCATATAAAGCTATCTTAACATCTTAAACATGTCAAAATCAAGACTAAACTATCCAGATTTAGTATAAATGTCGAGCTATGACGAGTTGTGCAATTGTGGTGACCTTTATTATTTTACAAAGTCATTGCCAACGAGTTTCACCCTACCACACTCACAAGGTTAGTCTATACTGCCTCTTAGGCTATACTAGAAACACCTAGGCTAAGACCTTCTTCTACTCTGATCACATGCATCAAACCTCTTTACTTGAGAATGAATGATCATAAGAGTTACAAGATAACCCTCAAGACTAAGCTCCCTATATTCATACCAACAATACTTTTATACAACCGTTAAGAATCCTACTTAGGACTCTTACACACCTCATTCCACTCAAACATATATTCTAAACATTACCACAAATCACACAACAAACCATTATAACTTTTAAAATCATACACATCAAAGAAATTATTCAAAAACACTTAAGAACGCAGACCCACATCGCCCCAAAGAACATCATCTCGCCTAGTGAAAGGCAAAACAAAAGCCTCCCAAGCTAAGCGAGCTGGCAGGCTGCAACTCCCTGCCAAACACCCTAAATACTAGCCAATGAGCTCTTCCACTCACACAGCAAGCTCCAAAACAAAAAGCTCCCCAAGCTCAGTGAGTTGGCTTGCTCGGCCTCTAGAACTCACTACCATAACTCTCCTAAACTCGCTCAACGAGCTCATTTTGCTCGCCCAACCTGACTCCGTAATTATGCAATACCAAAATTGCATAATTAACACTCCTAAACCCCCCATGACCTATTTTAATCATTGTCATCAACTTCTAACACTCTTAGATTGGATTATAAACTATTTTAGACTTAAACAAAAGTGTTAAACCAAACTTAAACTAGTTATCAACTATTTTATCACAAGATTTCACTTAAAAACATTTAACATCTTCCATTTAAGACCATAATTGAATTTTACAAGTTCTAGCTCATTTTTAATTAATTTAGGAAGTCTAACAAGTCAAAAATGACTTACGAACACACTCCCAAACCTTCCATTTAGACACATAATCTATGATTCAAATTCTCACTCCAAACTCCCAAAATGCACTTAAAAACCAATCAAAACACTACCAAAATACTACTAACTCTATCTAGACCATATTTCAACTAATTAATCACTCTAATAAATCTCAATTCACCTCTAAACATACTCTAAAACTGAATTTACTCTTTCTAACCTTTAGCTAAAAAACTCACATCCCAAAATGTCATATTTTGACCAAAAACACCTATTATTCCACCTAGTTCCATTCTCCTCCCCTTTTAACACACAACCAAAAACATCTCAACATCACAAATAATCATAATTAAGAGTTTAGCACCAAATCATATAAAGTCCACAAAATCATGTGATCAAGCACAATTTCACAAAAAAAATATATACATTAACTAATATCTCTATCATAAACATTCAACATCTATCAATTTACATCCTAATACTATCAATTCTTAAATCAACATAAGACAATAACTAGCTTCTCTTACCTCACAAAAAACTACCACAGATCAACACAACTCACCAAACCTTGCTTATAACTCAAGGAATCCTAAAAACGCCTATAGAACACAGAAAAGTGATCAAATAGAGTCCTTAGAAGCTTTGATCAACAAGGAACTAAGAGAGGTAGATAACACATGCGAAAAAAAGATTCCTATGCATGATCTCAAACTAAAAGCGAAAAGGAAAAAATGATTGAAACTTACTTACTCTATAGAAGAAATTGCTCGGATGAAAATGAAAATTACTCAGCCGTGATCTCCAAGGTATTTCTTGATCGTCAAATAGATGATTGTGTAGTTAAATTTCTTAGAAAGAAGATAAAGAAACTCAAGGAACGAGTTTTTGGAGAAATTGTTTGTGTTTTAAGTAATGAAATGAATTTAAGAAATTTTATTTACATTATTAAATTATTTTAAAATAAAATTCTCAGTCTCATTATTTTAAAACACCTATTAACTTTAATATTCAGTTTTTTAGTTCTTTACCAAAATATTTTGGGATAAGTTAGTTAAATCATTAGTTTTATTTCAATCCGAAAAAAGTGAAAAAAATTATTTAAATGAAATCTATAAAAAGTTAAATATATTTAGTTATTATTAATATTTTTATTTTTTATTTTAATTATTTATTCAAATATAATAAAAAATAAAAATATTTAGAAAAGTCAAATTTACGTCAAAATCACACGATTTATATATATGTGTGTTAAAAACTTTACAATATAGTTAATCATACGATTTATATATTCATATGTGTGCAAAAAGTTTAATTTATATATCTTTTAATATATTTTTCTTTAGTAAAAATTTAATTACTATTTTTATTTATTTTTTTCCTTTCATTTTATTTATGTGACTAACACAATATTATATATGTATTAATTAAAATTCAAAACTAATTGTTAAACTAAAAATAATATAAAGTTAATAAATATACATGTTAAATAATGATATATATATTTCCTCTTACAACAATCTTAAAATATATCAGTATTTTATATTTTATTCTAAAACACAAATCACCATATTCAAAAGTAATTTCAATCTAATCAATTTAATAATATATGTGTGTAAAATAGAAGAAAATCCTCTTCTTTTAAACATTGAATTATTTTTTCACCGTCCACTTGATGAATTACTTTCTTTTCATAGAAATTGTGAATTATGATTTATAATCCCTAATTAATTATGTTAATTTGATGTTACTACCTAATTTATACAATATATGATGATAAGCTAACAAAGAATGAGTTTTGTTGTTGCCTTTGAGTTTTTAACCGCGCCTATAAAGGGAGCAGCAGCATTTCTAATTACCAATACACCAAAAGACCAAATTTTCATTTATTTTTTCTCCACAAAAATATATTCATTCACACAGGCAGTCGCCCACACCCCAAATCTCATCGTCTTCGTTTCAATCCTCGTCGATCAAAAACCCTTACGCTTCTGTCTCTCTTACACCCAATTTTCCAGAATCTTCGATCGTGGTTGGGTGTTCCTTCAAGCAATAATTTCTCCGGTTCGATTTTAATTTATAAAAGTATTTATTTCGATCTATCTGTTAGTTCTGGTTGTGTTTTATTAATTCTCAGCTTGTTTTATTTTCGTATCTGATTGATGTGAATTTCATAATAGATTATGAGTTGTGAATGAATATTGAGGATTTTTGAAAATGCCGGGATTAGCACAAAGGAATGAACAACTCACTAATGACTCGTCGAGGTCGCAGTGTACAGTTTCTTCAAATGGATTCTGGTCGAAGAATTCCAACGACGTTTGCTACAATCAACTCCAGAAGGTACTGACATTTTATACTTTTTATTTTTTATTTCTTATTGGATTTTGGATTGTCGTGGAATCACTGTTTTAGATTGGTTATTGTGTTAATAATGGTGGTTTGGTTGGGTTTATATTGGATCTTACTGTTGGAACACTAGTTTGATTACTTTCATGGGGTTTGGATTCATAGTTTCAGTATTTTTCTGATTGATAAATGTCATTTCAGTGACTCTTTAAACAAATTTTTTTGTTACTTGTTCTTTTGTTGTGTTGCCAATTGAACAATATCTGTAAAATTTTCACACTCCTTTCCTGGAAGATATTTTTCTAGCTGGGCAATGAATTGTCAACAATGAATCACACAAACTTCAAAATGGTTTTGAAAGTACAGGGGTTGGGACAATTACAGATAGTTCTAATTGTGTTCTACCATTTTTAACTTCTATTTGTTTTTTAAACTTTACACTAATAGGGATGTTACACTACTGCAATAATGAGACACATTATTTTATGTGTTCATAACAATTAAAATGTTGTTGACTATTGAAACAATAATGTTTCTCTCTCAATGTAGATTTAATTTTTTGTTAATATTTTATTGTTTTTGCATGTATACTCTTGCTATGCATCATCTTGGGATTTTAGAAATTGCTTCATGGCCACAATTGTGGCTGCATTAACCTTATTTATTCACAATATTTCACAAAAACAAGGATTGTAATGAAATTTAATAGTGGCTGCCATTTAAAATCTTGGTCTATTTTGTGTTGTATTTCATTCTGTGTCATATCCAACCTTCCAAGCAAATCAATGATAGTGAGCATCTTTGACCTTTACCTTGTTCTCTTGATAAAAAATGGAACTTTGACATGCTTACCTTGTCTCTTGTTGGTTTATTACATTTTTGTGATACAGTTCTGGAGTGAGATGTCGCTGCAATGTAGATTTAATTTTTTGTTAAATATTTTATTGTTTTTGCATGTATACTCTTGCTACGCATCATCTTGGGATTTTAGAAATTGCTTCATGGCCACAATTGTGGCTGTATTAACCTTATTTATTCACAATATTTCACAAAAACAAGGATTGTAATGAAATTTAATCGTGGCTGCCATTTAAAATCTTGGTCTATTTTGTGTTGTATTTGATTCTATGTCGTATCCAACCTTCCAAGCAAATCAATGATAGTGAGCATCTTTGACCTTTACCATGTTCTCTTGATAAAAAATGGAACTTTGACATGCTTACCTTGTCACTTATTGGTTTATTACATTTTTGTGATACAGTTCTGGAGTGAGCTGTCACTGCAAGCTCGCCAAAAATTGTTGAGGATAGACAAACAATCCCTTTTTGAGCAAGCTCGTAAAAATATGTACTGCTCCAGGTGCAATGGGTTACTTCTTGAAGGTTTTCTGCAGATTGCTACGCATGGGAAATCTTTGCAACAAGAAGGGGTGGATGGCCACTTTCCTTGCAACAGATCCGGAGGTTTGCGAAAGCTAAACGGTGAAGGATTAAGCATTATCAGTGGATGTCAAGATGAAATCCAAGATCCATCAATCCATCCTTGGGGAGGTTTGACTACAGCACGAGATGGCTCATTAACACTAATGAGCTGCTACTTGTATTCAAAGTCTTTGAAAGGACTGCAAATTGTAAGTGTGGCTCATTTATATTGGATCTTATGGCATTCTTTTCCCTGTTGGTAGCTAAACATTTTCACATGTGTTAGGTATTTGATGGGGCACGTTCCAGGGAGCGGGAAAGAGAACTGCTTTATCCTGATGCCTGTGGTGGGGGAGGCCGTGGTTGGATAAGCCAAGGTATAGCTAGTTATGGTAGAGGACATGGTACAAGAGAAACATGTGCCTTGCATACTGCCAGACTTTCATGTGATACACTACTAGATTTTTGGTCAGCACTGGGAGAGGAAACACGACTTTCCCTTCTAAAAATGAAAGAAGAAGATTTTATTGAGAGACTTATGTACAGGTATCTATCTATTTACCCATTCCTTAGTGTTAAGTCTTAGGTGAGTGGGGATTGTTACTAATAATATAAATTTTATTATTACAATCTGGTTGTACAGTTGAAATTGACATGCAAAATGCCTCTTAAAGGTTTAAAATAAATTTCTAGAGCGTGTCTGTCTTTGATAAGATCACTGTCAAAAGAGTCAGTGAAATAATAAGAAGAAAATAAAGATTTTGGGGGTTTGATCTTTTTACCCATTATCTACAAGTGATTTGAACTCAACTAGCTATATGTTGGTTTCTAGAACAATTGAGCTGCCTTTGGTGCTTAAAAAGTTGAATGGGGAATCTATCATATAGACATGAAGCTAAAAAAGTTGTTTAGCAGAATACTCCAGATGCAGTAAATATGAGTAATTGTAGTGCTGTATTAGTGGAAAAAGTTCTTACATTTATGTCGTATAATGGGAAATGTTGTAGTGATTCTTGGATTTATTGGTTGAAAAATAAGAAATATCATGGATAGGCAGGGAGAGCTGCTTATTCTATCTCAGTTAGTAATGTGATGTTTTTCATTCTTTGTTGAATGTGTGTTAACTGTCTGCTTTTATATTGCCCCAGAGTTATTTACCCACGGTCAACCAAAGGATGAATCTATTAATTGAATTTCTTGGCAAAGCCCATCTGATATTGAAGGTTTTGCCCTGATTCTTGTTTATGACAGTTTAGACTAGAAATTATATGATTAAAAATTGTCCAAAAACAGTTTTTTGTTCTTGCTAGAACTATTGTAATGTAAAATCTTGGAGAACTGGAATGATTCAGTTTGTTCTTAGACTCCATTATTTATGCAATTGCAAAGTTTAGGAAATTGGATACTTGGTACTTGTGGGTTGTAAACACAAGTAGTTTGGATGAGAAAGTATGATTTTGTAGGAGGCAATTAGATATTTTGGGACTTTGTGGAGTGCAGATATGGACATCTAGATAAAAGCTGGTTATGTTATGTGAGAGTTTTCATCCAATTACGGAGAAGATAAATCAACAGGTGCGATGTTGTTAGGATTTAAAGTTGACATTATTCTCTACTCAAATGCTGTGGTGATTAACATTTTCATTTAGTTTTAGGGCGATAATTTAGCCAACACGGTGCTGTCCACTGAGACACTGTCCTTTTTGTGATTATGATGTTTGTTATGGGATTTGTTAAAAAAACACAAGTGGAGTGAGTTTAATGAGATCCATAATTAATGGAACCTGAGTTAAGAACAACAAAGAAACAAGAAAAGAATTTGAAGAACAGTGTATTGGATATAAATAATTGACAAGGAGGCTTCGGGACCTTCAGAGGGGTTTTGTCAAAGGCATTGCGGTGGATTAGAATGTTAACTATATATTTTTTATATAAATAGGATAAACTTAATCTATTATAGATTCAATTCACACTGTTTTTAACATTATTGCTGGTTTAAATTTAAATAGCATTTAAGTGTATTTTCTGGAGTTACATTTTCTCTCAGCTAAAAATATTAAGGGAAGCCTTATGTTGCATACTGTTTATTTAAATTTTCTTTCGTTGTGTCTGTTGCTGCCTTGTTCTACTGGGTCAGAGAATTTGCTGCTTTCTATCATCACATGGCTCTTTGTCTATTACAGTTAGATTATAGAAATAAATTTTTTAGTCTCTCTTTTGAACATATTTACTAATGTTCATTTGAATACATAAAAGCAATGCTGTTAGGAGATGATGAGTTTACGAGAAAAGGAATAAAGCATTAAATGCCTAACTGCCTTAGCAGTTAGGAAGGGCGGGGTTATTGGTTGTATAAATAGCAAATAAACAATTGTAGTGGGGGGTCGATTGTTTTGATTGTAGTTCTAACAGGATTTGTCATCTTGAGGGGGGAGGTTAGGCTCTCTAGAGGGAGGTTATGCTCCCAGACCATTCTTTGTAAAGAGGATTCTTTTACTAGAATAATAGAAAAATCCATTCTTCCATTACTATTTCTATCTTTTGAGTGTCTTCTTGTTAGGTTCCAAACCCAGGAACCTAACAAATTGGTCCGACCTGTCGTTTTGAGAAGCAGCTGGATCAAGAAACTGCCGTAAAACTAGGAGAAGGGTGCCAGAGGATCAAGAAGTAATCAAGAAACTGTCGGATCCCAAATTGGGCGCGACGAGCTATGGAGGGAACGACGGAGGGAAGACTGGAGGCATTGGAGATTACGATGGAAGGGATGAAGGCTGAGTCCGCCGCTGTACGTCGGGACCTGCAACAAATAATGCGGATGATGGGGGCGCAGACTAACAACCACGACAACAACTTTGATGGGAGTCAATCGTCCGTGAATGAAATCCGCAGAGGCGCGATGAGGAAACTGGAGGAAGAGGGGGCGGCGATCATCAGGGGGTGCAAAATAATTGGAGGAAGAGGGTGGACTTACCCACGTTCGAAGGGCTGGAACCTCACAGTTGGATCAATCAGGCTAAACGATTTTTCGATATCCAGAAGGTTGCAGAGGAAGATAAGGTGGAACTCGCGTACATCAGCATGGAGGGCAGCGCGAGTTACTGGTTCAAGTTTTGGAAAGAAAAGGCCACAGATCGTTCTTGGGAGGGCCTTAAAGCAGCCATGATTGGCCAATTTTGGAGTGGGTTTCGGGGGTCCTTATTCAAACGACTGGCGACGTTGCGGCAGGAGGGAACTGTGGAAGACTACGTTCGCGAATTTGAGATGCTGGTGGGGCAAACCCGTGGTGTATCGGAGGAGCAGATTTTGGGTTATTTCCTCGCCGGACTGCGCGAGGACATCAAGGGGCAGGTTCGAGTTCTTGATCCTCGGGAGATGATGGTCGTGATGATAATTGCGAGAGGCGTGGAGGACGCGACGATTAGAGCGAGAGGGGAAAGTTGGAATGAGACCAAGAATTCGCAATCTTGGGGATGAGCGATCAGGGCAGTGACAAGAAACGAGATCGGTCGCCCTAATTCGAGTCGACCGAGCGAGGCAGAAAGTGTAGGATCGGTGAGAAGAGAAGGAGTCGCAACAAGTGCCACACTAGACCGAACGGTATGGGCGGGAGTGACAACAGAAGCCGATCGGTTAGGAACCTGCCCTATCCTGAGTTCCTGAAGAGAAAAGAAGAGGGGCGATGTTTTCGATGTGGGGGACCATTCGCGCCTGGTCACCAGTGTCCAGAAAGGAGCCTGCGGGTGGTACTCTTAGCAGAGGATGAAGAAGACGATGAAGAGAAGGATGTGCCACCATCCAAGCCTCCTGAATTGAATTGGAAGACATAGCCAGTGGGTTTCCTTCATACGGTAACACATTGAGGAAGGGAGCCATGGGATCAAGCTTCCCGCTTCCAACCTTGAGGACAAGGTTGTTCGGTAGCGGGGTGTAGTGTTAGGAGATGGTGAGTTTACGAGAAAAGGAATAAAACATTAAATGCCTAACTGCCTTAGCAGCTAGGAAGGGCGGGGTTATTGGCTGTATAAATAGCAAATAAACAATTGTAGTGGGGGTCGATTGTAGTTCTAACAGGATTTGTCATCATGAGGGGGGAGGTTAGACTCTCTAGAGGGAGGTTATGCTCCCATACCATTCTTTGTAAAGAGGATTCTTTTACTGGAATAATAGAAAAATCCATTCTTCCATTACTGTTTCTATCTTTTGAGTGTCTTCTTGTTAGGTTCCAAACCCAGGAACCTAACAAATGCCTACTAGTTCATTACTAGCACTATTTAATGTATTTTGTCACCAACAGAAAATATATATGAAACTTTGCTTTAAAGATGTACGGTATTTGGTGATATCACTTTTTCCCTATGTACATGTACACAATTGTATGTTTCAAAGGATGCTCTTTGCTTTTATTTTTTACTAATGTGTTACCATATCTATATCAGGTTTGATAGCAAGAGATTCTGCAGAGACTGTAGAAGAAATGTTATTCGAGAGTTCAAGGAACTAAAAGAATTGAAGCGCATGCGTAAAGAACCTCGCTGCACGAGCTGGTTTTGTGTTGCTGACTCAGCTTTCCAATATGAGGTGTGACTTGCACATTCCTATCCTGTAAAATCTACAGCGATTGAGATTTTAGTGGAATTATCTACGGAATATCTATGAAAGATTGTTTCATCAAGCTATTGACAACTATAAGCAAACTTCTATCTAAAATGACATCTGCCATTCACTTTTATTAGGTATCTGATGACTCAGTTCAAGCTGATTGGCGTCAGACATTTGCTGATGCATCAGGAACATATCATCACTTTGAGTGGGCTGTGGGGACAACCGAAGGAAAATCTGACATTTTGGAATTTGAGAATGTGGGATTAAATGGATGTGTTCGAGCCAGTGGCCTGGATCTTGGTGGTTTGAGTGCATGTTTTGTCACCCTCAGAGCTTGGAGATTAGATGGACGATGTACTGAATTTTCTGTTAAAGCCCATTCGTTGAAGGGTCAACAGTGTGTACATTGCAGGTTAACTGTAGGAGAAGGTTTTGTTACAATCACAAAAGGGGAAAGTATCAGAAGATTCTTTGAGCATGCTGAAGAGGCTGAGGAAGAAGAGGTAATTCAAGTTTCTCTAAGAAAATAAACCTTGTTAATTATCCATCATTCTTTGATTTTGATAATTATTCACGAGGAATTTGTCAGATTAGTTTTCATGTTATATTATGTATGCTCTCAGGATGATGATTCAATTGACAAGGATGGGAATGAGCTTGATGGAGAATGCTCCCGTCCCCAAAAGCATGCAAAAAGCCCTGAACTTGCTCGAGAATTTCTGCTAGATGCTGCCACTGTTATTTTCAAAGAGCAGGCATGTTTAGATTAAAATATTATTTTCTGTGCATGTCCTTTCTTGTTCAGTCACTGACCGTGTCTTATCCTTCAGGTTGAAAAGGCTTTCAGAGAAGGAACAGCACGCCAAAATGCACACAGCATATTCGTCTGTCTTGCACTAAAACTGCTGGAGGATCGAGTGCATGTAGCTTGCAGAGAAATCATTACCTTGGAAAAACAGGTCTTAGTTATTATGCTTTTAGGGAAAAGGCTGTTGAGGACAGGAAAAAAACTTTTTTTTTCTTTTTTTAAATTACACTTCCTAAAGCCCAATTGTATGAATTTGTCTATAGATGAAGCTTCTTGAAGAAGAAGAAAAGGAAAAACGAGAAGAAGAAGAACGCAAGGAGAGGAGAAGGACAAAGGAAAGGGAGAAAAAGCTTAGGAGGAAGGAAAGACTAAAAGGAAAAGAAAAAGAAAAAAGGTGTTCTGAATCAAATGATGCTCTTGGTTCTCCTGAAATCTCAAAGGAAGAATTGTCTGCAGTTGCTGATGTGGAGCAAAATTGTCCTAATAACTGCAGGAATTTAGTTATTGAAACAGAAGAGACTAATCTATTGAGGGATGATTCTCCTAAAATCCAAGGTGAAGAATTGTGTAGCGAGGATAAAACTTTGAAACCACAAGACCTCTCTCTCGATGATTGTGAGGGAGAAATTTCAAATGCAAAAGACGAGATGGATCAGTCTACAATTGAACAATCAATGCTTTCTCATCGAAGATTAAGATACAGGAAAGAATTTCAACAGGATATGCCTATGAAGTGGTCTGACAGACGGCGATATGCAGTTGTTTCAGAAAATAGTGTGATGGTTGGCAGATCTGAACCAAGACATTGTGTAGAGAGTTTTATGACTTCATCGAGGACAATGAATGGGTTGAATAGGCTATCAAGGATTAATGTCCCAACAAAATCAAATTGTAGAAATGGTGGTCCTCCCAAGTTTAATGAGAAGTTTTATAGTTCCAAGAATCGGACAAATGAGAGATGTGATATTCATTCTTGCAGCTGTAGCTTGAGTAATGAATGCAAGACAAGGGTTGAGCAACATTCTCCTATGACTAGAGTTAGTCGGGAGACAAAGCCTACATGTCAGTCTGAATCTGCAGGGGATACATCCAAGCAATTTTATCGTGGTACCAAGAATAATCAAGTAGACTATATGCACGAGAGTAATGGAAGATCCAAAAACAAAATCATTTTGGGGAACTATCCTGGCCGGGATTTGTTTCAATCGAAGAGAGTTTGGGAGCCTACTGAATCTCAGAAGTATCACAGCAGTAATTTTGAGTCTGATGTTATTTTGAGGTCCACTAAAGTTCAAGGAACTCAGTCTGATCTGATCAAGTCATCTATTGGAGAAGCTGCTGAGTCAGGTGAAAATGATGTTGAGGAATGTAGTTCAAAGAGATTTGGTGGAGTGGATGAAAGGTGTCAAAATAATTTTCACGTAGAAGCTGAAGGTTCTTGTAGCTCTATGGAAATTGCTTCAGAGGAACCTGGAATATGTTCAACTGGAGGCTTTGCCTTGAACAGTTCTGCTGATCCCACTCAAAGTAGCACTTTTAGCTCTGATAACTGCTCATTATGTTTAAGTGAGGGTGATAACAATACCACCTCGTCAAACCATGAAAATACAGAATCCTCCATCACATCAGATTCAGAAGATGTTGGCGGGCAATCTGAAGTAAGAAATAATTTGGATTACATGGAAAATATATTGTCTGATTGTCATGAAGTTGCCACAGAGAATAACGAGAATGCAAACGGGGAGGAGGGTTTGGTAAGAAGTTCAAGTTCACTGATTGGTCCGTCCTTTGATGGTACAACAAATTATGCATTTGGGAATCATGTGGAAACTGCCCAAAATTTTGATGCTTGTTTTCCCACCACTAATGTGTGTTCTCAACCTCAAAGTATGTTTCCACCGTTGTCAAACCAAAATATTCATTTTCCAGTGTTTCAAGCTCCTTCAACAATGGGTTATTTCCATCAAAATCCGGTTTCATGGCCAGGAGCTCCTACAAATGGGTTGATACCCTTCCCACACACAAATCCCTATTTATATGCCAGCCCTCTTGGATATGGCTTGAATGAGGACCCACGCTTCTGCTTGCAGTATGGAGCCTTGCAGCAACCAACTCCCATTTTCAACCCTGCCGTTCCTGTTCATCAGCCAATTGCCAGAGCTAATGTCTTGAATGCAGAGGTACGGACTCGGGTTTCCAAGCCAGCTTCTTTGCTACAGCATCTTAATGGATCTTTTGCAGAAAGGGCCGTTCCAGCTGGAACTATTTCCAAGAAACCAACATTATATGGAGAAGTTATACATGATAATTCTGCGAAGTCACTTGACAATAACAATGATTTTTCCTTGTTTCATTTTGGTGGACCCGTAGCCCTCTCAAAAGGATGTAAATCGGCGCACACATCTTTGAATGGAGATAATGCTGGCGATTTTGGGTCAAAAGGTTCAGCAGATCATGTTGAAAATGTCCATAATTGCAATAAAAAAGAGACTCCTGCTATGGAGGAATACAATCTGTTCGCAACAAGTAATAAAGGTTTCCAATTTTCTAAAATGATAAAGTGAGAAGAATAAGGTGGCTGTTGTGGAATCCGGTCCCTATCTTCACATATGGTAATGGAGGTTTGAGTGCCTTGTAATTTGGTGAACAATAAGCTTCCTTTCAGCAATTTCCAATTTAGCCTATAGCTTGATTAGTTAATTGTTGCCTAATTGTCTTTTTTTGTCGGTGTAGAGAAAGATTGAGAGTGCTGGTATTTTAAAAAGATTTTTTGTGAGGTCATAATCACCCTAAAGTTTCATTGAAGCATTTGTTCTTGATAATTCTTTTTGTCATATACTGAAACCAAAACAGGCTTTATAGTGAAAGCTGTATTTGGAGTTTTGAGGCCATATTGTCATTATGATTAAAGCATTTGCTTGACTGAGGTTATTTTGCCCCCTCTGATAAATTACTGTATGAGTTATTGAATTCAAATTTAGATCATTTCGTGTGAATTTCACTATTTTGTGACACAGGGATATGCAACATTTGAGTATATGTAGATAGAGTGAAAGTGGCATAGGGTGGTGTGAAGATATACAGGAAAATTTGAGAAAACTAAGTGTATACGGAAAAGATAAAAGATTAGGGTGATACAAAGTATTTTTATTAAGGCTTTTTGGACATTTTCTTTTGGTTCTTAACTAAAGTTTATTTTATACCCTTGTGAAATGTTAATCTTTGAGATTAGAAGATATTGATCATGTAACAAACTACTCTTTATTTCACATTTTTTACGTGGATTTAATAATGTGACATGATTTTCTTAGAGTTTATTAAAATTTTAAACATGTTTTTATTCTATTAAATTGGATATAGTGTTTTTTTTACTCTTTATTGAAATATATTTATTTTCTTTAGTTATTTAACTTTATGTAATGTTATTTTTTAGCTCACAAAATTAGACAATATTAAATGTTAATAATGTGATAGATGATTATTTAATCATTATTTCTAACATGAATTTAATTGAATGACATTTTTTTTAAAGTTTATTCACTTTTTGTTCACTAGAAAGTTATTTAGAATATAATATTTTGGTAATCCTGTATAATGAGTTATTCAATAACCTAAATACAAAATTATGTGAGACACTGAAAACTATAAATATCAGTTTTCAAAATCTAGGTATAAAAGATAACAAATTTTAATTAAAGGAAATATTGCTTCAATTTAAAGATTCAAATATTTAGATTTTTAATAATCTTTTAAAAAATAATATCACACAATTAAATGCATGAGGCAATGTATCATAGTCAATATCACTAACATTGTCTAACTAAAAATTAAAAGTAATATTTTACAAAATCAAAATACTAAAAATTGAAAATTTTAAATTAGAGTAAAAGATAATAAATGGCCCTCAATTAAACATTTTATGAATATTTTATCTTTTAAACTAAATAATCTTTAGTGCTTTTTTTGGTATATTTATTTTAGGAATGACAAAAAGGGTTAAGTTTGGTGGGTAAGTCCGATCATAAAAGTGAGTCAAGACAACATTTTCAAGAGAGCTTTTCTTTACACCATCACAGATTTTTTCTTGTACCATCCTATTCCACAATTGCCCTTTAGTGAAAATTGAACTATTGTAGTTAAAACCTTAAAAAAAATAAATGGAAATGGAAGACCGTTGAGCCTTTAACGGACATCGACATCCGTTAAAGACCAAACGAATATGGGATACATCCATGTCCGTTAAAGGTCGAACCAATTTTCAGATCCGTTTCGGCCTTAAACGTTCTCTTCTTCATTTCTTTCACAAACCAGCACAAAAATTATACATACAGACACACACACGTTTATACATAGGAAATAGAAGGAGAAGAGGGGGGTGGTGTGTGAGGGTGGGTGAGAGAAATGGAAAAGAGAAGGAGAAGATGGGGGGTGGGTGACAGAAATGGGAAAGAGAAGGAGAAGATGGGGTGTGGTGGGTGTGAGTGATGAAAATGGGAAAGAGAAGGAGAAGATGGGGGGGGGGGGAGGGGGGAGTGTGAGTGACGAAAATGGGAAAGAGAAGGAGAAGGAGGGAAGGGGTGGTGGATGTGAAGGTGGGTGACAGAAATGAGAAAGAGAAGGAGAAGAGGAGGGTGGTGAGTGTGGGTGACGGAAATGGGAGAGAAAAGGAGAGGGGGGAGGGGGTGGGTGGGTGTGTCGTGCGTCGGAGTGAGGGTAAGGAATTAGGATTTTTAATTAAAAGTATAAAAAGTTAAGGGTAAAAGTAAAAAAAAATTTAACATAAGGATATTTTTGAAAAAAATGATAAACTAGAGAGGTGGAGGAAGAAGGCTGTGGTGGTGGAGAGAGTAAGTCTCCATTTTCAACTCATGAATTTGAACCAACTCGGTCTCCCAAGCTCGTAAGCTCGACAAACTAGTCTGCAGGTTAGTTGGACCAACCTGGCAATTCGGTTGAAGTATGATATAACATGACCAAAATTTGAAACAACTCAACTAAAGTTTGATATAGCCCGTCAAGATTTGAAACAGGACGATAGTCCTTTCAATTCAAAAACTCAACATGTTTTCATGAAAAAAAATAAAAAAATTCAACTTGTTATGATAGAAAGAAAAAAGCGAACAACTCGCCAACCAGCAAGCCTGACAATAGGTCAAGTCAAGGATTAAAGTTTAAGGGTGTTGCTCCCTCCACCACCACACCTTTCTCCCTCCACCTCCCATTTACTATTTTGCTCCTAAGTAAAATTTTATTTTTAGGGTTATTTTTTAATTTTATCCATTCACAACCTATTCCACTAATAACCTATTCTAGTGCCCCATACACGAGTAAAATATTTTTCTTTCATTTTAACATTATATTTCTTCCTCTCTTTCTTTTACAAGTTACAAAGGTTGGTGGTGGTGGAAAGAATTATCAAGCAGTCTCCCTCTCGTAGTGCAGTGTCGCTCTCGTAGTGCAGTGTGTGGAGTGGTGCAATGTGTGTTGCTTCCTCAAGGTGCGTATTCAAATAAACCTTCAAATAAAACCCTAAAATAAAAAACGTAACCTTTAAGACATCCTTCAACGGATGTCAAAATCCTTCAACGGATGTCAACATCCGTTTAAGGTAAAACGGATGTCGACATCCGTTTTTCCTTAAACGGATGTTGACATCCGTTGAAGGATGTCACTTCCGTTTAAAAGTTACGTTTTTTATTTTAGGGTTTCTTTTATTAGTTTATTCTTTATTTTGGAAATATTTTAATAATTTAATTTAAATGTTTTGATTTATTATTTTTGAATATATTTTTAATGTATTTTAATAATGTAAGGAAAATGAAGAAGAAAGAAACGGAGGAAGAGAAGTGAAACGGAGAAGACAGATTGGGTTGCAGAGTAAAATGAAAGACAAATTATTAAACGAAAATGAGAGACGGAAATATTGGGTGCATGAGTAAAGTAGGAGAACTAGGTTTGAAATAAATTAAAATAGTAAAAGTAAAAAATTTTAATCTGAGGATATAATTAGAATTAAAATAAATTAGGGAGGTGGAGGGAGAAAAGTGTGGTGGTGGAGGGAGCAACACCCAAAGTTTAATCCATTTTCAATTATCAAGCCGACCTAATCCATTTTTGATTGACCAATGTCGGATTACAGGCCGAGTTTCTCCATTTTGTCATTCCTAGATTATTTTACGAGTGTTTCATCCTACACCTCCAAGTCCTTCACACTACACCTTCAAAATTTTATAAAAATGTCCATATTATCCTATAATTAAAACGTTTTTAATATTTAAAAGTAAAAAAATTAAGATGGTGTAAGATTCTTTTTTAATTACAGTAGCAGCAGCATTTGTTAGTGGTGCATTGATATTCTCTCGGATATCATTTCCATTCTCGTGCTTCCTTCCCCATGCTTTCTCTCTTTTTTTTTTTTTGCATTGTAGCACACAGAGCACTGCTTCCTATGCTTTCCTCTTCCTCTTTTCTTATCTTTACATTGGTTCGTAGTCGCACTGGAGCCACACAGCCCAACCTGAAAATAACTTCTGCCTCTGTACTAATTTTTCACTCTAATATTCCTTTCCTCTAACACCCAATTATCACCCACGCTCACATCACTTTACCTCCTCATTTGCAGCAACCCTGGAGCTCCTCTTCCACATTTGTCTTCACTGGTGAAACACCATCTTCTTTTTTTCCTCAACTTACTTCCATTAAAAACACTTCCCAACAAACCCCTGGCCTATTTGTATTCATACAGGGTTATACTTTTCGTAACCCAATCATAAACCACAACGACAGACTTATATAACATCACAAAGCAAACACCACCATCCAACACAACATCCAAACTCATTATATACACCACGTAAAATCATAAGGAGATCCCATTCTTAGTCTATCGGATATTGACAGATCACTCCCTAATAGGATTTCCATATCGGATAAATATCTTCACAATTTACTTTTCAAAAATATTTATATTAAATCTACAAAATTCATAAAAATTACTTTTTAACAATTAAAAATTATATTATTAAATTATAAATCCATAAAAATTGTTACATAAATTTAAATATAATTATAAATTAATAAAATAATTAAATAAGTAATATAACAAAACATTTATAAAAGAAAATTGGATTATGTAAATCGAAATACCAGTCGTCATCGGATATCGACGTCCGATATCCGTATAATCGGATTTTCATATTCAATACGCAAAGTTAAGTTTTATTTTTAAAATAGTTTTATTAATTTTAGTAAATTCATACAAATTAATTTATAATAATTAAAAATTATATAAACTAATTATAAACTAATATAATAATAATTAAATAAGCAATATAATTTAAACATTTGAAGAGAAGAGAAAAGATTATAAGAGATGGAATTCAAATGAGATGCAATATGGTGTAGAATTTTTTAACTCATGAGAAAACGGGTGCAGGGATGTAGGACTACATGGGAAAAAAAATGGATGTAATTAATGAGGTGTAGTTAATGCACAAACAAAAAATTAATAAATAATTTTCTTATTAATTAGGAGTATTTTAGAAAATTAAAGGTGAATGTGATGGACTTGAAAGTGAGGGTGAAACACCCTCATTTTACACACCACAACTAATTTTTCTATTTCTTTTCTTTTCTTACCTCTTGTTTTTCTTCTCTTTATTTCTGTACTGAATGCAACATATAAATTATTGCGTGGTAAGTGCATTATGATAGATTGCAACTCTGTTTTTAATATTCTGAAAATTTGCCATTAGATTAGTGCAATACAATATAATATGTGTACATGATTTTATATATGTATATTGACTGAGTTGATTATCAATGCATTCTAATAATACTGATTTTAATTGTGTTTAGTGTACTATTTTTGGTAAAAGTTTTCAATTGTTCTAATACAACAAAACAACTATAAAAAAAACTGAAAGTATATAAAAAACAATTATTAGATAGGATTATATTTTGGGTTTAACTTTAAAAATTGAAACTATCCAGACGGAACTTATTCATGTGTATTATTTTATGCCTCTAATGTTTCGTATACTATTTTTTATATATCTATAATGTTGTTATGTGAATAATTTATATTTAAATAAAAATAGGTTATATTAACTGTTTGAGTAAATGTGCACAGATATACATTTTTAGATATTTAAATTTATTTTAATGGTATATGTTTACCATTTTCCACACAATGACTTATACACGAGTTGTTTGATATTTTGTACTATTCTTTATCATATTAATAACATATTCTACTTATTTAATATTTTCTCCAAAAAATAATAAAAATAAGATTAAAATTGAAAAGTTAAAACTTATCTAGTCCAAATTGCTTAGAATTGAATTTAAATTTTCAACTATACTAACTAAATAAAATATAAAGATCACATGATTATTTTCCTTTCAAAAATAATCAAATACATGAAACTTCTAATTCTTAGATTAATATATTTTTACCATATTATAGGAGTGAACTATACAATAACTTTTCCAATAGCATATCTCTTACGAAAACCTTGATTAACATTTGAGAATTTTCGTTATTAGCAATATACTAATATATAATTTGAATAAACTTCCATGATTACTATCACATTCTTTTAAAATACTCATGGTCAACATTCTGTAGTTTGAATAATGGATTTGCATTGTAGGAATTTAAAAGGACTTCTTGAATTTATAGAATTTAAAAGAATTCAATAAATTTTTAGAAAACATTCAAAATTACAAGTAAACAAATAAACAAAAAGGACAATGCTACTTTGACAACATTTTTTTGACAATATTTTAACACTGTCTACGTGTCATTCTGTGATTCGTCCAAAATTATTCAACAATCAATAATAATAATCACAAACACTAATATAGACCAATCACAGAATGACACGTAGACAGTGTTAAAATGTTGTCAAAATATCATTATCCAAAACAAAAAGGACAAGGTTCGGATGAGCGAAAATAGAACCAATAAATATTTTTAGGCTTAATTACCTACTTAGTCCCCATGTTCAGAGGTAATTTGCTGTTTAGTACCCGGTTTTAAAAATGTAGGCATTTGATACCTATGTTTTGAAATTTGTATCAATTGAATCCTACCCACTTAACGCCGTTATAAATCTAACGTTTTTTCTGACTGTGTATGTGATTTGTGGACGAGCGGTTATGGACGAGCGTTCGCTTCGTTGGACGAGCATCCTCTTCTGCCTGACTGGGCGTTCGCTTCGCTGGACGAGCGTCCTCTTCTGCCTGACTGGGCGTTCGCTTCGCTGGACGAGCGTCCTCTTCTGCCTCGCTGGACGAGCGTCCTCTTCGCTGGACGAGCGTCCTCGTCGCTCGTCCACAAACGCTCGTCCACAAATCACATACACAGTCAGAAAAACGTTAGATTTATAACGGCGTTAAGTGGGTAGGATTCAATTGATACAAATTTCAAAACATAGGTATCAAATGCCTACATTTTTAAAACCGGATACTAAACAGCAAATTACCTCCGAACATGGGGACTAAGTAGGTAATTAAACCATATTTTTAATCTTTTAGTGTCTAATTGGTCTACCTTTATGTACTCCTGCACTGCACCTCTGTACATTAACATCTTTTTTATTATTATTTTTTTTGTTTGACTAATAAATTAAAAACTATGGTGTTGTGTATGAATAATAAATTCAGAAATAGAATTGACAAGAGTCCCAAAATCAAACCACACTAGCTGGAACTCTAGCACAACCAGTATCAGCATCTTCTACCCTTCAACCACTAGAGCTAGTTGATCTCATCAGAACACACTTGTATCCAAGCTCTAGAAAGCCACCACATCTTGGTAAACGTTGGTGACAAAGCCGACAACTTCTTATGTTGCTCGATGATGACCCTTGGTGTCTGTCTGATTTGGACTGAATGGAGGAAGGTAGCCTTGGTTGAGCTTCTGAGGCTTTCGTGATTTTTGAAGTGAGGCTTTTAAGAGATGGAAGAGTTTGATAGACACAAACGTTCCAGTCGCAATGCAGGATTTTACAAGCGAGAAAAAGATCACATTATATCATTTAATGACTTTTCATCTAAAAATTCAAGTTATAAGTCAAAAAAAGGAAAACATGATACAAGAAGTTCAATAAAAATGTGTATACTCTAGGCATTAAGTCCTGGAGCAGATCAAAACGGCTAAGTATAGGCCAGGTTCATCCACAAATTCAGCTACATCAAAAGAGTGAGCTGCTGCAACACTTTGCAAATATGTTTTATCAGGTATGTCAGAAACCACTACATCTGGGTACTGTTGTCGTTGCTGTTCTAATACTTCTCTCCCTTTGGGATGACTGATAATCACTCTTCCACCTACAGGTCCAATCCGAAATTAAATACAACAACAACTTGGGAGCACTGAGCTAAACTTCACAAGGAGATAATATTGACTAAGAATAAGAAAAATAACATGGAAAAGTAAGAAAATCCATCAATTTACTGTGCAATACAGTCTAGTATACATTCAACTAGCAGAATAAAAATAAAAGTTACACATTTATAAATTATCATCTAAATAACACATAGTCATAAACATAGTCTCTGGCCCTCGTCCGAAATTACTCAAACCTTGGTGAACGACAAACTTTTTGAAACACAACATCATGTTTGGTGTTTGTCTCAAAAGCAAATAGAATGACTGCTCATGCTTGAATGAAGTTCACATAAATAATTAAAACTATAGAAGGGCTATCAAGCAGCGATACTCTCTAACACACTGCAACTACATTCTTCCCATTGATTAAAATTCTTTAAAAACTACAAAATAATGAGTAGAGGCATATCAAATAAGAAATTAAGTCTTGGTTAGATAAATTTCTTGGTAATCATAAATTGGAAAATGAATTAAAAAGCTAAATCAGATTAAAAATCCTCCCCAAGTTAAAATTAGCTTATAAATCACTTAATGTATAAAAGTTTTCTTACGTAACTTCTTCAAAAAATGACTTTTAATTTAGGATACAAATTCGACCCAAATGTCAATTACAACAAACCGCATGCTTGAAAGTGTTTCATAGGGCGGTGCTAACATTTCTGAGAATGTAAACAACCAAAGCAGCTTTGTTGGGTTTCCTACCCCACAACACGTAGCAATATGCCATAAAAGGAGGAAACTATTAATCGGTAGCAATTATAAAGTTGTCATAATTGAAGAGAAAAATAACCTGGAGCACATTTCCCAGCCAAAGATCCGAGAATTTGGTCAAGCTTGAAGGGTAACGCGGGAAGAAAATAAAGGAAAACAGCATCAAAAGGAGCCCACTTTTCCGGAACATGTACAATCTCTCCTTGCCAACACTTAACCCTGTCATATTTCTCTTTGATGCAGGCCAACACCAGAAGCGAGTCATGGACAACGAACAGAGAGGAAGTCAACCCCACCAAGGAATCCACAAAGTCTTCTGACCCAGTTGAAACCAAAACCCTCGAACCCTCTTGGACCTTCCCCGCAGACACAATGCGCTCCACGCTTCGCTGTTCGACGCAATCAAGCACGGACCAGTCCTTCTCCACGATTTCTGGGATGGAAACAAAAGACGCCCCCTCCGGCAGAGAAATGGGGGCGTCGATGTTCGAGTCAGTGGCTCGCCGCAAAGAGGGTTTTGGTGTGAGAGAAATTGGAGAGAGAGTGAGAGCAGTGGAACGGAGATTGTGCGTAAAAGGTTGGTGCTTGGATTGAAGAAGGGAATGGAAGTTGCATGGTGGTGAGGGTATGGAAAGGAAGGAAGTTAAAGAAAGTGAATTCATGGAAGAAAAAACAGAGGATTTTGGAAGTAGAAAAGGATAGAATAGAGAGCATAACAGAACAGAGCACACCAGAGAAGAGCAAAAGACTATTGAATTAGGGTCTACATGCTTGGTGGAATATTTTTAAAAATAATATGTCTAAATAAAATACTCACAAAATTAACTTTTAAATTTTTTAGTAAAATGGCTTTCTAATTTCTGAAAATTAGGTCAAAGTTTAGTTTAGTATCCTAAGTTTGAAAATAATCTTTTTTAAGTCATCAAACTCTCCCTCCCTCGTAAACTCGTACGTTTTCACGACTTCCGAGTAAATTTGAAAATAAACTCTTTCTGTGTAAATTCGATAGATTGTGAAATCAATAGAATTGTGTCGCGAATTTAGAGCGATTCTGCGATCTTAAAAATTATATATTTAATTAAATGTATCAAAATTAATGACAATAATATAAATATTTATATTTTACAATATTTAGTTTTATGAACAATATAACTATAAATCTTATTTATATAATTTTGTAGACTTATTTAAATTAAAATATTATTTATACAATTTTTTTTCATCTGAAATAAATTTTTACAAGTTTACAAGTTGAGTTTACGAATCGAATTTATTCAACTCTCACAAATTTATGTAAACTCTCGAATTTGATAACTTTGATATATAGTTTAAAAATATATGTATGACTTATGTTTTATTCGACTCTTTTATGTAAAAATAAGAAAGGAGTAAAATTAAAAAAAAAATACCCATAACATTTGAGTTAACCTTTTTTATTTTCATGTATAAATTTTAACCAACTTTTTAGATAAATTATCGAACAATATTTTTATGATGAAATATTTTTTATTTTACAATTTTAAACGTTAATATATCGTGAAATGAAAAAAACATTATGCTCATACATTCTAGTTATTAACTATTTTACTCTCTAACTAAAAATTTAAATTTAAGTAAACACTGTATTCATATTTCAGAATGATTAAATTTGTTTTCTTAAACTAAACATGTATTTACGTTCACACATTTTCCATGATGTAAACTTTAAAATTAAAATAAACTATTTCAAAAATAAAATACTTAAAATACCACTTTTATGTTTGAAACTAAAAGTATTTTAAATATGGAATACTACTAACAAGTATTTTTAAATTTGAGACTCAAAACATAAATTTTATATTTAAAGAAATATAAAATTATTTTTAAATTTGGAGGACTAAAATAAAATTTTATCCAAAATTTTGAAATTAAAAACTTACTTTAAAAAAATATATTAAAAGAGTGCATTTTTATATTATTGTTTTAGTGACATATGTCATGATGTGAATATTACTAGTCACGTTAACAACAATAAACATATTCACGTTATAAATAGGATAAATAATTTCTTTTTATGAAATTTAGAAATTACAAAAAAAATATTATTTTAATCTAAAGAACTAAAAAGGTGATCCAAATTTAAGACAAAAATATATTATTTAGATGACTAAAATTAAGAAAAAAATTAAAAAAAAAATTCTCTTTGTTTATTTAAACAAAATAAAAATATAAAAATGAAATAAATATATTAATAAAAAATAATTAAATATAATAATGTAATCTAATGATTTTTATTGGTATAAAATTGTTTGTTATAGTTTTTTTAAAGTATATTATATTTTGAAAAAATTAAACTAAATCTTTAAAATAATTTTTCTTTCCTTTCCTTTCATTTTGATTATAAGGAAAATGTCTCCAAACAAATATTATGTTGTATCTAAATATCTATCATGATGTATGTTATGTAAATATGTTTTGATGGCGCATGCATCACAAATACACAGCTTTCCAAAAATTGACATCAATACTTCATTGGTATGGTTTAGTCTAGTCTAATTATTGAATGTTAATATGTTTATTATTATAAATGAATGATATGTAGTAGCATTACATGAGTAATATTCAAAAATAAATATTTATATAATAATTTAATAAAATAATTATAACTTTATGCATGACATGAAAATTTTAAATTTGAAAATAATAATAATTCTATTTAAGAACTAAAATAATAATTTATTAGATATTAAATGACCGAGAATGAATATATTATTATTTTTGCGGTAAATCAATTTAAACATAAATTAAATTGATAAAAGAGTAAAATAATTTGTTAGAGGAACAATATTTTATGTAATAGTGCAAACAAATTTATATATATATATATATATATATATATATATATATATAAAATAATATTATTTTAAAAACTAAAAATAAAATATATTTTTCTAAAATTATTTTTATTAATGAACAAATAATTATAAATCATAAAAATAAATTAAAAATGAAAAAATAGTATTAGAAAAATTAATACTCTGAATATAAGTTATTTTAATTTATTAAATTACCAATTAATTAAAAGCTATAAAAAATAAAATTAAAAATGAAAAAATAATATAAAAGTAAAATAAATAAAAAAAGGTAAAGTTTTATGTATATGATGTGACAGTAAAATAAATAAAAATAAATAAATAAATATATAAAAAGATAAAATAATTTTAATGTACATGTGACACTAAAAGAAATATAAATAAAAAATAAAAAATAACTAAAAATCCAATTATTAAAACACTTATAAAAGAATAAACATAAATAAATAAAATAAAGTTTTTAATACCCCATTTTGCTATGATATGTAACAGATTATGTAAAAATTCCAAAATCTTTACCAACTTAGGTAAAGGTAACTTATACCAACTTAGGAAGCCTAAGATCTTAAAGAGAACAACCATCGATTTTCTCTCTCACATCGATTTTCTCTCTCACGCGAATTTGAATTTGAAAGTCTGAAGCTTGTTTAGGGTTTTCACTGTTGAACTGAACTTGTTTGTCTTCTTTCTCTTTCATTGATTTATTTTTTACAGTTGTTGAATTTGGTCGTCTTTAGCTCTGGTTGGATATATGCTTGTATTGTGGTACTATTTATTATTTTGTGAATTGTTTTTACAGTACTTTGGAATATTCAATTCATATACAAACTTTACAAAACTTAAAACAAAAGAAAGATACCTTTTCTTAGAATTCTCCAACAAAACCTATCGACAAATAATTTAGTTCTACTCAATTGTGGAAGTTCATCATAAAAGAAAATATTTGAATTATAATTCTTTTTACTTGCAACAAATGCAATTCAAGTTTATTATGCCTTATCTTGAGAAAAATTTAAAAAGGTAGGTTGGTGTTGTCTTGAAAATCAAAGCAAAAGAAGTATGATTAATGATCTCTATACATTATATACATTAAATGCTGTGTACAAAATGTGGTTTCTAATACTCAACTTTGTGCTAAAAGATGATGAACTAGGTCAATTAAGAGACAGTAAAGGTGGATATGAAAAATTAAAAGAGAAAGAGCTAGAATTGTTAAATATGGAGCTATGTCCCCTTATCTGTATAAGATCAATATTATCTGTATAAGATCCGTAGTAACAAAGTTGGCTAACGGAGGATGTGTGTGAAATGGAAATATAAGATAGTTTAGCATTTGAAAAATCTCTATTCTTTGTATTTCTTTTCTTCTTTAATGTAAGCTAATTTTACACTGGTCATTTTCATATGCTTACTACGTTACAAACTTTATTTGTTGTATATACTATTATGGTTTTCATGATCTTTTTTTGTTATAAAATCATATGAAATTTCTAACACTTTTTTTGTGTGGAATTTATATGGAGAACAGAAATTATTTCAAAAAGTAGTTTAATAAAGTATAAACTCAATCAAATACCAAGTAGCACACTTGGAATGCAGCTTAGACATCCAATACCTGAGACACTTGGAGAACATTTTACTCTTCATTTTGGTTAGCCCTTTCCAAGACTTGGAGCAACTTCCAGTTCCACTCTTTTTTTTTTATCATAATTAACACATGGATCTCTAAATAATGGTGATTAATCAATATTAACACTTAATGAATTTGTGTAAATCACTTCAATTTAATCATGCTAAGTGCTGGATTATTAAACTCTCTTCCTATGTAGAAAATAGGTCCAAATAATGTAGACTATTTCACTCTATTTTAATAAAGATGAATCAGAATAATAAATAACAGAAGACTTAATTTGAAGAAAAAAAAAATAAAGTGAGAGAGAAAGAAAGAAAGTCTTTTTCGTATAACACAACTTGCACTAGTGTTTTTTTCATTGTGAAGTTGTTCACCATTGGATCAGGCTGATTTTTGGATAGTGGGTTCCAGACATATATGGTTCATTATTCTTATTGTTGGAATTGTCAATCGAAGGTCTAGTTTGGTAAAAAACAACATCACATCAACTACTCTGTCTTGGAGAATTTTCATGTTCTTTGTTTTCATTTATAAACATTTACGTTTAGTTAGTTTGACTTATTGAAAACATCATTTGGTGTTTTTTTTATTGGAGATTCTTTTCTACCTTATTATTGATCATAGTGATTTTTTTTGTTTGGATGACTTGTGGTTTTTATTTTTATATTGAGTGATTTTTCATGTTAAAAATTGTTGGTGTCTGCTTTGAATTATGTTTTTTCTCTATTCGTTTGGTACTTTTCATAAATTGTCACAAGAAGGAAGATTGAATTTTCACTATATTATTACTTTTTGGTAAATTGTTATAATTTTTGACCAATTTTTTTTTTATCAAACTATTCAAAATTTGTATATAATTTTATAAGTAAATTGTATGTTTATTGTAGATTCTCATTTCATATTTTGCAATTCCTGTTGTTGATGATATCTTCAGCAACTATTACACTGAAGCACGACCATTTTAAAAGAATGTAACTAAAATTAATAATGGCATGTGGTTCAAATAATTCCTTGTATGTATTATATGAGTTACTAATTTGTTATTATGTAACTTTTCTCTTTTTGTAGCTTTAACTTGTTTTATTTAGTATATAGAAAGTATACTATTTTTCATGATCATAGGTGGACAACAAGGAACTTTAAAACGCTGTTATTCAAACTAATTAAAGAACAATCTAAATAAGCCTGAAATTACAAAGAAGAAACCAAACTGGCTTGTAAATTTATGGGATACCTTATGCCAAAATTGAGAATGAACAAAATTGAAACTAAAAAAATAAATAAATCAAGAAATTGAATTTGGAGGGTTTAAAATTTCACTTTATATAATTGAATCTATTAATAACATAGAGAAAACTTGGTAATATATTTATACTAAAATGAATTAAATTAAACTTGAACTATGGAAACTCTAATTATTGAAAGTAAGGGGAAGCTCCAGGAAAGGGATTGAGTTTTGGTGCAATCTAGTTTACTTGGTGGGATTCCCATCTCCTTATTTATTATTTAGGATTTTTGTTTTAATCTAATTTACTTTTATACAAGTTTTGCAATGTCTTTGAGTTCTTCTATTTTTCTCCTTCCTTAATATACATATGTGTCTGTTCTAGAATCCATCAAATGATAAATATTAACTAAGTTAATACTAAAAAAAATCTTACTGAATTTGAAATTTACATGATACAAAATAAGTAATAATATTTTTTTTAAAATTATTAGAATACTTATCTCGGATGAAAATTGAAATATAACTCATAAAACTTAAAAGCGTAAATAAATGTTTGTAAATATCTGAAAACAAGAATATATAGTATACAGATCACATTTAATTATTATTTTATTTGCAATATATTTATTTATTATTTATTTTTATTTATCTTCTCTAAAATTTAATTCGAATTACTTATTGAATAAAATGCATACTTTATAAATATTTAGAATTTATCCACAATTGATTTAAGTATTAGTTGTATAATTATAAATTAAAATAAAATATTTTAAATTATCACTTATTACCATGATTTCTCTACACTATTTTATCTATTATTTTAAACTATTGAATTTATTTGATAAGTTAAATGATTTGTTATGAATAAATATTAAATTTTACTATAAATAATATATAATAGTTTTTTCATACAAAATTATTTATTTGTTCAATTTATTTTAACTTAATACCTTACATTATATCAAACCATTATAAAAAAAAAATACCAAATAGAAATTCAAATGAATATATAATATTTTAATAATTTTATAATTATTCATTACTTTAATTATTATTATTTTAATTCAAAATATAACATATAAAATTAATCAATTTTCTAAAATTTATTTTATTATTAAATATTAAATAAAGTTAGGAAAATATCCGTGCATTGGTGTGCACATACTCGTTTAGTACAATGATACATTTGCATTCCATTTGTTTATTAAAGAGTTATCCTCTATGTAAAAGTTTTTGTGATAGCTTGTACTACATTATCCTTTAAATAGTCATTATTGAATAAAATGAATTAGAAAGTAATAGATCCTTCCAAATTAATCTATTAGATATATAAGTTATGTTTCACTAAAACTTCCTTATACCTCCTTCACACATGTCTGTCACAATAAAGAAAGTCTACTAAATTTGACAATTTACCATATTATGATCTGTAGAATCTAATTACTTATATTTTATCTCAAAATTAATTTACATACAGAAAAGTTAGACAATTTCACCTAATATAGTTCAATTTTAAACTGAAATATAGTTAACAACTAAATGGAGAATTTTTTATTAATTCCCTTTTTATTTGTTCCTAAATTTTAGGGCATTAAGAAAACAAATCGATACCTTCCAAACCAAACAATGCCATTCTTTTCTTAACTTTTTTTGGTATTTCATTCTTCCTATTCTTCTATTTTTCTTACTAGTTCTTACTCTTTTTTTTCTTTCCAAAACATACTTCTTGTTCGATCTTTTACGCTGTGTTCACTTCAGCAAATCACATTGTTTACGTAGATTTGTGAACGAGGAAATGTGATGATTTTTGTGTTCACTTCAGACGAAAAGCAAGGAAGGAATTGCTGCGATTTGCGGGATGCATCACTTTTTGATCACTCGTGAGAACGAAGGGATTTGGAGGGATATACGGTGCAATATCTGATTTATCCTTTCATTGTGGACTCACGAGTATGCACGTGCTTCAGCAAAGATTCTTGAGTTGCCGAGTTTCATTGCTTGAGAGAAGCCTTACGCAATAAAAATGGCCATATGAAGATTATGATTGAAGATGAAAAGGAGTTTGAAGCTGCAGAAGATGAATAACAGTGGCGGCTGAAACGAAATTTGTTGGAGGTGTATTGGTTCCCTCCACTCGTATTCGATTTCAGGAGTGTGAAGAGTTTATATGAAACCCCGTATTTGGTTCCCAGTTGGGGTTATTCGATTCTCATTCTGCACAAGAAAGGTGTATTTGGTTCCTAACGTTGGTATTCGGTTCCTTCTATGTTTGGGGTAGCGTTTCATAATGGATTCGGTTACAACGTCTTCTTATTCGGTTCCCTTAAGCATTTATTTCGAAGCTTGGTGGTGGAGGTGCAGGATTGGACAAAGTTGTAGGCGCCATGTTCGACGAAGCTACAGGCGCCATGTTCGGTGGTGGACACCGAAACTGATTCGGAATCCCTCGCTCTTGCAGCGGCTACAGTCCTTAAACTTGTCGCGTCTGTATAGATCGAAGTCTATACAGGGAGAGGATCTGAGTGGCGGGTTGGGTAAGGCGGAGATGCCGAAATCGGCGAGCAAGAGGAGGGGCTCGATAGAACATGAAGAGGAAGAGGAGGTGGAGAGACAGAGACCACAAACGACAAGGGTTTGAAGCGACATCGTGTAGAGAAGATGAAGAGGTGGACGCGAAAGCTGATGATTTCATCAACAGGTTCAAGAAGCAGTTGAGGCTGCAGAGGATTGACTCTCTTCTCCGTTACAAAGTAGGTAGCTGATAGATCGTGGAAGAACGAAAACATGGCACAGGCGTCACTGAATTGTATTAAGAAACCATAACTTGGTCAGTAGTATGCCAAAGTTCTTGTTATAAGGTCTTTTTATTATTTTAAATCGGCATATATTCTATAGTAATGTTAAAAAATTAATAAATATTCATTCTAAAGTGCACCTTCATAAAGAAAGTTAGATGTTGAATTACAAAAATATTACAATTAAAAATAAAATTATTTTACTAAAATATTTTTTTTACAATATTAAAAATTAATTTTAATAATTAATATTATCATTTTATATAAACATTTTTACAATCAAATATAACATTAACAACTATCATTTTATATTACTTTAATAACTAGGAACATTTTGATAATTTTCAATTTCTACCAATCAAACAAATTTTTTTTATCTCTCAGATCAATCAAATCCTACACTAATTCTTACAAACTTTACTTCCAAATCCACTCTCAATTACCCACAAATCCACTCAAAAAAACAACAACAAAATTACCCTCAAATCCACTGAAATCCATTCAAATCATCTCCCCCGAATCCCTACAAAAGAACAAAGCCTTTTCCCTAATTTCCAAATTTCTCATCAATATTCTTCCAACTCTAACGAACTTTGATGATAACTTTAGAACTAAATTCCAGCTATCAAAAACTCTAAATGGGTTTAGATCTAATCAAGTTTCAGATCCTTACGACATTATTCTTTTTTCTATAAGAAAAAATATTATATCCACCCTGCATTGATCAACATCCATACAAAGCTCCAATAACAGTATTATCCTAGTGTAAAATGGATTTATAACCTCCTCCATTCAACATTAGCTCGGAAAAAAATCAACCTAAAAATTATCAATGATATTTTATAAATAAAATGAATAGTTTGACGTCGTTCGTAAAGTGAACTAACATTATATCATCTTTAGACGTTTGTTTGAAAGAGGGTTCACAATGATTTTTAAATATTTAAAAAAGTCAATTGAAAATGAATGTTCTTCAAGAATTTGATATCAAATATCAAGGAAGTTGATGTCATAACTCTTTATACATCTGTTTGGAGGGAGATCGACATCTAATGGTCTTAAGAATTTCAAAAAGTTAGTTGAAAGACAATGTTTTTCAATAAGTTTAATGTTAGATGCCATGAGTATCAACATCATATCTCTTTACACGTTGGATACTAGTGGATCTAACGTCTAATGGTGTTAAAAACAATAAAAGAAACCCACCTTAGAATGACATTTCCTATACCCTTTAAGACATCAAATACTGGGGGCTGACGTCATATCCATTTAGACATCGGATTGTGTGGGAGGCTGACACTACTGCAACGAAGAGATACAACAACAGTTATTTTCGGGTTATGTTAGCAGTTTCAAAATCGAAACATATTAAGGCGAGATAAAAATATGGGGATTTTGGTCTCGGTTAAGAACCAAGGCCAAAAGTTGAAGCTTTTTGTTTCGATTGTAAAGAAACTGAGGTAGTAAACAAAAAAAATTATAAAAAGATAATAATTTTGGGTCTATGACACTGGTTCCAAGAGCAACTACTACCACCAATAAGCCGGTGCAAAAGCTTAAAAGGATTTTGATGGTGAAGTGCACAAAGAATTAAAGAAACAATTATATGCTTGGATGAATGTCAAGTTTTTGTTGTATTTAAAGTTGTAATAGTTAAAGTCATTAAAGTAGTAAACTCACATAGTTAAGTGAAATGCTCCATTTTCAGAAAGCTTACTGGAATAGTCGATTATCACTTGAAATAATCGATTATCCTGAAAACATCAGAAATGCTTTGATTCACAAATAATCGCGATTATCACTTAAGATAATCGATTATTCTAAAAAAACAAGATTTTTTAAGATTCACGGATGATATTATTTGGGATAATCGATTATCTCAGGAAAAAACTTTTTATAATCTTTTAGAATAATCGATTATCACTTGGGATAATCGATTATCCTTGACAATTAGAAGCTGATTGTTGTTTAAACCTTGACTTATAAATACCTTATTTCAGAACTCTTAATAGGTTACTTAAACTGTTAGAGAGAACTGAAATCTCTTAGTGTTTAAGAAAACTTGTGTTCTTGGTGCTTATAAAAAGAAGAGCTCCTTCTTAGTATGTCTAAGTGGTAAAATATAACTTAGTAAATATAATGACTAATTATATTAATTTCTAAAATTAACTGATATTTAATAATTTTATTATAATATAAATAAAAAATATTATATAAAATGGTAAGATCACTAATTAAATCACAATTTTAAATAATGAAATAAACATTAATGATTAATCAGTAAAAATATATATTAATTGGGATATAACGTCAAACGTGTTAAGAGAAAGAAGAAAAAAGTGCATTTTTCTTCTCTAAGACCGTAAAACTAAACTACTACTTTTCAGTCTTTCCGAGGAGACTTGTATTGAACTTATTTGACTAGCTTCTAACATCCTTACACACATCAATAACATTCTTTTCTGTAAATTTAATAATGCTATTAATAACTCTATCTTTATTACATTACATTTTATACATTATTTTTAATGAATAGTTATTATTAATAAAAAAGAATCCAAATTTTTAAAAATACTATAAACTCTAACCCTTTGTTCACTTGGATAGATTTGGATAAGAGTGATTAATTGAATTTTTTTTAAGGTAAGTGAAAGTGAATTTGGAAGTAACGTTTATGAGAATTAGTGTAAGATTTAATTGATGTCACATATTAAAAAAATTTATTTCCAAATTCACTTTCATTTATCTTCAAATTCACTCAAATAAACAAGAAAAGAATTTATCTTCAAATCCACTCAATCACTCTTCCGACGTTCCCGTACACGCCATTAAGCTTCACTCTCATTTCAACACATACGTCCAAATCATCACTGCAACCCCTTTCACTCTGAGGCCAAATCCTCACTATATATAACCATCTCTTCCACTCTGATCTTCACAGCCAGAGGCGCAGCTTTTCATTGAAATTTTACATTCTCCTTTTTCGTTCTCCTCCAAAACCAAAATGAATAATGAAGAGGTTGTCGAAAACAGCGACAAAGCTGTTACCGAATGCACAAAGGTTGTTTCTGCTACTCACTCAGTAATCAAATCCCCAGAAAAAAACATGGACACATCCCATAAGGGAAATCCTAATAAGAACCCTACTACTCCACCACAACTAAAACCTAAAAAAACTTTTGACACGGTGGTTACTTCACCATCTAAATATAACAACTCCTCTGCAATGGTAGTTCCTTCGCCACCACAACAACGCTACCGTCCCTACGATCTGACGCAGCAGCGGAGAACCGTGAATTTCCTGTCTCAGATGGAGGCACGCAGTATGATACCGATTCAAGTTCGGAGGGAAAACCCTCCGACTGTGGCAACGCTTATGGAATGGGCTTCCTCGCTTCACCTTGGAGATGGGAAGACGAAGCCTCTGGATCTGAAGCTGAAGCTTAGGCTGTTTTAGGGTTTTGAGTGTAACAGATGAATTAACGGAGTTTAGAGACCTCCATTGTTATCTTTCTCTTTCGTCTTTTACTTTTCATGAAGTCAACGCCTTCAGATGTGGTTGACTTGTTTATCAGCTTAGGATATTGGGGTGTCTGGTAGCTTGTTCTCTCCGACTTGTTATTATTTGCCCCCTTTTACTAAATAACAATTTCCATAATTTCAAAATAATGATTTTCTTAGTTTTTATTAGAATGACTTTTATCTGAACTTAAATATAATACAAAAAAAAAATACTTTTTCAGTTATATTTAAGAAAGTGTAATTAATTGGAAGTAAAATCTTAATTATTACTTCGACAAGTTAGTATTTAGAATTTCTTATCTTATCCGTTTTCTCTCCATTTTAATATTAAAGGCTGAGTTAAAATAGGAAAAAGAATAAATTATATGTTATTGAAAATCTAAAGAAATAGATAAAAAGAACAATTTTTTTTTTCTTAAATTGAAACAGATAAGAAAAGAAGGAAAGAGTTGAAAAGTTGTTTGGGATTATATTTAAGATTTTGTCACAAAGTAGTAAAGAATATAAGTTAATATATTTACTATGGAAACACTATATAAGTTTTTGATACCTCTCTATTCCAAAATGAGTGAAGTTTGAATTGATATTCTCAATTTTGAAATGAAATGTTAATCTTTTTATTTCTAATTTATCTTCAATTAATTATTGTATCTCGATAAATATAAAAGCATGTTTTGAGAAAATGAGACTGATTTAATTAAATTGCCTTAGAAAGTTATATTTTTATTACTTTTCTTAACTTGTAACTATAAAGAGCTCTAAACGTTAGAGCGCGGAAAAAAGTATGCCACTTTGTCTCACTAATTAACTACTCATTTTAACGTTCAGAGCATTAATTAAGAACAGGTCATGGAAAAAAAGTATTTAATGTATTATTGATTTTCTTTAGTAGCGACAACAGATTTGAGAAAAAAAAAAATCTCTAATATGTAATGGAAGAGATTTTATTAATATAAATTTTATTAAGTAAGGACGTAATTGATGCACTTTTTAAAGGATGGACTAATTTGACATTATCGAGCGAAACTGGAGACAAAATAGGGTATTAAGCCTTTATATTAACTATTCTTAACCATTAAAAAAATATGCATTTTATTTTTTTAATGAAAAAATAAAATAAAATAATTATTATTATAATTATAAAAGTAAATTTTAAAAAATACAACCAATATTAGCATCTTACAACTTATAAAACTAGATATTATAAGATTGATAAACAAATTATATTGTGTCAACATATAAAATATATGGTATTAATATAGTTACACCAGTACATTTAAAGGAAATGACACCGGTTAAATTCGCTAATAGGCACCGGTTTTTGAACCGAGGCATATTCAGACGAGGTAAAAATTGATCAACTTTATGCCTCGGTTCTGGAACGAGACAAAAAACGGTACGATTCGGCCTCGGTTATCAGAACCGAGATTGTTCTTCTCCTTCTACTGCCTCGGTTGGAGGCTAAACCGAAGCAGTAGGGTCTTTTTTTTATTTTTTTTTCGTTATGCATTATCAGTAGGGTTTTTGAACAAGGAGAGAACTCAGATTAAGCAAAACCCTCACCCCTTTTTGTAGATCTGAACACATTAGCTTGCTTTGAAAATGATGGCAAATTAACACAAGAATTTAATTTTGGTGCCTCAAGCAAATTAACACAGAAAAGTTAACACAGGCAACATCACATCTGACCCTAATTTTACCCCAATCTCATATTCAAAGAAGCAAGTAAAACAAAATCTCAGATTCGAAAAACCCTAATCTGACCCTAATTTTACCCCAATCTGACCCTAATCTCAGATTCGCACCACCACCATCAACATCAGAAAAACCCTAATCTGACCACCACCTCCACCACTATCACCGCCGCCACCATTGACGCACCACCACCACTTGCTCTTCCCTCCAGAGGCGACGCACTCGCAGGAGATTTTGGAGACCGAGAGAGCGACGGAGCGAGCCAGCGAGAGAGTGACGGAGCGAGACCGAGGGGAGAGAGGCGCGAGAGCGAGGGAGGCGCGAGAGCGAGGGAGGCGTGAGAGCGAGGGAGGCGAGGTGAGGGGAGGGAGGCGCGAGAGCGAGGGAGGCGAGGTGAGGGGAGGGAGGCGCGAGAGCGAGGGAGGCGAGGTGAGGGGAGGGAGGCGCGAGAGAGAGGGAGGCGAGGTGAGGGGAGGGAGGCGCGAGAGCGAGAGGGAGGCGAGGTGAGGGGAGGGAGGCGCGAGAGCGAGAGGGAGGCGAGGTGAGGGGAGGGAGGCGCGAGAGCGAGAGGGAGGCGAGGTGAGGGGAGGGAGGCGCGAGAGCGAGAGGGAGGCGAGAGTGAGGGTAGGTTTTCGTTCAAACTGGGGAAAATATTTGGGGAAATAAGAGGGTTATATGCCTCGGTCCTTCTGGCCCGAGGCAGTAGAGGCTGATACGCCTCGGTCCCTCCTACCAACCGATGCAGTATACCCCTTTTTGGCACCAGTTTTTTTTAACCGTGTCAGAAACCACTAATTAGGCACCGGTTGCTTTCACAACCGAAGTAGTAACCTTTTTTGGCACCGGTCAAGTCTGAACCGAGGCCTATAAGGTCTCGTTAATTACAGAACTGCCACCGTGTCTGAATAGACAGCGGTTTGGTGTAAACCGAGGTCTATTGTGCGAGTTTAAAAGCCCATTTTGTACTAGTGTTATCTTAAAACAATAAGCATAATAATAAAATATTTCTGAAACAACTCAAGAAACCTATTAGACGATGACAAGAAAAAGTATTTTCCAGTATCACTGTCCTCCACCAAAGATGCTTCAACACCTATCTCTCGTTTATTCACACTAATAAGGTGATTATTGTAAACATATAAGAAACACCAAAAGAAATAATAGGATAAACTAATGTACAAAAGGGTTATTTTAAAACAATAACGTAATATCAAATATAAGATAAACATGGATTAAATACGATAAATCAAATAGATACACACGACATTGGACTCAATTATCTAGATTCAAATATTGTGAAATCTCGAGGGGTTTTGCTGATATTACATGTTCCGTAAATTGTACTTTATTTAAAACTCACATGTAGACAAGTTGACGTAAAACTTCTCCTTTTTCAAAATACTAAGCACTATCCTAAGGTGATCAACATACTTTTAATGAGTTTTGAAATAAAGAATGTTATCTATAAAGACCAATCAAACTTACGTAAGAAAAAACGAAAAATCCTATTTAAATAGTTCAAGGGAGAAAAATTAGTCACACCAAAAGACATTTTAAAAACATTTTTACAATTTTAAATAATTAATATAATTATTTTAGATAAATAAACTAAAAGATATATTCATTTCAATGGAATCAAAATTAATAATTTCAAATTTTAAAGATAAAATTAAGAAAAAATCTTTTAAAGCAGTGATGTCTACGCAAGTTTTTACTATTGTCACTATCCTTATGCATTTGTATTTTTATTTTATTTTATCTTCTAAGATATTTTTAAGTTAAATAATTAGTAAGATATTTTAAATTTTGTAAAAAATAATACATAAAGAGAATAAAAATATACTCTACAGCGGACCTACAAATGATAATAGTGGCTGATTTAAATTAAGAGGGCTTAGTTTTTTATACTAATTAAATTTATAATTTATGTAGGTTATATTTATCATATATATATATATATATATATATATATATATATATATATATATATATATATATATAATATCATTTCATAACTTATAAACATTAACAAAGAACTCTTAAAAATAACACTTTTTTTTCAAGTTTTACACACTACTTTTATATGTTTATTATTGTGTGATATGAAAATAAAAATAAAAAAGTCTCACTAAATTAAAAATAGAAATAATCTATTATAAATTTAAGTCAAGTTACATATTAATAATAGGCTTAATACCAATTTTGGTCCCTAATTTTGTTGGTTATGTTCAAAGTGGTTCTCCAATTTTTGAGTTGTTCAGAATTATCCTAGTTTTTGTAAAAATGGTTCAAGTTGGTCTTTTTTTGGACGGCGTTAAAAACACTAACGATGTAATGTCCACCTTAGCCAATAGTGAATGACTTGTCCAGTTGTTCATTACGTGGCAAACTGCCACATCATCACATTTTTCCACGTCGTCACCCTTTTCCATCAGAAACCCTAATTCTCCTTGCCTTCCCCTTACCATCTTCGTCAGCCACCACCTTTGCCGCCGTCAGTCTTGCACCACTAACGTCCAACCTCGCACTAGTAACCTCGTGCCATCACCTCCACGATAGGGACTCAACTTCTCTATCCATTAGCCGTAAGTCTTTGTCCACTTTCAGACCACTATAAGTCTCGTCGTCATCCGATGTTTCCACCATAACCATGACCTTCACGTTCAACAAGCATCATGGTCTCGCGTCTTCTTTTCCTTGAGCGCCACCACCAATCTTCTCGCGCAGCCATGGGAAACCCATAAACCATCATTATTCCCTTCATCGCAAGCTCCATCGCGAAACATCTATGGCCACGACTTGCAAACAGAAACACAACGCTACCCAAAACACCACTGTAGGCCACCTTCGTCGAAGCCGAGAAATCCCTTCTCGCGCGCCTTCGTCAAACCAAACCTCCACATCAAATCCCTAAAACCACAAAGAAACAGAAATCGCCAATTTGTTCAGAACCCTAATTGCAAAGAACCCTTGAGATCGTGAGACCAAAATCGTGAGTTCATCTTCTCCTTCACGAAGAACCCTAAAACCCGACATTGCCACGTAATTCACCTAAGCTTGCCACATAATGAATAACTTGACAGGTCATTCAATATTGACTAAAGTGGACATTATGTTGTTAGCATTTACCAAAATTGGTATTAAGCCTTAACAATATATAAATTAATGTAATTTATTAACTAAACAAAAATAAATATTTTTTTACTAAAATGATATTTTAATATTATTGTAGGTCAAACTCACTTCATTGTAGATCTAATAATAACTTAAAAAAAATAAAGAAGAGTGTCACTTGATTTATGAGTTGAACAATAACTCACATATTTTAAGTGACATCATCCTTACTTCACTCATGATACATATTACTCAAGTATAGTCTCAAGTGATTTTTTTATGGAGGATAATAAATTAACATGACATCTTCCTTGAGTGAGTAACCTATTTAAATGTCCAAACTCTAAATGGAGAGAGAATCAAAAGTGATTTTCCATCACTCAAGCACACTATACATGACTAAGTGTATCAAACTACTACATTTAATAATAAACTCGAAACTTTGTCTCATCATTGTTTTAATGACAATACATAACTTGAGAAACTTCTAAGAAGAGAAATTTGATGTGGCATCTCTCTTAATCAAATTTCAAGTCATAACTTAGCGAGAAACTTAGATCACTAAACGACTAGACGAATGTTTGAGTGATAATACTTTATATCTATAATAAATCTTACCACTTAAATTTCGCTTAGAGTGGTCAACCAATGCTTCATCAATATATGTAAAACATTAAGAATATACAAATAACAAACCAATTTTTAATTGAATTACATTACTCCTACTTATTTCAACATGTTTTAACATCATATTTCACTTAATTTTGCTATCACAACCAATTTAGTTCGAAAATAAAAATATGATTGTAGAACACTCAAACCATACTAACAACATTAACATTCACTTTTTCATTACAATCCAATCTCAACTTTCATACTCAAATGTAAATAAACATTTCAAAATTAAAAATTAAAACTAACTTAAACACATTTTTTTAGTCAAAATTTAGTTTTTCTTACCTAACATTTGCTTAGAATCCAAGCAATAACAACTCATATAGAAAAACATGATTAAAATTGCATAGAGTCTTCAAAACATAATAAAAATTTCACCTAAACGGTCAAACATTGATAAAAAAAAACCTAGACCAAGTAAGATAATAATTATTATATCTAATTTAACTTGTGAAACTCTAAAATACTTAGAACTAGAACTAGGAAATATAGAAAAAAAATTAACATTTATCCTTTTAAAATGATGTAAGCTAAACTAATAAAATAGTTTCTTAAACACTTAACTTACTATTGTTTTATATTTATCAAAATAGTTAAAGTAAATGAAAGTGATTTAATTTTGTTTTAAAAATAGACAAAAGTAAAGACTTTTTATTTAAGAGTTTTTTTATCCGCTATTAAGAGTTGTTATAAAATATATTCATAAAATTAAAATAATTTATTTATTTTAGTTTTTATAATTTAAAATTTATTATATATTATATGTACTGTCTTTTTTTCTTAATGGATTGGATATAATAATTATCCTATATATTGTTCTTTGTTTGATTTGTTAATATGATATGAAAGTGTTATTTATTAGTTCTTCTATCTTGTGATTATAATATATATCTGAATTCAATAAGAGATGCATTAGGATCAATTCAACATAAAAAGTTTTAATATAATTTTGTACAATTTTGTTAATGTTAACTTATATATAATAATATAAATCATATTCTTTACCTAACATATTCATGTATTCATATTTATAACTATTATGACGCATAAATTTAAGTTATAATATTTATTAGGATATTAAAGTTAAATATTTATTACTTAAATATTTTAAGATACTAATTTAAGATTTTAGGTTAAAGTAATGTCAATCCTTGTTTAGATCGGACTCAGTTCTCCAATGAACCCTTTTTTTATTAAGAGAATAAAAAAGAATTTAAAATTTAGAAATTTTAAGAATGTATTTCAAATACCTAAAACAATAAAATTTGAAATTCATTAAAAAAATGACATTTCATAACTAAGAACTCCCTCTTTATATATATTGAAAATACTTGATTAATATATTTTTTATTTGAATTAGTTTTTAGAAAAATTTTCTATTTTAAAAATATTTTTCATATATAGATAAAAATATATTTAATTATTATTTAGATTTAAAATATCAAAATTGAGATAATGTAAATATTTTATATTTTATCGTATTTATACATGAATAAAACAGAATAATAAACTTCTTCATACGTATCTTTTATATCTCTCATATTTAAGCTCAAAATATTCCAAAAATACACATATATATTGCAAAAATTAAATTGTTAAATATTATTTGAATATTTAAATTTGACTAATATATTTTGTAAATTTTAATTTTAAAATAATTTTTTTTGTTTTAAATAGAAATTCAATTACTTTATTCAAACTATAAAATAAAAATATAAGATATTTTAATTATTTTATCCAAAAAAAATATTAAAAGTAATTTTAAATAATTTAAATATGATACCTTTCAATTTTTTGAAATTAATAAAATTGTTCGTAAGGTAAATGTATCTTGAAATGTCTATATAATGAACTATTATATTTAACTAATTTTATTTTTATATTATATATATATATATATATATATATATATATATATATATATATATATATATATATATATATATATTTAACTACGCTTTTTTTTAGTTGATACAAAAATATCCTTATATATTATGTATTCTAAGTTTTAAGGTCAAAGGTATTTAAATAATTTTCCCTCAAACCCTTACTCACATCCCTCATTCTTCACAACCCTCCTTTGTATTTCATCTCTCTCTCCAACTTTTTCTCTGTCATCCTACTGTAGACCTAACTGAAAAAATAAAAAAGACTTGTTTAACATTAATCCACCTTCCTCGTTTATCCAATTTCTTTCTCTTTCATCTTCATACTCTCTCTCACCCATACACAGTAACCCGCGAGACATTGCAATTTGTTGCTCTTGCTCTGTTCGTTCATTTGTTTTTCACTTTAATAACACAATAATTGATGATGTTGATGTTGATTGTTGATGTTGATTCGAAGGTTGTGTTATATCTTTTCCCTCCTGATTGTTATTAAAATTAATTTTAGAATTAGTAGTTTATCATAGAGATTTGATATTTTGACTATTAAGTTGTCCGAAAATATTTTCGCGAGAAAACCCTTATGTGGAAAAGGGATTCTGGAAGGGGTAAGTTATTCTCCAGAAAATGGATTTCTAAACTCAACTCTTAAAAATAATTCTGAAAACCTATTTTTCGCTGAAAACAATATTTGAAAATATACTTTTCATCTTCCTACATATAACCAACACCAAATTATTGAAGAAAGTTATGAACCTATAAAATTGTTGTTGTTGACTCTGTGCCCTTCTTGAGAACAGAGATCACTGCTCTTTGGAATGTTTAAGCAAATTTTCATTTTATTTTTGTAAAAAGAATAAAAATATTCTAACAAATTACACATCTTCTAGATTTGAGCAGATTACAGAATATTGAGTAGTTTTCAAGAAGAAGTACATTGATATACCAACTAATTAAAAATTAACCATAAATTAGTAAACTAGTCATAATTACTTTGTAAAATAAATAAAACAATGTAAGTTTATTTTAAACAATTCACATCTCCAACTTGTTTGGTCAATATAAACATGATAGTTGTGATTTATCATTTGTTCTAGAAGTGAAATTCAAAAAAACAAAATGCAATAAAATTCAAATTGGAATTTAAACTTAATAAATTTGTTACCATCACGTTCATAGTTTAACTTCTACTCCTTTCATTCTATGATTTTATCAAAATTGGTATTAAGAAACTAAAGGCTTTGCAACTATTATGGGTTGATGATAACGTCTTATCGCAGGGATTTCTTGTTTTTTTTTTTTGAAATTATTGTAGACATTAACATCATCAATTATTTTGTTATTAAAGTGAAAAACAAATGAACGAACTGAGTAAGAGAAACAAATTGCGGTGTTGCGGGTTACTATGTGTGGGTGAGAGAGAAATAATTTGGATAAGTTAGGAAGGTAGATTAGAGTTAGGTGGGTGTTACTGATTTTTTAAGTTGGAACTACTGTAAAGATGACAAAGAGAAGGTTGATATAGGGATGAGAGAGAGAAGATTGAGAGAAATGAAATAGTTGAGAGAAATGAGAAAGGACATAAAGGTGGAATTTCTTGTTTTCTTCCTTTAGTTGTGAGGATGAAAATTATTTAAAAATCTTTAACCTTAAAACTTAGAATCCATAATATGAAAGTAAAATGTACCAATTGAAAAAAAAGAGCGTACACAATATAGTAAACCTATATATATATATATATATATATATATATATATATATATATATATATATATATATATATATATATATATATATATATATAAAACTGATTTTCTATATTTCAAAACAACTATATAAAGTACTTATTACTTATACTTAACATATATTATATTCATTCATTAAATAAAAAGCATTTATTAAATTTAATAAATGTAATGAATGTCATCAAATATTATATTAATAAATATTAATATTTATGAAATGTAGTTAAACCTAAAAGAAAATGATTAGATAACAACTAATTTTAAAAATAAAAAGTAATTAATTAAATATAAAAAAATTAGTGTTTAAATTAGTCTCTACTGTAAATTAAAGACTAATTTACAATCATCAATAGTAATTAGCTAAAACATTAGTATCCATTATTGGATAAAACTAATTTAAACTCTAATTAACAAAATTAATAATCATTTTTTATTTATAATAGAAACTATTTTGCATACTAGTCATTTTTAATTTATAAAATAATGTCTAACTTAATTAATATAATGATTAATTATTTTAATCTTTAAAATTGATTGTTATTTAATAATTTTATGTAATATAAATATGTTTATTATAACTATTTGAATGAAAACATCAATCCATCCCCCAACTCACATATGTAAATGTTACATCTTTACCAGAAGATAGGTAAATATGAATATTAAGGTGGTAATTTTTATTTTATATATGTATCATAACTCATAAATTAAAAGTGATTTTCAAATAGTACAATCTATTTTTTTTACGAAAAATAATGACTTTTAAAAGGTATATTTCAAAAGTTGGAAATATTTTTTAAATTATATATCCAAAAAAATTATATAAAGAAAATAACTTTCAAATTGTATAGTTGAAAAACACTTTTATCTTTTGAATTCTACCATTCAAAAAGTTTTCATATTACAAAAATTGAAAATATTTTAAACGAAAAGGTTAAATTAGAAATTTCCATTTTTATGGATGTGCAAAAGAAAAAGCGTGGAACATGCAAAAAAAAAATCACGTAAATGTATTATTAAAACTAGTGGCAATAAAAAAAATTAATAAAATAATAGTTATTAAAAAAAGTGAATATTAAAAGCGAATGGTTTGTAACATATTGCGTTATTACAGTATTAATAAAATTTCTTTTAGTATTGGGATAATTTATTTTATTCTTTACTTTATTTTAGTTTTAAAATACAATTAAGAATAAAATATAATACTAATAATTTATAAATTTTATAAAATGAATACAACTTTTGTAAATGTTCTATTCAAATTAAACATTATATTAAGATTTTACCTTTCAGTTTTATACCTATGTAACAATAATAATAATAATAATAATAAAATGTTTGTCCTGTAATTAACAGGAAAAATTAAGGCAAAGGGAGACGAGGGCAACTTCATTATGAAAGCAAATTTGAAGGCAGCATTACTTTGTATGCTTTGAATGTCATTCCTTAGACATGTCAACCAAATAAAAACCAAAACCAAATTAGCTCAACACCTGGAAGAATAGAGGTAAGAATGCAGGGAGAAAGGATGCGAAGCTTGGCTATGGACCAAAAAGGATAGGGGATGGAGGGGAAAAAGAAAATAGCACACTTTCCAGAGAGCAACAATCTTTACACACCTCTCTCTCAAACCACTCCTATTGAAAGAAAATTGTAATAATGGATCAACAACCACTATTACAATATCACATCAAACATCAAAACCATTCATCTGCACACTCTCTCTAGTAGACCCTGAAACATCAGTTTCAGTTTCAGCTCCTTGTGACTTTTTAAGCTTAGCTACAAGGACCCACATGTTCGCAAGCTCATTTTCCAGGTATGCTTCTCTTTGCTTTGACTCCTCAATCTTTCTTTGAAGTTCGGCCTCTTTGTGATCTTTCTCTAAAAGGGCAGCTTCATATGAAAGTTCCCTTTCTTTGCTCAGGGCTAATTCTCTCTTGATATTGGTGTTTGATCCACCCTGATCATTTCGTCTAACTCTGACGTGGCTTTCTCTTCGTCCATTGTGGACTGTGCCACTAGCTCTACGCTCAGTGGTTGAATTCTTGGATGCACCTAGCTCAGCAGCTAGTCTCTCGTTCTGGTTCATGAGTTTGGCAACTTCTTCTGACAGTGCCTTAAGCTCAACAGCAGCAGCTGAAGCTAGCCCTTTAGCATATGAACTCTCTTCTGCCAACTTCTGATTTCTGAATTCTAACTCCTCCTTTAATTCTGTTAGTTGTGCCACTCTCTGCTTTAGCTCTTCTATCTCACTTGTCTGATTGAGTGCACAAGATAAGTGGGAATGATGATTATATACAAAATACTTTATGCCATTTGAAGTACATGCTTAATTTGATTCCGGATGAATTCAAACGTGGATAGATGGAGTTATTTTCAGTAGCTTTCATTTTTAACGTTTGAAACGTGAATTGGAGACTTCAAACGCCATACCAAATACACACAAAGATAACTTGACTAAACGCAGAATAGATGGCAGATAGAAACAATCAGTCAGTTGGACATTTCTTGTCTCAGGAATAATGTAGATGTTAGTTTTAACTTTTCGGTGCGTAAAATTTTTAATTTGATAACTATTTAAAAGGTTTCCTTCATAAACTGAAAGCTCTGAAGGTAGAAAACAAGGTCAAATGGGAGTTAAGATACAAAGTCAACTTGGATACAAAGCTAGAAGAGTTCTTTTACTGGAATACATACATATATGTATATATAGAGAGAGAGATTCTCAATTACTCTTTTAGCATGTATCCAAACAGACCCTTAAACCAATTACACTTTTCAATTTTTTGTCAGAGAAATAAATAGGAAATCAGGTACTTTGCTGAATCAAAATTGGATCAATCGAATCATGAGTAGGCCCCAATCTTTTCAAACGTAAAAGCGTGGGATTGTAGACAGGCTGAGGTTTTGATGTACATGTCTTGACAATGGGATCATGTACATCGCCTAAGATTAGAATATAACGTCAAGTTATAATTTAAAGTAATTTCTAATCTTGATTATACGTGGTATAGTAGATCCAACAGTTAAGAGTAGCTCCCTTGCCAGTTGCCACTCATAAATCATAACAAGATAGAGCTCTTAAAATAAATCTTTGCCCGGTGATAGTAAAGTTAAAAACAATGAGAAATTAATATGCACATTACGTTAATATGCAGATTTTATGACAAATTGCTGGAAAAGTAATCACAGACACAGGAATGCAAGACTAAGTATTGTAAGAGCACCCGAAAAACGAAGTTTGCAGAAGGAAAAAAAATATACCTGTACTTGCAAATGAATCCCTTCATTAGAATTGTTTATCATCTTATTCCCCTTGTCAAGGTGAATTTCACCACCATAGTCTTTCGTTACTGAGAAATTTTGTGAATGGTTGACAACAAGGCTGGAATTACTCAACTCCGCATTTGCAAGTTGCTGTTTCAGAGAGGCAATTGTTTCTTGCTGGCTTTCACATTCACAAATCTGATAATCCAATTAATCCCTTAGCTAAGGACACGACAAAAAGATACAATAAGTATTTCACACAAAAATTTATTTCACCTTCTGATTAAGCTGTTCTTGAATTATACGATTATCTGCTGCTTTCACCTGAATAAGCACAATAATGTGCATTAGTTAATACTGGGATCGTCTAAAAGTAACCAGAAAGGAGACATGTTCATGCAGAGTAGAAATTTTAGAATTTGAAACATCTATGCTACATAATCATATAAGAACCCTATGCTGTCTTGCATGATCAGAAGTATGGCTTTAAAAATATTGATTGTATCAAATTGTTGACATAACTAAAACGTATCTTTTATTCCGATTGGAAAGTACTACAATATAATTTTATTTAAGAACTAATAAAATGGATTTGGCAAAAATTAGCAAGGCGTAAATAACTGTCACCTCGAGTTCAAAGGATTTTTCATTTAGTTGTGTCATCAGCTCAGCAACAGTCTGTTGAACAAATAAAGTATTAAGCTTGACTAAAAACAAGTGAAACGGCAATAATGATGCCT